>NC_048305.1:81641892-81652058 GCF_013100865.1 Trachemys scripta elegans | reverse complement strand
GGGGGCAGGAGGGGGGAGAGGGATCGGAGCAATCAGGGGACAGGGAGCAGAGGGGTTTAGATGGGTTGGGAGTTCTGGGGGGGCTGTCAGGGGGTGGGGAGTGGTTGGATGGGGCGTGGGAGTCCCAGGGGTCTGTCTGGGGATGGGGGTGTGGATAAGGGTTGGGGCAGTCAGGGGACAAGAGGCAGGGAGGCTTAGATAGGGAGTGGAGTCCTGGGGGGCAGTTAGGGGCAGGGGTCCCAGGAGGGGGCAGTCAGGGGACAAGGAACGGGGGGGAGGGTTGGGGGTTCTGGGGGGGCGGGAAGTGGGAGGGGCTAGGGCGGGGCTCCTCCCGTCCTCTTTTTTGCTTGCTGAAATATGGTAACCCTACCCTACTATGACCCACTGACCTCCTGCTGTGACCTCAGCCTTTAACTTTCTCCTACTCCTGTCTTCACACCTTCCATCTTTCCTCTTAGCCTGAAACTCACTTAATCTAATTCTATTCAAAACTACCTCTCTCTCAATTCAAATCCCTCCTTAGAACATGTTCTTTCTACTAAAACATTTTAGTATTTTTTGCTCAAAAGAGGATAGACAATTAAAATATTAATTAAGAAACTTTCCCTCTGACATTTCAAGAATGGATCTTTGGTAGCACTTTGTGTATCTGGACTGTGTTGTCTGTATTTGACTCAAGTCAAATACTGTCACATATCACAGAGGTTTTGGCCTACATTTTAGTATAATGTATTAGAGACAGGGGAGTTATTTCAGTGCTTTGTGGCCAGAAGGCCTAGCCATGAAGATTGGAGCTAAATCCAAACTTCACCAAAGTTCAGAGGTAGCAGGACAGAGGTTTAGGGGTTTCATTTAGACTCTGTTTAGACAGTAAGCTCTATAGGGCAGGTAGCATATTTGGTACAGTCAAGAGGAAAAAATCAGCACCAATCCCCATATATCATGCCAGATAAAAGAAATCCACTGGCAATAGGTAAACACAAAAACAAAAAACCTTAGGAAACAAAAATTTTCTTAACTGAGATGCTGTGGCCTAGTGTAATTTGTTTCTATATGTGAGTAACCAATCATGGGAAACATTTTGTTCTTCAGTGTTTTAGGGGATAGTGCTGAACAGGTATTTGGCCAGGCAAGGAATTGAGAAACTAATGTACCAAATATAGCCCAAATAATTTATTAGGAATGGATCAAACAACAACTTTTACTAATAGGAAGAGATAATCTATTTATTGTTCCGCTATTTTTTAAACCTATAATCAGAGAGGCCCTTTTACTGGATATAAATTTATAACTTTACCACACCTTTTCTTTTACTATTTACAGAAATATTAAAAACCATCTACCTATGCCAGAACCTCAGACACTGTAGTGCCCCCAAAAAAATCTAATATGAAGCCAACATTTTGTCTGTAATTCTTCTTAAACTGGAGGGGAAAAAATTGACAATTATTCAGTCACTAAATGTTCAAAATAATATATACACTTCCTTATGATCAACCATTTGTTATTCACTCTGTTAAATTCTGCAGTAAATGAAAGTATACATGAAAAATCAGTTGCCTAATCTATGCATATCTCTCATTAATCCTGACAGGAGTCAAGCAACAAATAAATAAATAAATAAATAAATCAATCAAGGGAAGAACAGACCCCTAGAGAGAGATAATTTAGCATGCTCCTTAGGAGATATATGAGAATATCATTGCTATTTAATATATTCTAGTGGTCTGATTTTTTCCCCCCAAGAGTATTTGATGAACATTACCATACCATGTTATTACCATAGCATGATCCAATGGCTGGAAATTGAAGTTAGACAAACTCAGACTGGAAACAAGGCATAGATTTTTAACATTGAGGGCAATTAACCACTGTAACAATTTCCCAAGGATTGTGGTGGATTCTCCATCACTGACAATTTTTCAATCAAGAGTACAGGTTTTTCTAAAAGATATGCTCTGGGAATTATTTTGGGTAACTTCTATAACCTGTGCTATACAGGAGGTCTGACTAGATGATCACAATGGGCCCTTCTAGCCTTGGAATCTATTAATCAACTTGTGTAGAATGCTGATTCTGGAACTTTTTTATTTTCTATTTCCTTTCTAGTCTTGTAGAAGTGACATCTTTCAGCTCATCAACTACACTCTCCTATGACATCCAGAAAGACAGCGTAGCACTTCAAAAAGCACTTATCCCAACCGCTGCCTTGTTGCAGACTTCTTGTCCTTGAATGCCATTGTTCCATTTTCTTTCCAATGTTCTGAGCAGCTCTGTTCAAAATAGAGTCTTATTCTGAGTTCAGGTGCTATATTTGGGCAATGCAATATTTGCCTTCTGTTCTCGTAATTCATTCATCAGTTTTGCTGCCATTTCAGAACATGTTGGTCATTTTCAACTTAAGTTTCCATCTGTGGCTGCGGCATTGCATTTCATCTACATTTTCCAATTGGTAGCTTCTGCTATTTCTCCAGTTTTGGGTTGATAGGTATTATATTTCTTAATTAACATTTTTCCTACAATTAACTTTTAAGTGAATTTCAAAACCTTTCCATCAAGGAGACTAGTCAGCCCCTTCTGACCAGGCTTCCAATCTTCACCATTCCTTGATATCCACACAGCCCCACTAAGAGTGTGGCATCACCAGGCCAACCCCTTTTCAACAACTCAGCACCACTCCTTCACTAATTTTTATGGGCCAGATGATTATCAGATGCAGTAAGTTGCATTTGATTCACTGAACTTCACCGAAGCCAACTGAGTTATGCCAATTTACACCAGCGGAGGACCTGGTCCTAATTGTGGGACACAGCTATATATCTGTGTTAGGTCCCATAATGACTATTTTGAAATCTAGTGCACTCTATTCTTCAGTATACACCTGAGTTTGGAAATTTAAACCGTAAACACTATGGTCTAGTAGAATGCAGTTTTCTGTTGAGAGACTAGATGTAGAAATCTGAAAGGGTCAGTCAGCGCTAGGTCTGATCTGGGAAGGCGGGAAGACTGGCAGGAGTAGATGTTGTGTGAAGTGGGTATGACAGTGTACCCCATAAGGCTTTATGGGGAGGGTGCTTATAAATGTATGTATGACATAACTGGAATATGTTTTGTGCTGCCTGTGCCATGTAACATATCTCCGTCAAGGTTATGGTCTACTATATCTATTCATCCTATTTGTACACATATATCATTTTCTACTTGAGGTTAAGAATATGGGCTGTATACTTGCTTGGTTTCTAAGTAAGCTTTGTGAGGCATTTGGTCAGTTTCTTTGGGAAGGAATTCGCAAGGTTAAGTACCTGATCAGGAAGCACTTGGGGAACAATGCATCTTGGAATGCTTCAATCCACATAAGAAGTCTTCCTGGAGACGTACAAGATACCATGTGGACAATGGCTTTGGCCTGTAAAGACTGAGTCATGCAGGGACATGTGACTTGCCCAGGTGACTCCAGATCTCCATCTTGGAGCTGGACTTTGCATAGGAGTGAGAAGGGGGTCTCCACCCACAAGAGAAAGTCTATTTAAACACGTGGGAGACCCCTCCATTTTGTCTTCAGCTGGCTAAAGAACCTCCACCCCCCAGAATACTGGAAGGAAACTGGAACAAAGAACAATAACTACAGGGGGTGTGAGTGATTGCTGGACTCAGGCTAAAAGGAGATTAGCCTGTAAAAGGGAGCATTCTGGAACAGGTGAGGATCTTATCTGTAGTGTTTGATTAGACATAGTTTTGCACATTTTATTTTATTTTGCTTGGTGACTTACTTTGTTCTGTCTGTTACTACTTGGAACCACTTAAATCCTACTTTCTGTATTTAATAAAATCACTTTTTACTTAGTAATTAACTCAGAGTATGTATTAATACCTGGGGGAGCAAACAACGGTGCATCTCTCTCTATCAGTGTTATAGAGGGTGAACAATTTATGAGTTTATCCTGTATAAGCTTTATACAGGGTAAAACAGATTTATTTGGGTTTAGACCCCATTGGGAGTTGGGCATCTGAGTGCTATAGACAAGCACACTTCTGTGAGCTGTTTTCAGGTAAACCTGCAGCTTTGGGGCACTTAATTCAGACCCTGGGTCTGTGTTGGAGCAGACGGGAGTGTCTGGCTCAGCAAGACAGGGTGCTGGAGTCCTGAGCTGGCAGGGAAATCCCAAGGGGGTTTCTGTGATCCAACCCATCACAGTGGGCTGGATTGGAAGCTCCAGAACTAAAAACTTTGGAATGTTTATCCAAAGCAAACCACCAAAACATTTTGCTTGTGTCCCTCACTGGCATTTCCTGAATTTTGTAAGAATGGAAAGGAGAAATTAAAAAAAAAGATTAAAAGTCCTCCTGCATTTCAATCTTTGATGTAACTGACAAGCACCTACATCTCAAAAACTGAATAAGCTCTGAATTCTCTTATGACATTCTTAATCTTTTCCTCTGGGGGAAAAAAATTGATTCAGCTAGAAATGTTTCTAAATTCCTTAACTATAACTTACAAGTTCGCGAAGAAGTGCTCTGTATAAGCTCCATCACCAACAGAAGTTGGTCCAATAAAAGAAATTACCTCCCCAACTTGTCTCTCCAAGTTCCTTCAAGACAATCTCACATTCCTGTATGACGTGAAATTCAGAGCAATGGCAAACTGCTACATGAACATGGAAGAATTTTGTGCAGACAGACAGACACTAAGATAGAAAATAGTTAACAACCTGGTATGTGCTTTCAGGTTTCACAGAATGGAGTAATATAATAAAAATTCACCTGGACATTAATGGCCTGTTTCATGTTTCACACAAGTTTTACCCTAACGTAAATCAATTGACTTCAGTGGAGTTACTCATTTACACTGATATACATAAGAAAAAGATGAGACCCTAAGACTTTAATGAATCCTCCATGAACTTGATTGCTAAGCAGCAATGTTTCCTACAGATTTGGAGTCTAGGCCAGGAAGTCCTGAGAGATTGTCTGGGGCATCTGTAATGGTCTGGATAGTTGTAATAATCTTTCTGGATTCTTTTCCTGATATGTGATTTTATTATCCTTCTCTGCTTTGGAAAGCTGAGGTGTGCTTTCTGTAGGCAGCTCAAAATGCTCAACCCACTGCTAATTTCTTTGATTATCGGTTCTGTAACCTCCAATTCCCCATGACCTTTTCCAAGCCCATTTTCAGTTAAGTGAGCCAAACTTGTACAGCTTTCTTTTAACGTATGCTATTTGATTTTATACCATGGTTCCTTTTTAAAAAAGGAATGTTCATTTCTCTAAGGCATCTTTGAAGCTTCAAAGCAGCCATGTTTATTCTATATATGCAGTAATTCATCTCTGCAACATGGACATACCATAGCTTAATCTTTTGATAGGTAGTGAGGAAAACCAATGTGTTTGATTAAGCTATAATGACTTTTCCAATTATTTGACTGTAGCCAGTACTATACCAGAGATATTGATGTGGTTACAGATGCCATTAAAATATTCCATTATATCAATGTCCTGCTTCAATAGAAGTGGCCTCTAATTCACTGTATCATGGTCACATGGCAGTGAATTTATTTTTATTTTACTTCAGGGGTAAGTTCAAAAGGTTATTACAGTAAAAGCATTTTTACTCCAGTTGATAGTTCATATTACTGTACTTGTGCCTTCCTAATTGCCAGTGTTATTTTTCCCCTTAGTATTTACTCTACAGCTGTTTTTAGACTTTGTTGGAGGTTGAACACAATCAATAAAGATAGGTGAATACTGTACAGAAATATTTAGACATTTTATCACAGTGCAGCCTATTTAGAATAGATTTCCCTGGGGTGCAGTTCCAGGAGCAGAACTGAGATCCCAATGAGCCAGAAGACCAATGGGATATAATGGCATGAAGAGTCCTGCCTCCAACACTTTTTCTTCCATGATAACCACAGTCCTATTTATTCTTTTTTACTAATATTGTAGAAGTGATATTTTGGTTTTCAGGAATGTTAACAGAAAGCAAGAGCCTTATGAATACAAATGTGACTGTATTTGCAAAGAAGTTCATTCTGAAAGTGTTTGTGGGGCATCTTATAATCTCTAATTTCCATCCTCCAAACAAAGTTCTAGTTATTCAGTCAAGGAATAGCAAGAGTATTATGTGACTTGAGCAGTCACACATCACAAACGAAGAACAGTAAATAGTCAAAAATAATTTAAGTGATAACTCAGCAATAGCCCATAGACTAAAATATGGTTGTTTAGAGTTCTCACAGAACAATTCCAAATAATGAATAAGTACGTACAAATCTAAGACTACTCATGGATAATTAACAAATAGAAAAAAAGTTACATTTGTTGAATGATTACTGGATATAAATAATTTTAGTGCAGGCACAGTTAATCTGTGCAGAAGTACTGACAACCTAGTGCTTTTAGTCTAGTGGCGTATTGTGTCTCTCTCATGAGTGACTTACCACATACACCAGAAGTGGTGGCTTAGTTATATTTACTTAAATGTATTTCTTGAGCTGCAGTACTATTCCTTAAGCTTGAGTTGTTCAGTCAGTAACAGGCATTAGTTCTACCAGAAAATATATTATTTGTAAGGACTACTAAAATAATTGCAACTACAAAAAGTTTTCCCTTATTAAGTGTGGGCCTGACTCACTTTTCAGTTACTCCCCATGAAGCTGGAGTAACTCCACTGATGTCAATGAATTTACAACAGTGTAAAGACCTTTTAAATGAAAGTGTAAGTTTCAGACCCTGTATTAGTAAATGATTACAGAAATAAGCAGTTATGTCAGCATTCTTATTTTTAATTAAGCAATTAGCTTGAAATCTTTATATCTCGGAGAAAAGTTCAACTGAGTTTAAAAAAAAAAACCCCAACAACAACAAATCTAACAGGAACATAGTTAACCATGGAGCCTGGGTGCTTTCTCTTCAACTCTGCTCACATGACAGATAATGCAGGTTTAACAGAAGGGTTGATAAAACCAGAGAAGTACAACAGATTCTTTTTACTTAAGAGTATTGCATCCCTTCTTAAACAAAAGAACACAAGGCAAGGTCCATCTCTGTTCTCAGGCGTTGGCATGAGGGACAGTTAATGAACTTATTAGGTGTTTATTTGAAGGAATCTATTTTCTCCTTGCCTTGACAGAGGCAAATTTTTAATGTGTACATGTCCAAAAATGTTAGTTAGTCTCTCTCTCTCTCTTTCTCTAAAAGAACATAAATAGAAACAAATACTTCAACAATTATTGCAAATGGCAGCTGGATAAGCAAAAACAAACAAATAAAATGCATTAACTATTTATTTGGTATTGTAAATGCATCCACTATGCACTTGCCTAGTTATTTTGTTCTGTAGAGGTTCTTATACCGCCATTATCAGCATAGTATCTGAGCACCTTCCAGTAGTTATTCATGTTGCTTAAATGAATGAACTGCACACAGCATGACACCTGTGCAGGTCATTCTCTCACACATCTCTCCAATGAGAAATGTCTATGCAGTGTTTTGTGTTGTTTTAGTGAGTGCTTTTTAACAATATATTTGTAAATTGTTATTATTACTAATTAATTTTAATGTTACCAGTGTCTAGAAGTCTCAAGAATCAGGGATCGATTGTGTTTGCACTGTACAAACAAGTTAAGAACCCAGACACCCCTTTCTTAAGAAAGCAAACAATCTGTGCATTCTTTTATCCCAGTGTTGACAACTGAGTCAGGCGCCCACCTCTTCCCCCCCAAAATAAAGCCAACAATTTTTTTTTTTTTTTTAATCTCATTTCATTTGCCTTCTGGCTCTTGAGCTTTTAGAGTACACGCTAGTCATGTTGTCAAGCTTTTTCTCTGCAAACACGAGGGCTAGAAATGAGATTATGTCATAATCACTTGTATCCAGGAGCTGGGGCATTATGTAAAACATCAAATATAGTTGAGACTTGCAATAAAATCACAACAGTTAGCAACACTGGACTCTTCTACAAACAATGGTAATGAATTGTCTAGTGACTGAACGAAAAATTGCGACTTCTTAGGGTTACCATTATTTAACTAAATAAAAGTTCAAATATTTATTTTAATCTCAGGCAGAATAAAGGTTACCATTTATGCTAAGGCCTAGGTTAGGTGATTATACAAGTCAGTTCCTGCTCCCACTGAAGTCAAGATGAAAGAAGTTATTTTTTACTTTATATTACCTAAGTGAGATATTGTGGCTCTGTGAAGTCTAATATATATATTTTTTATTTTAGTGTATACTGTAGTTCGCAAGGTTCTTTTCCATGCAGTATTTTCCTCAGTTCCTGAGATGTCATAGTGCATTGTTAATCAAGATAAGGAGGTATGTATTTCTAGAGCAGTCAAAGGCAGATTATGATTTAGAAAAGAAGGCAGCCTGGTCTGTGAGACTGTAAAATATCAAAGTATTGAGAGGTGAAAATGCCAACCCAGTGGTAACCTCCTGCCCACTAGAAGGAAAATTTTAACAGATATCTGCACCAACACTTATGAGATCGCCACCAGAGAGGAAAGAAAGAGATAAGAGAACTCACATTAACTGGCATCAAATACAGCTGTGGAAAAATCCAGCATTAACTGCAGCTAAAGGAAAATCCTTCGAAGACTTAACAATGCAACTAAAGGATTTACAGATATAGAATATTGAGCACCTATAATGTATTATTTATTAATGAATTCTCAACACACTTCACAAAAGGTGGCCATTTATCATTCACCCCATTTTATAGATGGGGAAATGGAAGTACAGAGATGTGAAGTAGCTTTCTGAAAGAGATATAGAAAATAACTGAGACATAAGGTGGGTGAGATAATATTGTTTATTGGACCAGTTCTGTTGGTGAGAGACAAGGTATCGGGTTTACACAGAGCACCTCTTTGGGTCTGGGAAATGTACTCAGTATCACAACTAAATACAAGCATGGAATAGACTGTTTAACATAAGTAGTTAACACATATTTCAAAGAAGCATTCAAGGTGAAGTGGCCAGTTAACACCTCTCCGGTCATGGGGGGAAAAAAAACTGGAGCGGGGTTGTGGATTATAGATTGTTGTAATAAACCATAAAATATCCTGGGACCAACATGGCTACAACACAACTACATAGAAAATAACTGGCAGAGATAGGACTCCCAGTCCTGTGCACTATCCACTCAACCATATCCCCTCCCTCACTTGGGGGAAAAAAAAAAAAAGCGAGGGAGCAAGCACAAATGTCCTTTCTATTCCTGAAATTATATACTCATCACTAGGAAGAGGCAATAAAACAACTGCATTTGGCTTTCTGGCAAGGTTGCCAGCATAGTAGTTTTGCCCTGAAGGGGCTGGAAATACTTGACATCAACAACTTGATCTACTGGGATTGTGACAGCAGGTATATATATATATATATATGGAAAGTAACATGGGACAAATGTTTTGACCTTGTGCTATGCTGTAGTGATGAGCTACTACAAGTGTTATTTTCCCTGCTAAAACTTACTAGAAGCAATACCTTCTGCCATCTTTAGACACTAGCTCATATGGCTGGTCCCTATGTTTTTTTTTTACAATTAGGAGAGAAAACTGCTGATTTTATCTGGTTGGTTCCATAAATTCTGTCTATTCTGTATAGAACGATAAAGGTTACTTAACTCTTGGCAACACCTCAGCAAACACAAAATACTCATTTCATTTTAGATAAGAGATTTTAAAACATTAAGAAATGCTTCTGTGTATTTTTATCCATTAAAAATACCTATCATTTGGCAAGGTACAGTTAACTGCTACAAAAGAATGACTCCAACGTTTTGCTTTAAAAAATTCTTCGTAAGTATATGCATTGCAACCTTATTTGATGGTTACAAGGCTACAAAAATACTGTATACGCGTTAACACCCCTCCCCAGCTTTTTCCAGAGTCCAGCTTCTTTTTATTCCTCCCCCTTCACAGCAAGGAAGACAAAATCCTATACATCTATCATCATTACAATTTCTATTTCAACAGACTAAATACCCCAGATAAAAGGGTTACATTATATCTAGGAGATATTAAGAAAAAAAGGAAGGCAAGGTATGAGGCTACAGCAGGGGCTGCCAAACTTTTTGGCCTGAGAGCCGCATCGGGTTTCATAAAATGTATGGAGGGCCGGTTAGGGAGGGGGTCGTGGCCCAGCCCCCACCTCCTATCTGCCCC
>NC_048305.1:81601935-81636999 GCF_013100865.1 Trachemys scripta elegans | reverse complement strand
CTGCCCTAGGCCAAAGAGACTACTTGTGTGCTTAAATGCCTTGCTAGATCTGGATCTGAAATACTACATATTAAAACTGATATATACACAAACAAAAGTGAAGAAAACCCCTGCTGTGAAAACTCCAACACTGAAGTAATTTAGATTTTTAAAACACAGACTTTTACATTACCAAATAGATTAAAATTCTATTTGCTCAATGCCTACATGAGTTTTGTACTACAGGAAACAGATGGCATTTGACATTCCTCCCCTCTCTTCCTCCTCCTACCTCCACTAATGCACTGTCCTTTCCCCAGCCTCCTGAAAGAGGAAAACTACTTGTAGCAGATCGCCGACTCACCAGCGCAGCGCCTCCTGCTGGTCAAAGCTCAGAAGCATCCTCCTTTGGCCAGTTTCTCCCTGCCCTTACCTGGCCCTCTGCAGTCCCTTTATCTCCACCACATGTAGGCCCCACGTGCCTCCCGGACCAAGTGCCCCTTATCCTCACCCAGGGAACCCCACTCCCCTGAGCCCACTTCACCTCAGTGACCCACTGCCAGTCCTCATCTAGCTCCTTTACTCAGGGGCAAACTGCAGTCTGCAATGGCTACTCATCATTGGCTAGGGGGTTGGACCTGTTACCTTTTTCCTGCAGCCCCAGTACCTCCTTAAGCCTTCCTGTGAGGCCTCAGCCTGGAAGGTCACCAAGCCTGAGCTCCCCAGCTCAGCCTGTCCCTTCCCCAGCACTGCTCTGTTGAAGGTACCCTGTGCTCCCAGGCAGCCAGGTCCTTCCCATCCCAAGGCTGGAGTGAGACTGCCTTGATTGGCTGCTACCTGCCTTCGCCTGATTGGCTCCTTGTGACAGCCCTTTCCCAGAGCTGGTTTTAACTCCTTTTTCCCCGGAGCAGGGTGCTCACCCCGCTACACTACTATAGATAAGCTCAGATGCAAAGAACTATACCAGGGATCGGCAACCTTTGGCATGCGGCCCATCAGGGAAAGCCCCTGGCGGGCCGGGCAGTTCATTTACCTGCAGCATCTGTAGGTTCGGCTAATCGCAGCTCCCACTGGCTGCGGTTCACCATGCCAGGCCAAAGGGGCTGCAGGAAGCGGTGGCCAGCACATCCCTTGGCCCATGCTGCTTCCCGCAGCCCCCATTGGCCTGAAACAGTGAACCATGGCCAGTGGGAGCTGCGATCAACCGAACCTGCGGACACTGCAGGTAAACAAACCGTCCCGGCCTGCCAGGGGCTTTCCCTGACGGGCCGTGTTCCAAAAATTGCCAATCCCTGCACTAGATCATACATTCATTTGTGTATTGTCGTTTAATAGGCAAACAAATAATCAATCTAGATAGCAGAAACCAACACATTTGGAGTATATTTCACATAAAACAATAGGGCCATACAATAAGAACATTAAAAAAAAAAAAAGCCATGTCAGATCAGACCACTGGTTCATCTAATCCAGTATTTTATGGCTGACAGTTGCCAGCACCAGATGCTTCAGATAACAGTTCAAGAACCTGAATAATGGACAATTATGAAAAAGCCTATTCACAGGAATGGTTTCTTCCTAACTCATCACATAGTGGTTGGCTTATGTCCTGAAGCTTGAGGCTTTCTAGTGTAATTCTGGATGTTCTCATTCATAAACATCAATATATTTAATGTGTGCACAGACCAGTTGTTATAAATACATTCCAATACTCAAAGTAATTACGGTAGTGCATATTGCATACCACTACTGTAATGTCACAAAAATACAAATATATACAGTGTGAAAGTAAGCCAACATACTCCATACCTGAAGCAATAAAGCTGCCATATAACTATCAGATTTAACAGTGAAATACAATGTATTACAGAGAGTTTCCCCTCTTCCTGCCCCACCACCCCTACCCATGTCAGTTTGTGGTATCCAGGGCCAGACCTATTCTGCTTGGAAAATTCAAAACGATTAACAAATAAATATATTAGTGACAGGAACCAGGGTTTTATGTAGTTGAATAAATGTAGTTAACATTTGAACTTTGTCCAGTTTGGCACTTGATACAAAAAGCTTGTTCATTTCATATAATGACCAGGAAACCTGCCAGTTTCCAAAGCACTGAAAACAATGCATTATTATTTATGATGTCATGTGTCCTTAAAGTACAAAAGGACCTTTTGCCATCTAAAAAATGAAATACAATAAACAGAAGGAAGTTTACATGTTTCTTATTGCAAGTTAGGAACAAGAGATTGTTCTTTATGGTGATTCATAGCCAGGAATTCATATCCAAATTCCTGTTAAGCTGTACATTTGTCTCATCTCCTCTCTCAAGGCGCAATGCAGAGAAGCATTTTGAGTGGGGGAGGGAACCTCTTACAAGAAGCCACATAAAATGAACCATTAATACTAGTGAGGATCATACCAAATCAGGAAAAAGGCTGATGAGATATGTTTGATCTATTACTTATAGTAGTTGCTCTCAGACTTAAGTCCACAATTTTAACTATGGAGCACATAGAATCATTGAAAAAAAGGGTTAGAAGGGTTAAACAGAGCTCAGTGCAGATTAATACTTCCCAAAATTTTGCTAGTAAATCTGTATGATATAGATTTATCTGTATTATCAATGAGGCTGCTCACATGCTTAAAGTTAGCACATGTCAATATCTGCAGGATGAGGGACACAAGGCCCAGCTCTGCAAAGTATTCAGCCAGGAGTGTAGCCTAGATCAAAGAGTTTTCAGAGGGTGGTGTGAACATGATGAGTGTCAATGGATTTACAGCTGAAAGGAGAGAGCTACTCAGTTATACCTTGCATGGTGACAAGTTTCAGAGTGGTAGCCGTGTTAGTCTGTATCAGCAAAAAGAACAGGAGTACTTGTGGCACCTTAGACACTAACACGTTTATTTGGGCATAAGCTTCTGTGGGCTAAAACCCACTTCATTGGATGCATGCAGTGGAAAATACAGTAGGAAGGTATATATACACAAAGAACATGAAAAATGGGTGTTGCCATACCAACTATAACGAGACTAATCAATTAAGGTGGGCTATTATCAGCTGGAGAAAAAAAAACTTTTGTAGTGATAATCAGGATGGCCCATTTCCAACAGTTGACAAGAAGGTGTGAGTAACAATAGGGGGAAAATTAGCATGGGGAAATAGTTTTTATTTTGTGTAATGACCCATCCACTCCCAGTCTTTATTCAAGTCTAATTTAATGGTGTCCAGTTTGCAAATTAATTCCAATTCTGCAGTTTCTTGTTGGAGTCTGTTTTTGAAGTTTTTTTGTTGGAAAATTGCGACTTTTATGTCTGTAATTGAGTGACCAGGGAGGTTGAAGTGTTCTCTGAGTGGTTTTTGAAAGTTCTAATTCTTGACACTAATCGACACCTTAATTGATTAGTCTCGTTATAGTTGGTATGGCAACACCCATTTGTTCATGTTCTCTGTGTATATATATCTTCCTACTGTATTTTCTACTGCATTCATCCGATGAAGTGGGTTTTAGCCCACGAAAGCTTATGCCCAAATAAATTTGTTAGTGTCTAAGGTGCCACAAGTACTCCTTGTTCTTTTTTCAGTTATACCTGCTGTTGCTTTTCAAAGTCTATCTTGGAGCAAGGAAATCAAGAAGAAACAGAGCAATGCTTCCCTACCCACAATATATAACTATATTCACTACCTTGTTGAGAGGTATCAAATATAAAGTCAATTATTTTTATCCAAACTCAAAATTTGTTCTAATTATACATTTCATTGAACTCAAAAGAACAGGAGGAGTCAGATATCAGATCCTGGTCTTCATGGTCATATCAGGGCCTGGATAGTTTTGGTGCGATTGCAGTAGCTAGATTTGTTCTCCATTCAGGCAGTAAAGTTTGGAGGATTGGCACTAAAACCAAATTCTTGTACCTAAGCTCAGTGTAAGGGAAACAAAGGTCCTCTTGCAACAAAATAAAAATAAAACCATCACAACCTGCCTTTCACTGACATCATAGCAAATCTAAATGCTGGTTTATAGCATAGAGACAAGGCAGGTGAAGTACTCTCTTTTATTAGACAACTTCTGTTGCTGAACAAGACAAACTTTCAGGCTCCACAGAGCAAACCAGTCATTCATAATTGTTAAGGGAGCGTAGGCATATGCACACAGCTCCATGGGCTGAGCTCTAACACGCTAACTGAACAATCAAATAAAGCAGGGGTTCTCAAACTGGGAGTCGGGACCCCTCAGGGGGTCATGAGCTATCAGCCTCCACCCCAAACCCAGCTTTGCCTCCAGCATTTATAATGGTGTTGCATATATTTAATTTACGGGGGGACGGGGGACGGCAAGGGGTCACACTCAGAGGCTTGCTATATGAAAAGGATCACCAGTATAAAAGTTTGAGAACCATTGAAATAAAGGTTGCAAGCTTAACCATTACTTGGACACATGATGGTGCTGACACATACTGTAAACTCTGCGGGAGTCTTCACTTGTCTGTGCACACCCAGACCAGGGCTTAGTTCATCCTGCAACCCTTTCCTAGCTACCCAAGTGTATTATAGACAGTACTCACAGTTGTGATGTCCCACTGCAAGGCAGACAGATCACACTCTGGTGCTGAGTAAGTCTCTGGTTGCTCAAATCTCAGGTTCCCTGGCCTCCCCTTGGCTTCTAGTGCAAAGGAGACCAAACAGGGGAAGCTGGCAGTCAGGTATCTCCTCCTCATTAGTATAGTTTGGGGGCTCCTTCTCGCCTCTCCTTCAGCCAGATTTAGGTAGGTTGGCTCTGTTGACTGCCTGCAGGCTTCAGCTTGTAGCTGGCAACTACTTGAATGTCAGACTGGTTTCTCTTTTGGTCAGATGCCTATGATAGCTGAGATGAATGGGGAGAGATAGCTGAGAGGGGACACTCTCTATGAAGTCAGGAGCTTCAGATTAACTGAGCTCTGTTTGCTGAGAAATAAAATTGAGGTTTTTACTTATCCTACCCTGTAGAGAACAACTTGGAGGAGGCGAAAGAAGAGGGGAAGGAGGAGGGGTCTTCTTCAGCTGCTGAAATGCAACTCTACTACATCCTCCCAAGAACTGTGAAGGTTTGCCCTTTGGGAATATGTCTGGAATCAGGATGGTCCCAGCCATGTGCAGGCTATTCTGGGTGTGGGATTGGCTGTCTAGACATGCCAATCAAGCTCCTACCCCAGTAATTCCTCCCTCTGCTCCACCCCACCTCCAGCTGACTGTGTGGCCTCAAGCATCAGGGTTATGCAAGCAGTTTCAATTTCTTTTTCCCCATCCACTGTCCATCCAACACAGGAGCTGCTTCTCACAAATCCCCAACTGATAATTGGGCTCAGTAATGCCTAGATGCCCCTGTCAGGAATCAGGCCCCCATTGTGCTAGTTACTGTACACACCTGTAATTAAAAAAGACAGTCCCTGCCCCAAAGAGCTTGTTATCTTAGTGCATGAATGGAGAGAACAGGCGGATACAGAAAACAAACAGGGAGAGGCAGGGCAAGATAACAGTGAAATGATTATGTTTAATAAAATAAGAAGCTGATGGAGGTGGTGAGTCAGGGCTGGAGGTCGGCTGGACAGACCTTGCAATGGAAGAAAAAAAATCAAAGGAGTCAAGGATGATGAAAAGTGTGCAGCAAGACAACAGTTCCAAAGGGAGGATAGATTTAGTGTGGAGGAGAAGTTGGGGATGTCAATGGATTGGAAGCCAAGGAAGGACTGAGTAGCCAGGTAAGGAAGAGGGGGCAGGTGAGCAATACTGAAGGAGACAAGGCAATGGTCAGAAAGGGAATCCAGCAATGGAATGATAATGAGACCGTTGATCTAGTGTTGCAGGTTAATCAAAGAGAAGAGGGTGAGAAGACAGGAGGCCAAAATGGAAGCTTTATCTCTACAAAGTCATGAATAATACACACTTTCCCTCCTTGATAAGCCCCTGATAGCACAACCAATCTTCATTTTTATTTCCTTGACTGGAAAACACATGTTTTTCACTGGGGAATTATTACAGGGAGAGAAGTCAGAGGTCAAATGAAAAATCCTGATTTTTGTCTGCAGGACAGTGATTCTGCATAGTACAACAAATAAAGACCTATACAAAATTCTGAACTGTACAATATTGCTACTTTTTGTTTCATTTACCTCTGTGATTGGAAGGTGAGACAATACAGTAATCTATATGTCAACAAACTTATGATTGGGTGAGGTGTGATGACCCTCACCCCCCCTTGCCACAATTACAGCCCTATATTCAACGCCTTCCAAAAATAGCAGTTCCCACTGAAATCTCTCGAAACAAAATCATTCAGTTCTTCTTGGCTCATCCGTTTGCAGCCTCAAGCCTGTAAATTTCAATATTGCAGTCTATCTTCAATAGGATTCTGGGTGAGAAGTGACTGCAGAATCTGACCATAGGAAGCAAAAAACAAACAAACAAAAAAACCCCATAGGATTTCCTTCCATCATTGAACAAAAATCATTAAATGCAGCTAGACAGACTTAACTAGCTTGTAGGAAGTCTGCTTATCCTCAGGAATTTTACTTGAGACTCTGCTTCGTTTTCATTAGCACAGTGTAATTTGGTACAATGAAATTCTGTTTCATGTGAAACTGAACTCTTGGCCCTTACACAGCCGCTGATATATGCATTTAAGGTTTTGGGTTTTTTTTTCAAGTTACACCATGTTAAAGGGGAAAATAAAGCTCTCACACTAGAATTTAACTACACTAGTGACTTGGTCAGTCACTTCAAACCCCTTACATATGGGTTGTTGTTTTTTTTTTAATAAAGACTTTCCATATCAGCCTCAATTCATGATTAATCCAGAGACTAATTTTTGTCATCTCTCACTATGTTCAGGTAACTAGGAGAACTTCTCTTTGCGAACGCTAGCTACCAAAAAGCAAAGGTCAAACCAATTGAATAAAATGCCAACTAGCAGAGGCCATCTAATGTGGTTACAAGGTGGCCCCAGTAGTCTCCATGTGCACCTCATTAGATCTAATTGCATTGACGTGAACTGTAATTCACTGTTAATCTAAAACAGCTGAGTGGATGGAGTTCTTTCACACAAAGTGCAGTCAGGTAAGTAATTTCAAGCATGAGTCCCAGCAAACTACAGAAGGGATAGAGTCACATATTACTGACAAAATGAAAAAGACAGCCATCAATATATCAATGGGCTGGCGATACAAAGGTTTGATTCATAACTGTATTATTCACTTCTCTAGTAAAAGGCTCACAAGTTTACTGCCTTTTCTTCTGGAAGTATGTTCATTACATACCTGAGTGGGCACCTCGTGCCATTCTTAGGTTTTATGGACTACAATTCAGCTCATTTCTCACCTACAGCTGCATTCCTCCCTCCAACTTTTCATACCTATGAAACACACCAACACACCCGTCTGCCGTCGCCCTACTCCACCTTCATTCCAGAGTAATTCTATTACCTGTCTGAAGAATCTGTGGTTCTGATTATGCTTCTTCACAGAGTGGGAAGCCATAAAATGAAGTCAAAGTGCAACTTTCTAAGAAGAGAATGGAAAGTGGGGGGGGGGGGGGGGGGGGAACAGTTAAGGAATTCAGTCTCTGCAATTGCTGGATTTACATAGAACAGGGAACCTTGGCTGGAGAACTGGGTAGGCTTATTGTTTGGGATGCCTTGAAAAGCAGACATCTCTTCAGAGGTGGACCTAAGTCCTCTAAAATTGACATGCTTCGTTGGATTTTTTTGAAATTGGTGTGCGTCAGGATGGCGTGGGATAGGGCTACTGATCAACCTTTGGAGCAATTGGACCCAGGGGTTCCAGATATATAAGCCTTGAAAAAATAGCCATTTTAAAAAAAAGTTTCTAAGGGTTGTTGGGTTTTTTTGCTCAGAGCTTGAGATCAAACTATTGATGTGATGAGGGTAAAAATGGTCTCCATCTGTCAAGTTTTATTGAAGATAGTGCATATGTAAGCGAGGGAATGGTCTTGCTATTGTGGGGAACTTTCCTGGCTTATACACTACCCCAGTGAAATTGGCTAGTGAAGAGATCTGAGTCCTTGCTCCCACTCCCTTTACCCAGACGCCTGCTTGACCTCGAGGGCTCCACTCTCCTGTGTGGCACAGTCCTCATACCCCCGACAAGGCTGGGACCAGAATTCCTGGGGGGCTCAACCCCCAATCTTGTCATGGTCCCTTAGGACAGGGGATAAGGTGTCTCCATTCTGGGGTATTCTCTCTGCTCTGGACACTTCGCTGGCCCACTGATCATTACAAATACAATTTATTAAACAGCAAATCAATTTTAAAAAGAAGGAAAAAAAGGGAAAGGTTAAAGGAAAACATGCAATCCTGCTCTGTGGCACAGACACACCACAAACAGCCATCTCTGGAATGTAAGGGAAGTTCACAATCTCTCCCTTACACATCCCAGGCCTCTTTCTCAGGCCCTGGCTGTGCTGCAGGGATGCTGTGGGTCGGACACTTGCTCTGGAGGTGGCCACACCACACGCTTTCAGGCTCTAGGGGCAGGACCCTTCTTATAGATTCATAGATTCATAGATTCTAGGACTGGAAGGGACCTCGAGAGGTCATCGAGTCCAGTCCCCTGCCCGCATGGCAGGACCAAATACTGTCTAGACCATCCCTGATAGACATTTATCTAACCTACTCTTAAATATCTCTAGAGATGGAGATTCCACAACCTCCCTAGGCAATTTATTCCAGTGTTTAACCACCCTGACAGTTAGGAACTTTTTCCTAATGTCCAACCTAGACCTCCCTTGCTGCAGTTTAAACCCATTGCTTCTGGTTCTATCCTTAGAGGCTAAGGTGAACAAGTTTTCTCCCTCCTCCTTATGACACCCTTTTAGATACCTGAAAACTGCTATCATGTCTCCTCTCAGTCTTCTCTTTTCCAAACTAAACAAACCCAATTCTTTCAGCCTTCCTTCATAGGTCATGTTCTCAAGACCTTTAATCATTCTTGTTGCTCTTCTCTGGACCCTTTCCAATTTCTCCACATCATTTTTAAAATGCGGCGCCCAGAACTGGACACAATACTCCAGCTGAGGCCTAACCAGAGCAGAGTAAAGCGGAAGAATGACTTCTCGTGTCTTGCTCACAACACACCTGTTAATACATCCCAGGATCATGTTTGCTTTTTTTGCAACAGCATCACACTGTTGACTCATATTTAGCTTGTGGTCCACTATAACCCCTAGATCCCTTTCTGCCGTACTCCTTCCTAGACAGTCTCTTCCTATTCTGTATGTGTGAAACTGATTTTTCCTTCCTAAGTGGAGCACTTTGCATTTGTCTTTGTTAAACTTCATCCTGTTTAACTCAGACCATTTCTCCAATTTGTCCAGATCATTTTGAATTATGACCCTGTCCTCCAAAGCAGTTGCAATCCCTCCCAGTTTGGTATCATCCGCAAACTTAATAAGCGTACTTTCTATGCCAATATCTAAGTCGTTGATGAAGATATTGAACAGAGCCGGTCCCAAAACAGACCCCTGCGATATCCCACTCGTTACGCCTTTCCAGCATGATTGGGAACCATTAATAACAACTCTCTGAGTACGGTTATCCAGCCAGTTATGCACCCACCTTATAGTAGCCCTATCTAAATTGTATTTGCCTAGTTTATCGATAAGAATATCATGCGAGACTGTATCAAATGCCTTACTAAAGTCTAGGTATACCACATCCACAGCATCACCCTTATCCACAAGGCTGTTATCCTATCTAAGAAAGCTATCAGATTGGTTTGACATGATTTGTTCTTCACAAATCCATGCTGGCTGTTCCCTATCACCTTACCACCTTCCAAGTGTTTGCAGATGATTTCCTTAATTACTTGCTCCATTATCTTCCCTGGCACAGAAGTTAAACTAACTGGTCTGTAGTTTCCTGGGTTGTTTTTATTTTCCTTTTTATAGATGGGCACTATATTTGCCCTTTTCCAGTCTTCTGGAATCTCTCCCATCTCCCATGATTTTCCAAAGATAATAGCTAGAGGCTCAGATACCTCCTCTATTAGCTCCTTGAGTATTCTAGGATGCATTTCATCAGGCCCTGGTGACTTGCAGGCATCTAACTTTTCTAAGTGATTTTTAACTTGTTCTTTTTTTATTTTATCCGCTAAACCTACCCCCTTCCCATTAGTATTCACTATGTTAGGCATTCCTTCAGACTTCTCGGGGAAGACCGAAACAAAGAAGTCATTAAGCATCTCTGCCATTTCCAAGTTTCCTGTTACTGTTTCTCCCTCTTCACTAAGCAGTGGGTCTACCCGGTCTTTGGTCTTCCTCTTGCTTCTAATGTATTAATAAAAAGTCTTCTTGTTTCCTTTTATTCCCGTAGCTAGTTTGAGCTCATTTTGTTTCTTTGCCTTTCTAATCTTGCCCCTGCATTCCTGTGTTGTTTGCCTATATTCATCCTTTGTAATCTGTCCTAGTTTCCATTTTTTATATGACTCCTTTTTATTTTTTAGATCGTGCAAGATCTCGTGGTTAAGCCAAGGTGGTCTTTTGCCACATTTTCTATCTTTCCTAACCAGCGGAATAGCTTGCTTTTGGGCCCTTAATAGTGTCCCTTTGAAAAACTGCCAACTCTCCTCAGTTGTTTTTCCCCTCAGTCTTGATTCCCATGGGACCTTACCTATCAGCTCTCTGAGCTTACCAAAATCTGCCTTCCTGAAATCCATTGTCTCTATTTTGCTGTTCTCCCTTCTACCCTTCCTTAGAATTGCAAACTCTATGATTTCATGATCACTTTCACCCAGGCTGCCTTCTACTTTCAAATTCTCAACGAGTTCCTCCCTATTTGTTAAAATCAAGTCTAGAACAGCTTCCCCCCTGGTAGCTTTTTCAACCTTCTGAAATAAAAAGTTGTCTCCAATGCAGTCCAAGAATTTGTTGGATAGTCTGTGCCCCGCTGTGTTATTTTCCCAACATATATCCGCATAGTTGAAGTCCCCCATCACCACCAAATCTTGGGCTTTGGATGATTTTGTTAGTTGCTTGAAAAAAGCCTCATCCACCTCTTCCACCTGGTTAGGTGGCCTGTAGTAGACTCCTAGCATGACATCTCCCTTGTTTTTTACCCCTTTTAGCCTAACCCAGAGACTCTCAACACTTCCATCTCCTCTGTCCATCTCTACCTCAGTCCAAGTGTGTACATTTTTAATATATAAGGCAACACCTCCTCCCTTTTTCCCCTGTCTATCCTTCCTGAGCAAGCTGTACCCATCCACACCAACATTCCAATCATGTGTATTATCCCACCAAGTTTCAGTGATGCCAACAATGTCATAGTTGTATTTATTTATTAGCACTTCCAGTTCTTCCTGCTTATTCCCCATACTTCTCACATTTGTATATAGGCATCTAAGATACTGGTTTGATCTTTCCTCCCAGTTTTGTCCTGACTCCTGGGCTGCTTCTCTGGTTCTCTCTGGCTGGCACAACTCAGTTCTGGCCCTTGCTTTCTCCTAGCTCGGACCCACTCTGTCTGACCCAGGCAATTCCAGCTCACATGGAGGATGGGAAAATCCCTCCCCCCAGCCTCCTGACTCCCTCATTGGCCACCCTGCCCTGTCAATCAGGCTGACTTAGAACATTGGCCTCTCCACATTGACCCTGGGGACTGTCAGTCACAGGATCCTGATTGCCCATCGAGCCTTGCACTTTCTTTTGGTACTGGGAGATGGCCAACCAAAAACCCCACTAAGTTTCAGTAAACGGTCAACAGTCCCCTTACACAAAGCACCAGCTAAATCTTTGGGGGACCCAAACTGAGAGCAGTATTTAAGAAAATGTACATTTTACACTGCTCACATGCTATACTACCATTTTGTATGATTTAAACTCCACTCTTAAAAATGCTTTAAAATCCAAATAGTTATTCAAATTGCTTTGAAACTTGGTGTGCCTCATGAGGGTGTGCAGTGGTGTTAGTGATCCAAATTTGGGGTCTCTTGACCAAGGGTTTCCTGAGTTATAGCACCTCCAAAAACTAGTTTTCTCCTACTGCCTTGTACTTTTAAACAGAGATGCTAATGACTGGTTCAATCACAGATCTCTTGATGGCTGCAAACTCACCCTTCAATTAACATATCTAAAGACAAGTTAATCACAATCCCCCTACCTAAGACAAAAGGAGTTTTGGACTGAGGGGCTGGAGTTTGCTCCAATTTGTGAGACATGGCTGGCAATTTCATTATGAGGGGAATGTGGTCAAAGTATTTGGAGGGGAAAATAAGACACGTGAATGCTTCTTGAAAGGGGAGGAGTTTGAGGAGCTGACGAGTGAGAGGAGGGGTTTGGGGCTGCAGTTAGGGGACAGTGATACATGGGGATGTATGGTAGGGGAGAAGATAGGAGCTCAGGTGAGGAAGGCATGGGACCTCCCAGCTCTGCCAGTGGATCCCAACCCCCCCTTCATCTGCCAGTCCTGCCAGTGTACCCACCTACCTTGCACCCCACCAATCTGCAGCCCCCAGACCTGCTAGTGCAACCCAATACTGCATGAAAGCTATTTATAATATTAATATTATGAATATTAATCAAGAAATTGGCGGGTTCGTGGCTGCCAGAAATTGTTTACTATATGGCACAGAAAAAGTTACAAGCTCTGACTCCTCAATGTTTTTTGGAGATGGGATACACCTAGACTGAGGGGAAAAACAACTGAGGATAGTGGGCAGGTTTTCAAAGGGACACTATTAAGGGCCCAAAAGCAAGCTATTCCACTGGTTAGGAAAGATAGAAAATGTGGCAAAAGACCACCTTGGCTTAACCACGAGATCTTGCATGATCTAAAAAATAAAAAGGAATCATATAAAAAATGGAAACTAGGACAGATTACAAAAGATGAATATAGGCAAACAACACAGGAATGCAGGGGCAAGATTAAAAATGCAAAGGCACAAAATGAGCTCAACTAGCTACGGGAATAAAGGGAAACAAGAAGACTTTTTATCAATACATTAGAAGCAAGAAAGATGTGGAGAAATTGGAGAGGATTCAGAGAAGAGCAACAAGAATGATTAAAAGTCTTGAGAACATGACCTATGAAGGAAAGCTGAAAAAATTGGGTTTGTTTAGTTTGGAAAAGAGAAGACTGAGAGGGGACATGATAGTAGTTTTCAGGTATCTAAAAGGGTGTCATAAGGAGGAGGGAGGAAACTTGTTCACCTTAGCCTCTAAGGATAGAACAAGAAGCAATGGGCTTAAACTGCAGCAAGGGAGGTTTAGGTTGGACGTTAGGAAAAAGTTCCTAATTGCCGGGTGGTTAAACTCTGGAATAAACTGCCTAGGGAGGTTGTGAAATCTCCATCTCTGGAGATATTTAAAAGTAGGTTAGATAAATGTCTATCAGGGATGGTCTAGACAGTATTTGGTCCTGCCATGAGGGCAGGGGACTGGACTTGATGACCTCTCGAGGTCCCTTCCAGTCCTAGAATCTATGAATCTATTAATCTATTGGACAAGAGTCAGAGGATCTTTCTCTCCAACATAAAAATGTTAGTATTTTGGAACAGAAACTCCATATGTAATGTCTCCTTTTGGCTGTGCCACACCCTTCACGCTCCAACCACTGTGAAACTCAAGCAGGAACACCATTTCACTGTAACATAATTGTCCTTCACTCCAGGTACGGCGTGTGAGTCAAGTTATAGGAGGGGGAAAGTAACAGCATAGAAACATAGGCAGGTTTTGTTTCTTCCTTTTTGTTCTTTACTCACATCTTATGAGTGCAAGTGAATGGATTGCAAAAGGAGGTGAAGAGCTTGTACATTTCAACAACTATGGGGTTGCCAGAGTAAAGGTGTGTGTGTTAACAGGGCATATTTTTGGGGCATTGCTAAACAAGGCCATGGGTTTTCAATTTCCCAGTTTTCAGAAATGTGAGTTTTGCTTGAATCAATGTTCTACAAGAGGGCCTTGTATCACCAAGGGACCTTAACTCTGCATTCATATAAATTTTTGCCACTGAATTCCACTACATAAGGTTCAAAAGCCTACTTCCACCACAGGTGCCAATTAGACACACATGATTAAGGACTTAAAAATATAGTGGGGAAATTTATACTTCAGCTCTGAATGAAGTCATGCTTTCCTTTTCAAATGCTAAGACTGAGTGAAGAGTTTTACCTGCAGTTTTAGCAGCCTCAAAGGCTCCAAATATTTTACTTGGTGCTTTTCTATTACCTTTACATACGCACACACACATACATGGAATCAAAAGCAAGAGAAGTGAAGACATAGTAATAACAATGTTCACCAAAGAAACCTCACAACCACAAATAATTAACTCGGGTACAGTATACCTTTGTTGAGAATCTGTGGCTTCTAGTAAATTTAATTATTTCCCTGTGGCTTTAAAATTGAGGGGGACTTCAAAATGAGGGCTCCTTCTATTAAATTTAATTACTTCCCCTCACATCTTATACGGTAAAGGGGTGGCTAGTAAATGAAGGCAGCTTTTAAACAAAGTAATACGTCAACTACTGAAATACCATATCTAAGTTTGAAAGCTCAAATTTAAGAGCTTACATATTTTTCTCCTCCAATTTTGGGCCAGCCCCTGTGCATGTGTGTAAGTAAGGAGGTTACAAGGAATCTTTCCCCATCTTGTACCCTAGCATATCAGCTCACAGACCAGGCTCCCAAACAGTAACTCCCCAGCAGGAGCGCCGCCAGCTTTTCTGCCACCCCAGGCAGCAGAAGGTCCTGCCCCGAAATGCCGCCCCCCACAGAGGCGGCGGAAGGTCCCACTGCCGAAATACCGCCACAGTCACCGCCCCCCGAATTGTAGCACCCTGGGTTGTGCCGGCCCTTCTCCCCAGACACTAGGGCTCATATCCACAAAGGGATTTAGGCACCACTGTGATTCACAAAACCTTCACTCAGCTGGCCACTAACTTCACTAGGTACCTAAATTTCATCTGTAATAATCCCTAAGAGACCTAAATTTCTGCCACTGGGTACACACGCTGATGCCTCAGGCAGGCACCAGGAGACCTATCTCCCTGCCTAAGCCCCACCACAATCCTCAAACCAGTTAAAGATAGGCTGGGCAACACCTATCTTACCTGCAAGGCCCAATCCCACTGGACTATGAGATATTTTGATGTGAAGCTCTCTCAGTCTCCTCTGATGAAGCTGTTCCACATTGTCTATATCAATGGTTCTCAAAGTTCTTTTTCTGCAGACCACTTGAAAATTGCTGAGGGTCTCGGTGGACCACTTAACAATCTTTCCAAATGTTGTTTGTACTGTTAGCTAACTAATGTAAATTGCTTTGGATAAAAGAGGGTTTCTTGAAGTCACATAATTGATGGTTGAGGGCAAACATTCATCATAAAGTCCTACCAAACCATTGGTCAGAATGGTCTGTTGGAGGAACAATATTCTCCCTTGAAGCCCTTCTTAAATGCTTGGTTTCACTCTCCCTCAAGCACAGACTACCTGAACTGGTCCCTTGCCCTGAATGAAAAGGTCCATTATCCCTTCAGTTAATGTTTATGGAAGCTACAGTATGTGCTTGTACTGAAAGGAAAACTGACCCATAAGAGAGGCAGTAATGAAACAGTGGTGAAAGTTTAGGTAGTTATTGTTACTTTCTGAACCTAATACCATAAAATTTCTATTGAAATGATTGTGAAGTGCATTATAGTAGGAGCTTATGGGGAAGAGGGACTTGGTAACCTTTAGAAAAAGCTCCTAATTGCCATCACTTTTCTCTGTGTAAGCACGTCACTGCCACCCTAGCTGCATCATGCTATGGCCCCTTCATACATTTCCCTTGCTGTGGTCTTTTAGGTACAGATGCTCTACTTGTTAAGTGCCTCCAAAGATATTAGTAATAAAATAGTTAAATATATAAAGAGATACTTAAGTACTTGCTGGAAAGAATGTGCTCTGCATAAAGAACCATCATTACATCCTTTGTATTCATGAGTTTGCCTACTCATTAAAGATAGGCAAAAAAAAAAAGTTTTTCTCTAAGAATGTTTTACTAATAATGTTGAATACATACATACAGCACAAACATATGTTAATTCACAAGTAAAGATGCCAAGCAGGTCAAAGTAAACTGTTAAAATACAATGTGCCCTGAAGGGGTTAATGAAGGCTACCAATTAACCAGGGACCAATTAACCAGACAAGTCACAGCTGAGAGGAATAAAGTGGCTTAAATAATCCCCTCACTGAACAAGGGTGTCCAGCTGAGGAGGAACGAGTTGAGGTGGCTTTATAAAGACAGGAAGGTGACAACAGAGAGGGAGATGCAGAGAAGTAGTTTACAGTTGCTCTCTGGGAGAAGAGAGGTGTGTTTGGGGGGCTATACAGCCAAAATAGTCTACAGTTACTTCCTGGGAGGAGGGAGTTTTGGGGTTAGCAAACCCAGAGAAAAAGGGGCACCAGATAGGTAGGAAAGACTCAGGGAAAAAGCAGTAAAGTCCTGACTAGAACACACTTTGGCTGCTGATTAGAGGTCCCTGAGCTGGAACCTGGGGTAGAGGATAAGCCCAGTGGCAGCCAGGTGGAGAGAAGAGGGGGAACGGAAAAAAAAAGGTGCCACCCGCTGCAGCGCTTTTACTGACGGGGCAGCGCTCTAGGTCTTTGGCGGCACCTTGGCGGCACCTTGGTGGCAGCGCTCCAGAGGTCTTCGGCAGCATTTCGGCGATGAAACTTCAGTGCCGCCAAAGACCCGTAGCGCCGCTCCGTCAGTAAAAGTGCCGCAGCGGGTGGCGCCTTTCCCTCCCCACACTCCTGGGTGAGTAAAATTAAAAAGGCACCACTTGTGCTCGGTGGGGGAGAGGCCACTCCCCTGCTCACCCCCCCAGCTACGCTACTGGATAAGCCTGGATTTCCTTACCAGCCAATGAAGTATCAGCTGGGAAGAGAATGGAAAGATTGCCTGGGCCCATTTGTAAGAAGAGATTTTGATACCCCAGAAGGGGATGACGTGTGACTTGGCTGGAGGACTAAACACAAACACAGATCATCTTGCCTTGCTGAATGCCAAGAAGAGAAGGCAGGGTGTATGGCGAGAGGGAGAAAGGAGGCATCAGACCTGGAATCAGCTAATACTCAGAGCGACGAGGAGGAGGCATGTACCAAAAATTGGGCAAATAGGCCTGATATTTTTTGCTTTCCGTGTCTATCCTGAGTCCTACTGAAATCTTTCCATTGACTTTAATGGGAGTTGGAGCAAGCCCTAAATCTTCATAATTCTACATGAAACTGACTTTGTCATAGTGTCACAGGGTCTGCTTGCCACTAGTGTGCTTCCTCCAAAGGACATGCACTATACGATCTACATCAACAATGTTCCTTTTCATTATGATTGCTTCACTGTAAGATTATACTCTTCCAGTTTCCACTGCATCCATTTCTGAGGTTCTCTTCATGGGGATTAGTCACTTGGTAAGGAATTAACCTCTTCTATACTAGCAGATCACTCATTTCTGTGGGTTATTATTCAACATTTCCGTTTATAAAAGCAGCTTTCAAGCTATTTCTAAGTTGATGCTACTCATTTAAAATTAGGCTGTGCCTTGTGGCGACACCCAACTCCTGACATTTTGAACCTGCCAGTTGACCCACACTTCTTGTTGAGATGGAAGTGGGGCTATTTGTATTGAAGTTCAGGGTCCTCTCTTTTCTACATGCTTTACCAGCTGGCTTCTTTTCCAGCTTCTGGGACCCAGCTTCTTTGGCTTGTGTGCTGCTGCCCCTGACTGAGTCTGTTTCAGGACCCTGTGACCACTATCTGGATGCTGCTGCCTGGTCCCTGTCCATTCTTCTGTATCCCTTCTTCTTCCACTGCCTCTGTATCACCTCTCAATTTTGAATTGCAGGGTTACATAGAATCATAGGGTTGGAAGGGACCTCAGGAGGTCATCTAGTCCAACCCCCTGCTCTAAGTAGGACCAGTCCCCAGACAGATTTTTACCCCAGTTCCCTAAATAGCCTCCTCAGGGATTGAACTCATAACCCTGGATTTACCAGGCCAGTGCTCAAACCACCAAGCTACATGGTTCAACTGGGCCTACAGATGTGTGTGAATTGCTACGGTGCACGTTTTTGTGGGAGTGTCTTGTTAAAATATGGGCAGTAAATCACTGTTATGGCCCCTGAGAGTGTTCTGGGTGTAATTTTTTTTTTTAAAACATGGTGGTCTGCACAAGAGTCATTTCTACTAAAAATCCCAGGAATGACTTTGGCCTCAGTTAACTGTATTTAAAATTGTGTAGTCGAAGGCCTGAAACTCATTTTTGCCTAGCTGTATACTTTTCAAGGAAAACTTTTAGTCTTTGAGGTTTGCTTTTGATGCAAAGCAAATGTATGAAACCACAAAGAGGAGGTTTACAGGGTTGGCTAATGAAATTCCCACTCCCACCACACATACAATGACATTTGCCTAGAAATAGCAGTGGCAACCAGGTCTCTAGAAGTGAAAGGGTAGTGCATAGTGTAATCAGCCCCTACATAGATTTAGGGTTACAAAAATACCCAAAAGCTATCTTGACGGGCATTTTAAAAATTCCATACATTAGACAGAAAATCTAGTTCGCTCCATGATGTACTTCAGTTATGATGGAGTTCAGTACACGATCAGTTTGTGCATGTGATGATGTGATTTATAGAGTGAAAGGTTATACTATGAGTTCCCTTACTTTTCTTGATAAAAGTTACATTAATATTAAAGAAGAAATACAGAAAAAATACATCACTTGATTAATTGTAATGGCCAGCTGTTATACTTCCACTGAGATTGTAAGAGCCTCTGCCTAAGGTGCATTTAAGAGTGCCAAACCTCACAGCAACTCAGCTCATCCTAAAAAGCTCCACGGCCTGGAGTGAAAGCTGCAATTTAAAAATCTCCCAGAGACCCATTATTTGCAAATCATTGACACAACAAATGGTAACAACTCTGGTTATCCCCATCAATGCATACTTAGGGAGCTTTTCATCCGCAGAGGCTTGTATGCTCAATCATTTCACCTACTAACAATCCTTATAAAATTTTGGATAAAGAGGAGTTCCTATACATGCGCAGGGGCTCTTAAATTTTTTAAAAGCTTTTCCATATAATCCAAAGTTAATGTCAATCCGACTTGTGCTAGAAACATTTTTATTATAGGAAACAAAGTTGGCATTTAACAAATCTAAGAATTTTAAAGCTCAGAAATCCAAGTTGCCCCATCACTCTTAAATCTTTTGTATAATTCAAAAAATAGCTTAACACAATTTTTCTTTGAAAGAAAAGTGGGAGAGGGGGAAAAAAGCTTGAGCGATTTAGATGTTTTCTACCAAATTTCACCCCCAAGGAATTTTCCTAGTTGAGTTGTAAGCCTTTAATATAAGAGATTGACAAGATAAACACAGACACAAGCTATACTACAATGGTGCTTGTGGGCCCTGCTGCAGTATTATTCCACAGTTAAGGTTGCACAAATGGGCTTTACAATATCCTATATAATTTAATTAAAAAAAAAGCAAGCCATTAGGAATGGACAGACTGAACATCACCTGATTAGTTGGCTATTGCTGACATTCATTCTCAATGCCTGGGATGGGGAAGTGGTCAGTGGGAGCAGGAACATCCAATGATTCTCCTCATCTGGAGATGGAAAGCAACAGCTAGGAGTGCCGACGGGGAGCCTCTGAGTTTTGGGAGAAAATCCATCATTACTGGGGGAAGACGGAGCAGAGAATAATGGAGTGGCAGCCAATGACAATGCAGGAATACAGCCACTGAAATAAGAAGGGAGTGGTGAACAATCCATATTTTGGATGTGGAGGGCAAGCATTAAGTGGGAGCATGGAATATGTGGAAAATGCAATGTTTCAGTTGGAATAATAATGATATTTTGAACTTTACAGCTTCAAAACATTTTGCAAATATTACATTAATTTACTCTCAAAACACTCCTGTGACGTATTAGCCCCATTTTACAGTTGGAAAGAAAGTAAGGGTATGTCTACACTACGGGATTAATCCGAATTTATATAATTCGAATTTTGGAAACAGATTGTATAAAGTTGAATGTATGCGGCCACACTAAGCACATTAATTCGGTGGTGTGCGTCCATGTACCAGGGCTAGCATCGATTTCTGGAGCATTGCACTGTAGGTAGTTATCCCATAGCTATCCCATAGTTCCCGCAGTCTCCTCCGCCCATTGGAATTCTGGGTTGAGATACCAATGCCTGATGGGGCCAAAAACATTGTCACGGGTGGTTCTGGGTATATCCTCCCCTCTCTCCAGGGAAGCTACGGCAGACAACCGTTTCGCGCCTTTTTCCTGGGTGAACAGTGCAGACGCCATACCATGGCAAGCATGGAGCCCGCTCAGCTCAAGACAGCAGTCATGAACATTGTAAACACCTCGCGCGTTATCATGCAGTTTATGCTGAACCAGAACCTGCAAAATCATGTATTCTTTATTAATTAATTATAAACATAGGGAGAGAACCAACAAGGTAATCTGCGTGAGGTTTGGGAGGAGGATAGAAGGGAAGTAAAAGGCCACTGAAAAAAAATTCAATGTAATGACAGCCTTTTGGTTGGGCTGTCCACTGGGATGGAGTGGGAGGGTGCACGAAGCCTCCCCACCCCGCGTTCTTACACGTCTGGGTGAGGAGGATATGGAACATGGTGAGGGGGGAGGGAGGTTATGCAGCGGCTGCAGCGGCAGTCTGTTATCCTGCTGCCGTTCCTGAAGCTCCACCAGACGCCGGAGCATGTCCGTTTAATCACGCAGCAGCCCCAGCATTGCAGCCTGCCACCTCTCATCACTGGCATCTTTCCTAAATTTAGATACCATGTCCTTCCACTCATTCAAATGAGCTCTTTCATTGTGGGTGCATTCCATTATTTCCGTGAACATCTCGTCTCGCGTCCTGTTTCTCCGCCACCTTATCTGAGATAGCCTTCGGGACGGAGGAGGGAGGCTTGAAAAATTTGCAGCTGCTGGAGGGAGGGTTGAAAAAAAGGAGAGAAGTTTTTAAAATGATACATTTTACAGAACAATGCTTATACTCTTTCACGGTGAACAACACTATTCACATTACATAGCACATGTGATTTCAGTACAAGGTCGCATTTTCCATCTTAATATTGAGTGCCTGTGGCTTTGGTGTTAGAGATCACAGACGCAGGTTCCGGGCAACAGAATTCAGCTTGCATGCGGCCATGGTAAGCCATTGTCTTTCGGCTTCTGCGCCCTCCTTTCCCAAATACCAAGCAAAGCCCGTTGACTGCTGCGGTTTTCCTGTTAACCTTCAGCAGCAGAAAACAAACTAAACCCCCACATCCAATTCTCTGGGATGATCGCTTTATCCCTCCCCCCACCACGTGGCTGGTATCAGGGAAGATCCCTGCTAGCCAAACGCGAAAAGCTCAGGGCCAATTCCCCCCCCACCCCCCGCGCTTGGCTAAGTGCAGGGAAGGATTTCTTTTCAGCCACAGGCAAACAGCCCAGTAGAAACGGCCACCTCTGTCCCCTTAATTAAATTCCCGTATTTCAACCAGGTTACCATGAGCGATATCACTCTCCTGAGGATTACACAGCGAGATAAAGAACGGATGTTGCTTGAATGCCAGCAAACACCGGGACCATACGCTGCCAGGCTTTGTCATGAAATCATACCAGATTAATTGCTGCAAGCATGGCGCGGTCAAGTGTCCTACCATGGAGGATGGAATAAGGCTGCACTGCCCATAAACCTTGTGGCAAGGCTTTTGGAGTACCTCCAGGAGAGCTTCATGGAGATGTCCCTGGAGGATTTCCGCTCCATCCCCAGACACGTTAACAGACTGTACTGTAGCTGTACTGGTCGCGAATGCATCCCAAGTCCTCAGGGCAAAGTAATCATTAAAAAACACTTGCTTTTAAAACAAGTTTTATATTTTAAAAGGTAAACTCACCTGAGGTCCCTTCCATGGGGTCATGGTCTTGGATACTGGGTTGGGAGGGTACTTCAGTCAGGCTGAGAAAAAGATCCTGGCTATTGGGGAGAACAGAGTGCTGGGTGCTCTCCGCAAGCTCGTCCTCCTCCTCTTCCCCATCCGCAGAATCCTCAGGTGTAGCTGATGAGATTATCCCCACCTCGGAATCCACAGTCAGAGGTGGGGTAGTGGTGGCGGCCCCCCCTAAAACTGCATGCAGCTCGGCGTAGAAGCGGCATGTCCGTGGCTCTGACCTGGAGCGACCGTTTGCCTCCTTTGTTTTTTGATAGGCTTGTCTGAGCTCCTTGACTTTCACACGGCACTGATCTGAGTCCCTATTGTGGCCTCTCTCCATCATGCCCTTGGAGATTTTTTCAAATGTTTTGGCATTTCGTCTTTTCGAACAAAGTTCTGCTAGCACTGAATCCTCTCCCCATATAGCGATCAGATCCAGTACCTCCATGCTGGTGCTTTTTTTCGATTATCGGCCTGCATGGTTACCTGTGCTGATGAGCTGAGCTATCTGTGGTCACCTGTGCTCTCCATGCTGGGCAAACAGGAAATGAAATTCAAATGTTCGCGGGGCTTTTCCTGTCTACCTGGCCAGTGCATCCGAGTTCAGATTGCTGTCCAGAATGGTCACAATGGTGCACTGTGGGACAGCTCCCGGAGGCCAATACCATCGAATTGCGGCCACACTAACCCTAATTCAAAATGACAGTAACGATTTTGGCGCTACTCCGCTCGTCGGGGTAGAGTACAGAAATCGATTTTAAGAGCCCTTTATTTCGAAATAAATGGCTTCGTTGTGTGGACGGGTGCAGGGTTAATTTGATTTAACGCTGCTAGATCCGAATTAAAGTCATAGTGTAGACCAGGCCTAAGATTTGCTGAAGGCCACACATGAATACACCACCAGACTTGGTATTGGAATTGATCAATCCCTGATTCCCAGTCCCACACTTTATCTGCTAGCTAGACAATGTTTTGGAGCATCTTCAAACACCAACTTGCCAACCTCATGAGGAGAGCTTTAAACTAGGTTTGAAGGAGCAGGTGACAAAACCCCACTGGTAAATATATTTTTAAAAAAGTGACCTTGACAGAGGTGTGGAAGTTGTGGATAGAAATGGAAAACTACGATAGGGTTACAGGAACAATACGGCATACATTGGAGAAATCTGCTCAACATCTGAGATGTCTATATTCCTGTGGATGCAAAACAGATTGAAAAAACAAACTTGGTTATCAGTGGTTTTCTGTCAAACTGGGAAAATGTATCTAAAAGGACCCCATAGAAGTCTGTCCTGGGTTTGGTACTCGTCAATAGTTTCATTAATGACTTGGATAATGGAGAACATGCTTACAAAATGTGTAGATGACACCAATCTGCAAATACTTTGGAGGACAGACTTAGAATTCAAAATGACCTTGACAGATCAGAGAATTGGTCTGGCAGGGGATTGGACTAGATAACCTCTTGAGGTCCCTCTTCCAGACCTACATTTCTATGATTCTATGTTCTCTCTCTGAAAAGGTGGTGGATTTAAGCAATATTAGGAAGCCATCCAACATTTTGGATGGGTAGAGAAAGCAGCAGTTCAGAGCAAAAAGGGAATGCAGTGGAATCCAAAGAGTGTTTTTCCTTCTAAGCAATAGCACATGGTATTATTACAGTGCAGTTGGCTTTTGAAACCACCATTTGTGTACTCTAGTCAAATAGCTGCATTATGAGCAGCCAGCAAAAAAGGGGGGTATACCGTGTTTATTGTATCCAGTTGCTCTTTATACTTGTAAGCTTTCTTTGTGTTTTTTTTATTAAATGTGTGAATGCCTATTTTTTCTAGCTTTTCAAAAGCCTCATTTATAAGCCAGCTTTTAAATTTATGGGTAGATTTAGCTCTAACAAAATATAAATTGTTGGTATATTATTGGCTTTTAAATTTGCAGGTAGAATTTAGGAAGGAAACTTGAAAATGTAAGACATTTCCAGACTATAGACCTGTTCCTCTCAATTCCACAGTAGAGAATGTCCCTCCTTATGGAAATTGTATCATAACCTCTGACCCAAATGATGAAGAGTTAAATCACATTGCATCTTTTTTTTTAATTTTAAAACCATTTTTTTCTTCTCTAAATCTGAAAAGTGAATTTAGTGTTTGAGGAAGGTACCTCATTGACAGAATAAATGTTCCTAGCCAGAGATCAGCTATGAAATGAGAATCAGAAGTGCAGACTTTCTTAACCCACCCCACAGTCCTTCCCAACTCCCTTCTACTAGGACCACTCAGAGTGAGTGTTCATTTCCCTGTCTTTTCCATCCTTGACCTCTTTGTCATGACTGCCAGCTGCAGACGCCTATTCAGCAGGGACTAGAAGACTCATATCACCACCACATTTCACAAAACACTTATGAAATGGTAATGGGGTTCAGCCATTATCAACTTGGGCAGAAACTGAACTAGTGACCTAGAGGTGAAAAGACTTTGTATTTTATTACGAATCCCTTCAGTCATTCACCCACACTATTGTAGCCTTTTAATTTTCCTAGTGTAACTACAAATGTTTTTTTCTATACCTATCAACACCTTTTTTGGTCTTGTCAATCGCACCTTATCTTCTTGTAAATACTCTTTCTACTAGGTGTGTTGGAGAAACTGGTAAATAATAACACAGGAACAGTAGGTTTGTTGTTCAGGTTCAGTGGCCACCCAATACAGTAATTTCTGCATGAGGGAAACTGGCTCTCTTCCCTTACTCTTAGTAACGTCCCATACCAAAAGTCCATTCTGGCTATTCCAAGCAAGTCTGAGAATGGAGTAGAAAACATGGAAATAAACCAAGTACATGACAAATGTACAAGGCAATAGAAACAGGAAACTCTTCCAGAATCAAAATAGTCTAGCCACAGCCAAACAAACAGCTTCTCTCTCACAGACACACACACCAGCAGCATTCTAGGAGGTGCCAGTTCAGAAAAATGCAGGACTAATTCAAACTAAACCATGCAGCTTTCCATCTCTTTTCACTCTCTTGGAATTGTGCAAGAGAATAAGAGAAGGCTCATAAATATCTTTAAAAGCCCAGCATGATCCACTTTTGCTGCACAAAAACACATTTTGTCACCATAAAACACTTACCATGTTTTCCCCCTCAGGCTGAAATAAGAGTATTTACTTTTAAAATAACAATGCAAAGACTCTTTTCTTTTTGATGACCTGTATGCAGCTTTGTCTTATAATAAATTGATTTTTTTAGCTGAAGTATTATTTTGTATCTAATGGCTTTTATGCAATATATTTAACATTTGTGCTATGATGGAGAAGTAGAGTAAATATTAATGATGCAGATTTGTTTTGAGTGAATGAAGACAGATATTTATGACTTAGTAGTTCAATCACTCACTCATTCTTAGTTGCAACTTGCAGGTAAATATTTCTGATGGGTGAGGCCAAAATGAAAAGGAAGGCAGGATGATAATTTACAGCAAGGCTAAATCCAAAGAATTAATGAGCTGAATGAGACTGAATTTTGTGATTCTCATTCTCCAGAAATTCAAACAAGCCAATATGGCTAGAAGTTCAATACAGGAAGAAGAAGGCGAGGAGAATGGGCTACTGAAATATATCCAGAACTTCCAAAAATAATCCCTATCCTATACTCTACTTTGTTCAAGAAAAGGCTGCAGCAATGTTGGATTTTATGTTCTAAAATAAATTATGGTTTAAGTTTTATGCTGGGAGATACTTACCGTACACTGAAGTTTGATGTTTTGTGTAGCGCAATACAATTTAGGTCATGTGAACTCTTCACCTCTTTTTCTTCCCTCTCTATCACTGTTGATATCTGAACTATTTTTCCTGGCCATCAGTCTCATAACCTTAGTGACTTCATGTTCTCTCCTTCTTTTCACATATTTGACACCATTGACAGGCCCTTTCAGCTCTCCATCTCCAGAATACATCTGTTCTTCCCAATTCCTACAATAGAAACTCATCTATGCCCTGATTATTTTTCCTATTCTTTGGCTTCCTGGACTCAATTCTAATGTTCCCTATCTGCACTTGTTCAAAATAAAGTGCCATTTATTTTACCCACCATCTGAACACATTCAACCTCTCTTCATAGCTTTTAACTGGTTTCTAGGTGGTCCTCAGGATCAAATTGCCTGGTGGGTCCGTCCACCAGCTTGGAAGACAAAATAGCCAGCAACATCCAACTCTGTTTTAGCCTTCAAGGCAAGCTCTTTTATACTTCTCTTACACAAATGCAAAAAATATCAAAAAGGAACAGAGGTGATAGAGGAATCTGGAGTATCAGATCAGGACTATTTCCGCCCCTCTAGCTCAAGGATCATGACTCTTCCTTAGCCTCAGGAGGACCACAAGGCAAGTGGGCTAGCCAGCCACTTCTACCACCACTGCTCAGGGAAGTGTCTGTCTCTCCTAACACCCCTTCTTCCCATCCTTTACAGAGCTGGGCCTTTATTTATATCTTCAAGTTGGGAATCAGGGCCACTAATTAACTGGACTAACTGGTTTGCAACTTCTTTGCGTCTCCTTAGGCCAGGGCTTGTTATTCCTTAGCTCTGCAGGTCCTTAAAGGGGCAGACTGTCCTGCTACACTGCCCCATGTCTGTCTCTCAATTTTTTTTCTACACTTTTCCACATGCCTGAAACCTTCTCCCTGACCCATCAACCATGCATCCATCCTCTTTTTAAGTCCTTACTTTAAATCCCACTTCTTCCAAAAGGCCCTTCCTCATAGTATCCGTCTTAGCTAAGTGCTAAACAAATAGACAAAATAATATTTTTTAAACAAGTAAAAAGATCAAACCACTTATAAACATGCACTACACAATCAAATGACTTCAGTCCCTTCAGACACCTTTCCTGAGTTTATATGTTGTTTTTCTAGATTGTAAAGTCTTTCAAGACAGAGATCTTGTATTCATATATGGCTCTAGCACATTGTTGGCATTAAATACATAAAAATAAAGCATTGTTAAAGTTGGTGCTATACAAGGAAAGGATCAGGTTGGTCATAACAGTATGTTGCTAGGATGACCCATGAGTGGGAGTAATGGCTAACCACCTTTGGAATATTATTCCCATATGAAGGGAGTGGGGATCTGAATACCTCCAAATGGCATAAGCTATTCCAGATATTAAAAGTCAATACATCCAACTATTACAGAAAGGAGCATATCTTACCCTATTGATCTAGATACTTATGTGGCCTCGAGCACTATGGTAATTGAACATCACTCAAACAGTAATAAATCCATCTTCACAACTTGCCTGCAAAGTAGGAAATTATGCCCATTGTACAGATGGGGGAACTCAAGCACAGAAAGGTTAAGATTAGGCAAGAGGTTGTGGCAGAGCCAAGAACTGACACCAGATCTCCTGAGTCTCTGTCCAGTAACTTATTCACAAGACCTATTGATAGATTGGCGTAAGTTAGTTTCTTACTGTAGCAGCTATATTCAGAAGAGTGCAGAGAAGATCCAGGTTTGCATCATGACCAGTGTGTGTTACACCATGAAGCATCAGGAATTTGGATTAACATGGAAGGGACTTAATCATTATTGGAGAAGGGAACAAAGATGTGCACAAATGTTTGCAGAAATAGTGAAAAAAAGTGCATTTTTAACTTTTCACCAGTGCTGCTGCTTCTGAACATTTTAAAAAACACTCTTCACTACTTGTTCTAAGCAGAATATGCCTTCTGGCCTCCAAATGAAGACTATATACAGCCTCCTCTTGAAGATGAAAGTCTCTCTCTACCCTCTTTCTACCATTCTTGTTAGATAGGTCTCTGACCTTTGGGTGAGCTACTGAGTTGTCCCTTGGTATCCTTCCAGATGGTAATCTGCCAGATATGATAGCACTGCATAGTGTACAGCAGACAAGCATTCCTGGTGGAGACAGATGCACCCTGGGAAGCAGGAGTGATGGTCTGGATGGCAATGGCACTGCAAACTTCCTTCACCACCCAAATGCTCCCAGACAAAGAATTTCCATCGCCATTGAACAGCCATATGTCCTTGTTTGTGGCTAAGAGACAGAAGACACCCTGACACTGAGGTCAGCATTAATGTGTCACAGATAAATATCTGTGCCAGCAATTAGAGAAGTACGAGCACCAAGACAGGTTTCAGAGTAGCAGCCGTGTTAGTCTGTATCCGCAAAAAGAACAGGAGTACTTGTGGCACCTTAGAGACTAACAAATTTATTAGAGCATAAGCTTTCGTGGGCTACTGCCCACTTCTTCGGATGCATATAGAGTGGAACATATATTGAGGAGATATATATACACACATACAGAGAGCATGAACAGGTGGGAGTTGTCTTACCAACTCTGAGAGGCCAATTAAATATGAGAAAAAAATTTTTTGAAGTGATAATCAAGCTAGCCCAGTACAGACAGTTTGATAAGAAGTGTGAGAATACTTACAAGGGGAGATAGATTCAATGTTTGTAATGGCTCAGCCAAGAGCACCAAGACTTGCACTTGCAATTCAACTGCAGGCCAAAAATGCAAGCAATGCTGAGACAAAGACAAGGCATCTAGTTCTAAAATGTTCACAAATGGCCTCTCAATTTGTATTTGCATTTTTACATGTGCAATTAGTACCTGAATATACTCACTGAATAGATGACATTCTTTGGAGACACGGAGAGCCCTTTAAAAAGCCAGATTTTATTTTTAAACAGAGTAGCACTTTAATCTATTACTTTCATAATGTGCCATGACTTTGGAAGTGTCATGGACCAGGAGACAAAGAGCAGGCCTTCGTGGGATCTTGCTGAAACTGCAAGATACTGACACTTTGGATTTGCTTCTCTAAGGAGCGAATCACTGCAGCGACACTTAAACTGGGGGTCAGAGGAAGGGACTTGTAACTGTGGCCACAAAGTTTTGCTCTTCAGAAGAATTGCTTTAAAATGAGAGCCATAAGCAGGTGTACTATGATTTTATGGCTCCTGCGAGGTACTGTCTTGCGAGAGCTTTGTGCTTGTCACACCGTTCTATTTTATAAACTGAGCCTTAGTCATATGTGTAATGCATCCTATACAATGGTGATGATACCACTATATTTTATTAAAATAAACTATTTTAAAGTGAAGACAATGTACCCATTTTGTCCTGCTGACTGTCTTACAGGATGGATTGGTTGTATACTTCAGCCAGGGAGAGAATGATCTATCTGTAAACCTGAGATGTTTTAAAGAATTACCGTACTTTTATAAATAAGCAGATTAATTGTATAATTTATTTTTTATCTAACCGGACACAAATAACATATACGTATCACGAGAATGCTGTATCAGTAGCATGTTTCTATGTTAACTTATGTGAGATCATATATAGACTCATAAAAACTAAATGTGGTATATAAACACAGCCAGATATTATATTATAACATTGTCACTAAACACTAGAAAACTCTGAAAGGCATGACCTCAACATTAGAAAATATGTGTTGACCATTTTCTTTCTTCTAGTTCCAGTTATCTCATTAATATTTGTTTTCATGCTACAGAGAATATACTTTAGAACATCTGTTTGCTGATCTGGGTTTCACTGAATCACAATTGGCCACTAATAGCTGCAACAAAGAAAATGATGAGAAGATTGTTTCTAAAGCACAAATGTTTGCTGCTGTTGTTTTCCAGCAGCGAATATGCTTTTGGAAAAAAGAAATAAACATTAAGGAGGAAAGCACTGTGGTCTCCCCGCTGTCTGGATCACATTCTGTGAATGGGAGCATCGTTTTGTTACTGCGTAGCTAAACAACTGCTTAAGTGATCGATACAGACCATTATCTTAAATCATAGCATGAATTCCCAATATCATACATAAAATCAATAAAACACACAAAGAATAGGACTGAAAATTTCCACTAAACATAGCCTGCTGCTTTCGAAAATAATATTTAGTAGGTTGGATTTTTTTTTGTTTTACTAATTATGAGCTCAGTGGCAGTTTATTCTGCAGTAAATCTGCTGGTGTGAGATTAAACCTGTTATTGAACAGAGTTTTGAATCTACTGCAAGGCACTCATCACTGCTGGAGAGTGAACATTGCTGTTATCTCATTTAAAAGTTGGCCAGCAAAGCAGCCCATTTGTTTAAAATGCAATTAAGCTGGTGTCTTGAAGAGAAATTAGCAAGGAGTGCTTCATTCTGAAGGCATAAGAGGTCTGTTCATAGACACATTAATCCTGTGATTTGGGACATCACTGCGATTTGGGACTGTGTTCCGAAAGGATGTATGCTGCACACAAGCACAAAAGAGGAAAGCTATTCAGCGCAATGTATCAGCTCTGTTTCATGCATTCAGGATTATCTTCACTATTTCATACTCATTATGTGCGCTAATTATAGAAATAAAAAGTTTAATGAAGATCATGGCTACTGTCTTGAATAAAAACGTTGTGCACATTGACCACTAATCCATATACATTAATGGGTTGGAGAGCAAGATGATGAACACACGGTTGTAATTTATGGGGAGATTATTCCAATCAAATTAATTCAAAGTAAATATTCCAGAGCTAATTATTTTATTTAGATTTCTAAAATAGGCTTATCAATACTCTTAGTACATGCAAAAATAATAATCAAATTGTAATGAGGTTGTTTTCTCTTTAAAATGGCATAAGCAACTATCCACAGGCAAAAAATCAGCTCAGGAAAACAGGAAGTAGGGGTTCTCTTCAACTGCACCCCTTCAGGCAGCAAAGTGGGTTATATACAGACTCAGTAGATTCAAAATGGCCAGTCCCTGGAGTTACTCCGCAGATGAATGTGGGCTCTGAGTCCCATGGTTGAGGTTCAGGCCTTATGACTCCTCAACACCCTCCAAACATTTGTGCTGCGGCAGAAAAAAAATTATCCATTCTCCTTTACACTTACAACCAAGCAGGAGTGATCAGGGAACAGAAAGCCAACATCCCAAGTATGAAGTAGGGAGAGAGAAAATACCAGTTTCTTTCTGTCCTGTACAGTGACCAAATCTCACTTGGAAGAATGAGTAAACAAACACACATATTTTCAAATACCCATGTATCATGGTGCACACAGATTTTTGCATGCAACCCATTGAGGTCTATGAAACCAGCCAGGGTTTGTGCCCACACACTCTTGATATTTATGCTTATATAGCATATAATATAGAATCCCATGGGACAAATTGGCAAATGATGCAGCATGCCATGTTTGCAACTCCCCAATCTTAGGGCTGGCCAGGGACATCTTTGGCCACTCCTTGAAGTCAGGGCAGCTACAGAACTGCTCCAGTGTGTGGTTGCCCTTGGCCCCAGGAGCCATTCCAACAGCTGGGACTCACCAGATCATTACAGCTCTTTAGCCGATCACCTTTTTTTCCCCACCCTGTCCCTGAAAACAGTAGTTGGGGGTATGGAGGAGTGTTAACATACAACTGGCTCTGCCAGCTCTAGGTTACATAGGCATTCTCCTATGAAAGGAGATTCCTCATCAGGCCAGCTATACATCTGCTTTATGCTATGGAGCAGTGCAGGCAGAGTTAACAGGAAGCAGGATCTGGCTCTTGCTGAGTGTTTATTCCTTAAATTGTTGTTGTCCCATAAGGTCCTAACAAAGTTTTGTCAACACTTTCACTGAGGCAGTAGGCATGGGAAGCAGTTAGAAGAGTACAGTTCACATTTGCTGTTGCTCTATGGGCTGGTGATAATTTTTCCCAAAGCCAGATTATAAGAGGGCAGTAGTGCATTGATAATATCATTGGGTTTATTTTTGCAATGGAAAGTACAAAAATTGTGCAATTAAACTAAATTCATACGATTAACTCTTTATTTTTTTCCTTCACAATTTTACACTGGTTTTGGTCACAGAGCTTGAAACCAGGTATTCTAACATCTAAAGTGTGTCAGGAGCTTACAACACCTGCAAACTTCATTGTGGACTGCTCTGCTAGGAAGATGGAGATTTTAAATACTATTTAAAAATTAAAACAATAGGACATTTAGACTTTAAAAAATAATTATGATATTTAAAATAAAAATTAGTCCTTGCTACTGAGAAAGATTTTAAAAACAATTTTATTTTAAAAATAATCTTAGCTCTCCTATGATTTTTTGGACCCTAAAACTTCAGGGCCAGATTAAACTGATTACACAGCAAGATAAAGAACGGATGTTGCTTGAATGTCAGCAAGTGATCGATACAGACCATTATCTTAAACCATAGCATGAATTCCCAATATCATACATAAAATCAATAAAACACACAAAGAATAGGACTGAAAATTTACAAACTTTTAATTTCAGCATTGCTGTCTTTGAACTAAATGAGGATGGTGCTGACGACGTCTTCAGTAGAGAAAGAATAAACACTCTTTAAAGAACCAGACTTTAATTCTCCTTGCTTCCTGTCTGTCAGTATAAACTAATGCCTAGTTTTCAAAACCCCAGGTTTGTCTGTACTGAGAGGAGCACCCATGGGTATACTTCAAAGATTTCAAAAGTTAGGAGAGTCTGTGGAGAAACCTGTGGCAGATCCTCCCTACGCAGCATCCATGGATGCAAGTCTCAGTGCAGAGAGACCAGAGATTTAAGGAAGAAACTAGTTTGAAAAGGAATTGAAGCCTAGTTTCTGAGACAACTGTTTTTTCAGCCGCAGCTACATTTAGTTCAAAAGGTAAAAAAGGCTATAGCTGAGACTCAAATTGATAATGGTACTTTCAAATGACACCAGAGGTTTTATATCTCTAATTCTTTCTATTCATTTTAATGAATAAATAAGTAATAACACTACCAAAGAGGGGAAAAATGACTTTTTTCTTTGCTACTGTTTCCTTGGATGTATTGATTCAGGAAGTCTTAGCTGGCTAACAAGTTCCAATCATATTAGTACAGGCTGGAACCTTCATTAGCCAATAAGATCGCTTCCTTTTTGTATCCCATAACACATTGCGTCTATTGAATTCTCTAACCTTTCATTTTGGATAGAATTAATGTAATTGTGCTTGTAACAGTTTACAGAAGATGTCTTGCCAGCAAACTGTTACATACAGTGATATGGTTCCCATTTCTGGCTTGCCTCTCACACAGCCAACAGAAAAGGGAGTTTGAAGTTAAGCTAATTTCTTTTTAATTATCTTTTCTTTCTTTATAATTATCTTTTGATCACAGATAAGTGGAACAAATGACAAGTGTTTTTTCATTATCTGAAGAACCTGATGGTGTCTGCGTGTCTAGTATAATGCTGGTAATGCTTACTATTTCTACAAGATGTGTTGACAAGATTTTGCAGGAAAGTATATATTTTATGCTTGGATAAAGTAACTTTTAAATAAAAAACAATTACAAAATAAACTATATTTGTAGAACGCCTGGTACATTTTTTGATTAGAGGCAAATCAGCCAACAGTCCTTTCTTCCTTCCCACCACAAACAACCACAACAGGTGAACACAAACAGGTCATTCTTCAAAAGTAAACCCCAGAAAGCAATGATGTTATTGCAATGATAACATTATAGAAATTAGATATGGATAAAACTATAAGGTCTTCTAACTCCTCCCCCAGCCAGTGTAGGATAATTCCCTATAGCACATTTACTAGTGTTTTGTCCGTTCTTGTTTCTAATGTGCCAAACAATTTGGCTTCCACTTTTACCTCTGGGAGATTACTCCACAATCTAATAGATCTCAGTGACAGGAATTTTTTTATGTTGCCAAGTCATTCCCATGAGTGCCATTTTTAGATGAGGGAGGGGAACCCAATTCCGGCAAATGTACAATTGTTCCTATGGTATTTCAGTTAGTGGGTGCAGGTAGCCAAACACCATCTGGTACCCAGCTGGTACAGCATATTTAGAGATGCCTAAAATCCTTCCAGCCCTCCCTGGCTCATCTTTGCTTTTGGAATCAACTTCTTAATCATTTTTAATCACTGTATTGTTTTGCTATCTGGAAAAATTCTTTTGTATGTATACAATTATTTGAAGGAAGAATTTAATTATAGTTCAGAACCTATTATTATGAACAAAGCAGTGAAGCAGGGCTTTTTTTCCTCTTCACTTCAGTTTAATTATCTTTAACAAGTTTTAATTGTATATCTTTTTGAGTTTACAGCATGCAAACTGTCTCATGAGATGAACAAATCTTTAAAAGCAGGGCAAGTATAGTGGCCACATTTACGAGCAAAAATAGATTTCTTACTCAGAATACCAGAATAATGAAAAAGAATGTCTATTGTTGCAGTTTTTAAGAGTTTAACTTTAAAGTATTCAAAAGGTATATTTAGAAGACGTGGTTTCTATAACAATTGATTTTAGGCTACAAATGCTTTTAGCTATATTGAGCCTCATGGAAAAAGTGGACAAGTTAGATAATGTGACTTTTTAAAGCAGACAAGATGGATGATTGCCCTACTAAAAGTCTAGATATCATGGTTCTTACTAAGGCACAACCCCACTGAATTTTTTTCAAAAGATTCAATATAACTAGAAATTTATTTAGTCTGCAGTATATTGTAGCAACTATGAATATCTACCTGTTCTCAATGGGTTTAATTCAAGGCCACTGAAATCAATAAGAGTCTTTCCACTGCTATCAGTGTATTTTGGTTTCAGAGTAACAGCCGTGTTAGTCTGTATCCTCAAAAAGAAGAACAGGAGTACTTGTGGCACCTTAGAGACTAACAAATTTATTAGAGCATAAGCTTTCGTGGACTACAGCCCACTTCTTCGGATGCATATAGAATGGAACATATATTGAGGAGATATATATACACACATACAGAGAGCATAAACAGGTGGGAGTTGTCTTACCAACTCTGAGAGGCCAATTAATTAAGGGAAAAAAAACTTTTGAAGTGATAATCAAGCTAGGCCAGTACAGACAGTTTGATAATAGGTGTGAGAGTACTTACAAGGGGAGATAGAGTCAATGTTTGTAATGGCTCAGCCATTCCCAGTCCTTATTCAAACCGGAGTTGATTGTGTCTAGTTTGCATATCAATTCTAGCTCTGCAGTCTCTCTTTGGAGTCTGTTTTTGAAGTTTTTCTGTTGTAATATAGCCACCCGCAGGTCTGTCACTGAATGACCAGACAGGTTAAAGTGTT
>NC_048305.1:81580699-81597382 GCF_013100865.1 Trachemys scripta elegans | reverse complement strand
CTGGTGTAATGGGTGGCCATCTTAGCCAACACCAGGAGGAGGTTGACAAGGACATCTTGAAGCTTTGTGGGACTTTGGATGGGGTGTAAGAAAATCAGGAGGTGCGGGACCTGATTAAGGGGTTCTGGAGAAGCTGGTTGGAAAGTATGTAGTGAATATGGCAGGGGATTGCTGGAAGAAAAGGGATGGTCTTGTGGTTAAGGTAGTTGTATCATGCTTACACATAGTGCATTTGGATTAAGATTGTACAAGCAACTTTAATTGTAGCACTTCCCGTTTTTTGCAACCTTAACATTCTCTTACTGTAGGTTTTTTTGGATATAATATACACCAGTTCTGAATGCCCTGAGTTTTGGGCATATTCAAAATTTGCATTTCACAAATTACCTTCTTGATTATAAAAACAACAAAGAGTCTGGTGGCACCTTAAAGACTAACAGATTTATTCACGAAAGCTTATGCCCAAATAAATCTGTTAGTCTTTAAGGTGCCACCAGACTCTTTGTTGTTTTTATAATCAAGAAGGTAATTTGTGAAATGCAAATTTTGAATATGCCCAAAACTCAGGGCATTCAGAACTGGTGTATATTATATCCAAAAAAACCTACAGTAAGAGAATGTTAAGGTTGCAAAAAACGGGAAGTGCTACAATTAAAGTTGCTTGTACAATCTTAATCCAAATGCACTATGTGTAAGCATGATACAACTACCTTAACCACAAGACCATCCCTTTTCTTCCAGCAATCCCCTGCCATATTCACTACATACTTTCCAACCAGCTTCTCCAGAACCCCTTAATCAGGTCCCGCACCTCCTGATTTTCTTACACCCCATCCAAAGTCCCACAAAGCTTCAAGATGTCCTTGTCAACCTCCTCCTGGTGTTGGCTAAGATGGCCACCCATTACACCAGGAGAAGAAAGCTGGATGGGGTGATGTTCTGTAACTGTGTGGCCTGTTTCTGGTCCCTACTGCAGTCACATCTCTGGGCAGTGTCCCCTGACTCTTTAGATACCTTTGAGGAGCAGTGGGTGCTGTTGGAAGTTCTCAGCTTGGTGTCCCCTTCTGAATCCCCCATTTTCACCCTATGACTTTCACTCCTGTTCCTGCTTTTTCATTTATTGCCCCTAGTATTCACTTGGGGCCTGAGTTAACTGGCCTTTCCCCATAGCTAAGGGGGAAGGCCTTTAGCTACAGGCAAGCTTAGGCCTGCCATTTGCAGCAACTGCAATAGGTACACACTTTCCAACAGGCTTCTCCAGAGCCTCTTACTGAGGTTCTGTCTGCACTTCTCCCCACACCTCCTCATTTATGCACACTCCATCCATGACTTCCTCATCGACCTCTCCTGGCACTGGCTAAGATGGCCATCCAACAGTCTAGAAAGAGGAAGCTGGATGGTGGGGGAGTGCTCGGCAACTGTGGGGATTATTTCTATCCCTTGTTTGTTCATGTCTCCAAACAGAGTTCTCTAGGCAGCATCCACTGACTCCGCAGATGCCTTTGAGGTCCTGTGGGATGGTGGTCCCTGCCCACGCCTCACCCCTGACCCTCCAGAACTCAGCATTAGGCCCCTGCCACACGAGACCCTCCCCCAGACCCCAGGCACCTCCACCATGCCACCTGAGTCAACTGAATGACATTCAGCTGGTCCACTTCTGAACTGCATCCAGAGAACATCTGTATGCACTTGTGCTTCATACCATCCCACCTCAACATCAAGTAGCAGGACCTGTTGCCACCCGAGGAGGGTGAGGAATCCCAGTTGACCGGTCTGTATCTGGTTATATGGCCCACTGGGATATTAGTTGGCAGTTCCTCCATGGACTCATGAGCATGGGCATGTACCTGGCCCAGTTCACAAACTCCCCTGACACCTGCCCCTTTTGTGGTGATAGGGCAACCCTGGGGCATGCCTGTGTAGGGTGTGTCAAGTTGCAGCCCCTCTTCCAGCTTCTCCAGAGCCTCTTACTGATGTTCTAGCTAAACTTTTCAGCACATCTTCTAATCTATGCACACACCATCTATGGCAAAGTCCGGGGACCTCCTTGTCAACATCCTCCTGCACTGGCCATCCATCACTCCAGGAGGAGGTTCTCTGTGACGATGGGACCTATTTCTGTTCCCTTGTTCAATCATGGTTCTGGGCAGAGTTCCGCTGGGCAGTGTCCACTTAGATGACTTTAAGTAGCAGTGAGTGCTATCAGGGGTTCTCTGCTCAATGTCCCCCTCTAGATCCCTGATTTTTAACCTTTGACCTCACTCCAGCTCCCATTTTCTCCTTTGTTGTCCCACATACTCACTTGTGGACTTGGCCTGGTGATTCCTCCCTCTTAGTTCAGGGGGTGGGCCTTAAGTTTTGGGTGGCCCTAGACCCACTAGTCCAAGTACCTGCAATTTTTTTTAAACACACTTTCCAACATCTGCAATAAACAAGGCAGGAGTCCTACACACAACAGCCTCATTCACTACACAACACTACTTTACTCCCAGAGCAGGCCCATCGTTCACTGAATCATGCAGGGGTGCTGTGGAAAAAACAGCATGTAATTATGTAATTAAAGACTGTATCATATTCCATTCCATACAAGGGGGCTGGATTAAGGTTCTACAAGCAACCCTAATTCTGGCATTTCCTAACTTTTGACTACTTGACATTGCAACCTTAACCCTCTTTTAATATATTTTTTTTAAATGTAATTCCTTAAAAAAAATCAAACTTAAGAAAAAACAAATTCTATCATGTGAAGTCATACTGATACCACATGGGTCATCAGTAGGGTCTGAACCTTTCAATCCACAGATCTTCATCACTTGAGTTTACAGAGTAACAGTAGCAGTAGTAGGCTATTATCCTCTATGTGGACCAGTGACTGGAGAGGGAAGATACAAACATTTTGCTTGTGAGTTTACCAATGATTTGCTGACAGCAGAGGCATGCTGAGACACAACAATCTTGGGTTCAATTCCAGGTTCTGGACAGGAGTATGCTCTAATGGTTGTAATTCCTTCTCTGCCCTTGTCTCCCACAGCCTGCCTCTTTTGTCCTCTGCTACTACCTCATCTCATGCCCCTGGTTACCTTTCTTCCTATTCCTACAGTTCCTCCTGGCTCCTGCTTGTCTCCTCCATCTGCTCTCAATTCTGGTGCCACATGCCAAAATGGGAGACATATGCATGCCTGGCAGCCAGGAGTAGCAATTGCAGGAAAAATCCTACTCAGCTCCTGCAGCCATGGAGTGTGCTCAGAGTGCAGATAGTGTGGAGGAACCATGAGGGTTTGGAGAATTCTCATAGCAGACAGAATCTTTAGAGATTTAGCTGCCAAACTAAAAAGTCTCTACTGAGCATGTGCAAACAGAGATTATTACAGCAGCCAAATCTTAGAGGATTTTCATGGAGATAGCGAAAGGCTGTACTGTAACACCCCCCTCAAGTGCCCGTTCCAAAGAATGGAGGCACTAGTTTTTTTAATGAAGTCAGCTCAAGATTTTTTTAGAATGGTCAGAAAAAAAAATTATGTTTCCCTCACCTCAGTCTCAGAAATGGCTGAACTGTTTTAGTTGTAACTTAAAAAAAAAAAAAATCAGCCTGAGGCAGACACCAGGTATGAAACATTTCAGCCCAAACAGTTAACGTTTGGCAAAGCAATCAAAACCAGGTTCTTATATCAGAAATTATTAGGCAACCTTAACTATAGAAAGTGCTACCAGTGCTGCTTATAATAACAGTGAAAGAGAAGGGGACAGACAAACAGGGCAAAGGAGAGAATGAATAGCTGACAGACAAAGGAAAACACTTCCTTCCACATAGGCATGCAGCAAGGAATCTGAACTGCAGCTGCACTCATCACAATGGGAAAAATGAAAGAGTCAACCCCATCCATGTGGAACTGCAAATCAAATAGCAGCAACAAGGCCTACAGACAGCTGCCACTTTAAGTGTTGTCATGAGACAGCTGTCCTCTCTCACCCAACGTATATTATAGTTGAAAAAATTAGTCATATTGGTAACAGAAGTTAGCAACAAAACAAAATTAGTTAAAGTTGCCTATCATTTTCATAGGCAGGCAAAACATACAGTACCTGATGGTCTAATGGATATGTGACAGATGATTCCTCAACTGATTTCATCTCCTCATTCATTTCTATTACAAACTACAGACCTTGTCACTCCACAGCATTTTCTGCCAAGTACAACAGCAGTCAAATGAAGGAAATTCTTGTTCCATGCTCCTGGATGGAGGGAAGGCATCAAGACACTGAAATATCACAGAGGTGAGGGTAGCGTGAATACATGCTTAGATGGATAAGACTGCAGTGGTTACAAGATGTCAAAGGAGGGGGATAAGGAATTTGGGAAATCAGAATGAAGAATGCTTAGGATTAAGAAGCAGATCCCTATCCCTTTACAATCTTGTCAATTCTTGCCTGTTTTCTCGTACATCACCACTATCATCAGACCTTCTGTCCTAGAGACAGGCCCAAAATAGAATCCCAGATCTTCATATTGTTGAATTTGGGAAATGTCAGATATGGATTTGAATTTTATATCTCAGCCCTGTCTCTAACTCTATCTCCACTGAAGCTTTCCCCTTTTCACTCTCAACAGTTGTTCCTAACAGCCATATAGTCTCCCTCACTCTGCATACGCTCTTCATTGTGAATGTGTACACCCCTGTAGAGCTGGTGGCTGGGATAGAGACTGCCTGAGAAATGAAGCTACCTCCTACAGTGTGATGCACAAGTTTCAGTTTCTCTGGGAGCTTTTTTCCACAAAACTATAGCTGATTTTCATTTTTAAAAAAACATTTGTGCAAATAAACAAGCCTGGCAATAAGCTAACTTTCATTTTCTCTCATTAAAACTTTACATATGAAACTGTTCATAGAGATCTTCTTCTCAATCTGGTCCATTTCAAAGATGAATGTATACAAAAAACTCATTGAAGTTCCACTTCTACACCTTGACCATATCCTTTTTTGAGTAATAAACCTGTCCAAACAAAATTTATACCTTACAAAACCTTCACCCCCAACCTCCAATGTCCGTAACTATATATTAACCACTATACTCAAAAAAATCTTAGATGCAGATAATGCTTTTGGTAGTGTAACACAGTGCTATCTATCCATGGTCCTTGAGAAATTTTATTTACAGTGGAAGAGACTTATACTAAACAACTCCATACATTATACTAGTTGCGGTAGGCAGCAGGTTTACTAATGGATTGCTTCCTGACTCATTTACACTTAACATGGAGACCAACCAGGGATTTCTGCGCTTTCTACTCACAGTTAGTTTTGGAACCCCCGGTGTGTGATTCAGAAGAAATGCTCACTTTATCATTCTCTGTGGTCAAAAACAAAAGCTAGTGTTTTACTTACAGGGCAGCAGTTGAGACACTATCCAGTAGCCAAAGATCTCTTAATCCTCCCATTACAAACACCTATTTTAGGGTGTTTAGTATTTGGTCATAAAAATATACTCTGGACCACACTGTCATTCAAGCCAAAACCTCAGCACATATATCATTATAAAATTAAAATCCTTCAAGGTATTTTTAAATTGACAGTGCAAAAGGAAACGAAGATAGACATATGAAATTCTATTTATAGTTGAAGTTTCATTTATCAAACTGAAATTTTCCCATCAATCTTTGCCCAGACACCACAATCCATATTTTCAAAATCATACACAATGGGCCAAAGTCATCCTTTATGTAACTCCACCAGTTCCTAAAGCTAATGTTTTAAATATCATCTGCACTATAGAATCTGTGAAGTCTCAGTCAGTAGAACTGTTCTAGATACTCAGCTGCTGCTGCCACCTCATTGTTACTAAATATTTACATAGTTTTGCATGGGTCTCTTCAGAGATTAAAAATAAGCTCTGCCCCAAAGAGTTTAAACTGGAGATACATATTAAGAAAAGTTAAGTTAGAAAAGAAAAGGAGGGTTGAAGATAAAGACCAAGATAACATAAATCCTACTTTGCAAGCAAATCTTATACATTCTGATATTTAATAAATTGAAACTAAGAAAGGGCAATGCAAGAAGGGAGAAGATCACACGGGAGTGGAAGTCAACTGTGGAAAGCAAAGCAAGGCAAAGGAAGAGGAGTGTGAGTAGGTCTTCAAAAAGAGGAGAGTGAGGGAGCTTGATTCATAGGGAAATACATGTTATTGCAGGTGTAGGGCCAGCATTTAAAAAAAAAAAAGAAAGACATGAAGGTCAGAGTGGGAAGGGAGTAATATGGTAACGTCATCTCACCCAGGAACACTCAAGCATTACTTTCTGTAAGGCATTCTCTGTTTTATTCACAGGTAAAGGTTGTATGGATTTGTAACAGATCAGCTTCTTCCACTGGAGCAGATCCTTGACTGAAAGGAAAACTGCTGCATAATCTCTGGGTGAGTCCCAGCCAGTCTCAAACATCAAGCTTTACTATGGGCTGGGGGAATATTATGCTGCTATCTGCAAACTGGGCCCACACAACTTATACCTAGTAAAATCAAGCAAGAACCATTAGTGTCTGCCTAATGGAGAGCAGATCATTAAGTCATCAAAGGAGTGGTCATTATGCGCCTGTTCAAAAAACTATTTATTGATATTGTCAACATTGCTATCATCACCCTACCTCTAACCTTTCATTTTGTGGAAAGGTTTTTGAGAAGCTGATTCTGTAGTGCTCAGAGGTCCTTTATCCCTGCTGATTGAGCATTTGGCCTGTGTATGTTAAGTTGTGTGGTTTCATTGATTAATGACCTCTGCTTAGCAATGAGCAAAGATCAGACAGACATGCAGATTCTTTCAGATCTCAGCCTTTGATGCCATTGACAATGGGGTTTGGGTCACTCCACTGTAGACTCTATCAAGCAGTAGAGGGGTTTCACTGCTTCCTCTCAAAGAGCTCCTAAAGGTTAGTATTGGCAAATTGCTCATTTCTCTCAAAAGCTCTTTCACATGATTAGCTTTGCAAGGTCCTGTTCAGTTCCCTTGTTCTTTATTCTATATGTGAGGCAGACGACTCCTCCTCCCCGCCCCCTCCACCCCCGAAGCTGCCCAGCCATCATGGGTGGGGAGGGGACCTCCTGCAGCTTCCCAGCCATGGCTGGGGGACCCTGAAGCTCCCACACCCCACAGTAGTGGGGGACCCCTGGAGCTCCCACAGACTGCAGGGCTGGGGGACCCAGGAGCCCCAGCAGCAGTGGGTGCTGAACCCTCCTCTCCATTTTGTGAGGGATATTTTTAGTGAAAGTCAGGGACGGGTCACAGGCTTCCGTGAATTTTTGTTTATTGCCTGTGACCCGTCCCTGACTTTCACTAAAAATATCCATGACAAAAACCTAGCCTTAGCTGTAGGGCATATTAACAGCCCAAAGTGACAAAGAATAAGCTAGCCTCCTATTGGCTCCCAAACATAATTTGAGGTATTATTATTGGTCTTTATATAGTATGGGTCCTAACTACCTAAGAAATGACCTTTCCTCTTCTGTACCCTTGTGATGGTGGAGTTCAGCCAATATACTCAGGTTAAAAGTTCCTAGAGTTGAAAATATGAAAATTAGTGGATGAGGCATTTTTGGTGTGGATCCCTCAACTCTGGATGGTTGGGGTTCTTGTTGTTGTTGTTGTTTTGCATTAGTCAAATAGCTTCTGGTTTTGTTGATCCAGGATATGCTGTACAGCCCATTTGTTCTCTTGGACCATTGCCCAAAGGGTAAATTCTGGATGGATGAGTGTCATATTCAATATCTGATTTGTGAGTCTGATCAACTTTGTTTAAACCTTAACTAAATTTGCATTGTTCTTTTTAAAATATGTGCAGATACTTAAAGCCATTTGTGATTATGGTAATTTTAGGAATGGAAACTAAATAAAAGGAGACATAATAAATGGGAGAGTTAAAAATCCCTTTTTAAATAGTCTCAAATATATACAACACATATATTATAGATATAAAAATTCAATGGCTCCAAAATACCTATTTGTGACAGTCGGTACTCTATGTTCAAAACTATGATGCATTTTGTACAAACTATGTCTTGTAAGGTATCATCTGAAAATTCATGATATACTAATCTTTATTGTCCTGGTAAAATATGTGTGGCAACATTGTATGTGAAGTTATAAGAGTCTATTCTCTGATGTTACTAAGACATATTCCAAATCTGGGGAAACAGTCACAAACCAGTTCCTCAGAGACAATATTCAAACTGACGCCTCAGTCAGGTGTCAATGAAATCAAACGGACCATCGCCTGGTTAAGTGGCCATTCTTTGCCAGGAAAAAGAGTGTGAGCGAGAAATTTATAGAGAAATTTAAAGAAACAGCTGGAGGTCCCTGTTTCCAGAGACTTCCTGTCTCCTGAACCCCAGACGAGATGATTCTCAAAGAAGAGGAAAAGGTATAAGAATAGGGAACAGATGGCCATGGCAGGCACCACACCTAAGATTTGGACTAAAGGAGGGATCTTGTCAAAAAGGATTTCAGTCAGTAAGACTGCTGAAGCATGTGGCGAGAGATCATTTTGCTTTGAATTCACTTGCCTTGTTAAGTTAGGTATTAGTTGTGTTTTATCTTTTAGTTCTTTGTAACCAATACTGAGTTTTATGCCTCATTACTTATAATCACTTAAAATATATCTTTCTGAGTTAATAGACTTGTTTTATTTTTTTTATCAAAACCAGTGTGCTTGGATTCAAGTGTTTGGGAAACCTCATTTGCAGTAACAGGACTTGTGCACATTATTTTCTATTAATAAAATGATGGAGTTTATATGAGCTTGTGTTGTCCAGGAGAGGGCTGGGCCCTTTTCTGGGGGGAAGTCTGGGACTGGGAATTTGCTGCTGTTGCTCTGCATGTAATTCAAAAGTGGCTGGCCATAGCACTCATACAGTATAGCTGGAGTAATTTACATGCCAGAGGTTGTCTGAGAGCAGATCTGGAATGGTTGCTCTCACAGTGAAGCAGTATGAAAGACACCCCAGGTTGGAGAACTGAGGGGACACAGCTGTTCAACAGTCCAGATTGTATCCTGGGTAATGTCACATTGTTGACATTGTATTTTAATTTGTTTGAACTCACACACAGAATAGTCTATGTAAAATTCAACATGTAAATTTATTAAGGAAACAAAAAACAAACAAGCAAGCAAATAGCAGTCCATATGATATGGAACTGGCTAGTTTAAGCTACTAAAAACATTTGGGAAAATTAAAAACTGTGTCTTTCACTCATCCTGTTTTGTGAGATATTCTTCTGAAATGTGAATCAACTACTTTACAATAGGATTTGGAACACTTAAGACATAACTCAGTTTATGTTGCCTTGGAATTTCCTCATTGTCTACTTTTAAGCCAAACCTTTCTTGTATTATCATTTTGTGTGTCTGTAATGATCTGATTTCCGTAATGACACCAGTCACATCTCTCCAAGGGATAATCTATATTAGTTATGACTCCAGTAATTTCGCTGACTATAAAATCATCTTAAGTCAGAAGCTTCTGCCTGCCTGCTCCTATTTTTGGCATTTATATCACAGACTGCCAATCTTCATTTAAATTTACTAGAAGTAGTTTCACACATCTTAGAATATGTATACTTCTATCATTACATAAATTCTATAAAATGACTATTGGGCCCCTCCTTAATAGATTTGATAAGTATTTGTCTCAATGGCAGATTGCAGCTTTTGGGGTAGGGGTAAAGACTAAGCCTAATTAAGATGGCAGTCTTCCAATAGTTTCTTTACCAGGGAGGGAGCAAGGACATCTATACGGGATAAATATAACAGCGGTTTTAATAAATTTATTTCCTGATTTTATATATGGCAATAGAAATCCACAGATTGCTCTTGCTTAAAACTACAACTATCTGAACTTAATCTTGGTCCACTTTTCCCCTCAGACAGGGCCCAAGGATCACACCTGCCAAGGAAGAATCTTGCCTAAGAGGAAAGCTGAGAAGAGTATGTAATTTTAAACAGCCCGAAAGAAATATTTATCACTACCTTAAGGTGGTGGTGAGATCTGGCATGAAGATGATTGGAGAATCAGAAGATATGTAACAAAAATAGTAATTCAGATTAAAATTAATTTACATTTCCTCTTGGGACATGGAGTTACATTATCCTATGTATACAGAGCTGAGAGTAACAGAATTTGATTCCTGTCCTGTTACATGGTTGATCAACCAATATTCCAGCATTCCAGAGTTTCATCTCATACTCACCAGGATTAAGGATGAACAAAATCTTATTTCAAGTTTTCGTCCAATCAGAGTTTGGTTTTGTTGGGTCTTGGCTCAGTGAGGCGGCCAAGGCCTCTTAACTATTTTCCATCTCCCCTCTTTCACATTACCGTTTTGGAAAAGACCCCCTTCCCCCCCCCTTTTTTTTAACATACACAACTCAGCTTTCACAAATGTGTACTCATTTTTACATCAGAGAAAAATCCTCATAACTTTTTCATACAAAAAGTTGGAAACTTTTCTGGGAGCAATTTCCTGGGAAGCCAGTATTTCAAACTAAAAAACTTCTGTCCAGCAGCCACATTCAGACTGTAGTTTGTTTTTTTCCACGTTACAGTACTAAATGCTGGGGGAAGCGCCTTTTTTTGCACTGCATGTTGTTGTACCCCAAGTTAGTTAAATTCCTCACTGAAATGTAGATAATCAGTATTTTTTGACTGTAGGTATGCTCCTTTTCCTGTGGGTGATGGATCCCATCTGGAAACCATCCCATGAGAATGGGAAACCATGTCACTCTTTCTTTTATGCCACAAGGAACAGCTTACTATTGCAATAGACTAAACGTCTACCTGATGTTTTATGTAATTTGATAGTTTTGGACACATATTTAACAGTTAAGAACAAGCCCACGCCTTCCACAAGAAGTTTCAGTCTAATTCAGTTTTACATATCTGAAATATTAAATTGCAAAAACAGGGGATTATAAATGGAAATGTCACTACAACCTCAGCAGCAGCAGTACAACCCATGCTGCTCTGACAACACGTAAGCAATCAGCCACAAAATGTGTAGTGGAAGGAGACAAGGTCCAAGGGGGAGGGGGAAGATGTGGCCCAGGAACCAAAAAAGGAAAGGGAAATCACTGTAATGGAGGCAGAAGACAACAAGGACCCATGTAGGGGAAAGGGACAAAAAGATGTAATCCTGCTTTCATTGAAGCCAATGGCAAAACTCCCATTTACTTCACCAGGTCCAGAATTTTACCCCAGGGGAGAAAAAGGGATTGGGGGCTATGAAAGAAGAGGAAAAGGAACAAGGAGTTGCACAAGTGTAACAGAACCTGGGAAAGGAGGGGAAAGAGTGGAGTGGAGGTTGCCAGTCCTTCCCCAGACCCCATTCCATTTGGATATTGTAGGTCTGATTTTTTTTAAGAGGGGATGAACATCCACAATTCCAGTTGAAGTCAATGGATGCTGTGAGTCCTCATTATTTTCCTTTCTGAAACATTGACAAGTCTCATGAGAAAATGTCCTTTCCTCCAAATCACTCATTTAAGCTTTGTTCGTCTCTACCAAGAAAACTTTGTAGGATTTTTTTTATTTTAAGAAGAACATTGCCAAACAAACAATACCAGTTATTTCCCCAATAGAAAATTGAAATTTCATCCTCACTAGCAGATTTTTTTAATTGTTAACTCTTAATTATTTTTCTTCGGTTCTCATCACCTGCAGCAAACGTCACCTTCCCCTAAAAAATGATTAAGACAGGCGACACTGAACTTCACAAACAGACAGTCAGTCAAGCCTGCCCTGTCATCCAAACCACCAGACAAGCTGTCTGTATTGATATCTTAAACATATAAATTATCCTCTTGGGTTATCCTATCTTCAACTGCTTCTGCACCTATGACATCTCATCCTATACCCACTCCAGCATTTCCTCCATCTTCAACAACTGAGCTCGCTGTTTCTCAGGGCTGCCCATAAATTATATATTGCTTTAAGGGGTGGGTGAGTCCTTAATTTGTGCATGTTTGTTTCAGTGTTACAAAGTGGGTGGGTATTAAAAATTGCCAAAAATGTGTTCGACAGCTCCTCAACTCATGCACACTTGCACCAGCACTCACACTGATGTACAAGTGCCCCATCAGCACTTGGGTCAAAGGATATTTCATGACCCTAGCCCCTGTAAAGCAGGAAATAGAACCCATTGTCATAAGAATGTGATAGTGCCAAGAGAGCTGGCTGATGTGGAGACAGAAGTGACAAAGGTTGAGGAGAAGTTTGCAGTTAAAAGGATTACAATGGTGCTCAAAGCACTACTTTTTCACTGCTCACATTAGCAGCAGTTGAGAGCAGCTGGCATCTGTAGACTTTGCTACACCATAGGTTCAGTTCTGGACACCAGATCACGTGCATGGAATGCTTCACTCCATCAAAATTGTATCTTCAGCACGAGAACCTTCAGGAGGTATGACAAGGTGCAGCTTACCTCAAGGTGCAGAAGAGAGTTTTTTGTAAGTACTGTGTGCCTTGGAGGCAATCTGAAGGGGTTGTGATGAACAAAAGTTGAGGATATTAGTGAAAAAGTTCATAAATTTTCATCAAAAGAGCTAGGTATACTTTTGAATCATAGTCTATCTTGCTATCACAAAAAGAAGACAATACTGGCAAAGAACTTTCTGAAGGGCACTAATGGAGGAGCTGACATTTACTGTCAATTTGGCCAAATTAATTGTATTGAGAGGAAAAGATTCTGTATTAAATAAATTCTGTTTCCAATACTTGTTCTTGGGGCATGTGAAGAACCATGTAATGTCACAGAGACGATAATTCTTTTTTAGGGACTGATCCAAAGCCCATGGAAGTCAGTGGATCAAGAATAATTCAGCTCAGTTCAGAAGGCTGTAATCTATCATGTGATTTTTTTTCATATCATAAACCTCAATGATGCAAAATTATCAATAAAATCATTATAATTTATTCTTATAATGTTATGTCATTACAATCTTGCCTGCATCTTTAATGAATTTAAGAGACACGACTATTTTTATGCTCACAATGCTTGGAGAATATAACAACTTACATGTCTATGTTTTCGCTTGTGTATTTTATTAAATGAGATGTTTAGGCTTATTAAAGAAATTCAAGGAAATTTTTGCTTCCTGTTACCCAGGAACAGGCCAAATGCCAGGGGAGATAACACACCTTTGTCTGTAAAAACGTGTTTACTGCACCCAAGTGTGTTTACAGAGACTCTAAATGGCAGCTTTTATAGTTTCTATCTTGTTTTAACTTTCTGTGCTATTTTCTTTTATGCTATGTTTTGAAAAACATATATAAGCGTTGGTTTTTATGTTTTGTATAAAATATTTAATAGAAGACTTTAGTTGCAAATGTACTGCAAATGGCAGGTCACAAATCCAAGGAGCATTTTGGTCAATAGGCAAACAAACCACAAGGGTTTTTATCAAAGAACAGGACAGATCTCTTATATAAGATACCAGTTGGTATAGATATGATCTCACCTTGAAAAAACAAACTTTGTCTTAGAAAGAGTCCTAACTTTAAAAGGATGTAAAAGTGTTCTTTGTTCACGATCAAAAAGGATGACAGAAAGGAGCTTTATCAGAAGCCATTAAACTAAGCTTTAAAAGTGGACTTTCCTTTACCCTCCTCCCATCATAGAAGAAAAACAAACTATCATTTAAACCTACTGCTCAAAAGATGCTAAAGAATTTTCTTATCAAATATAATTTCTTCTGTTAGCACTGTAAAGTTTTTAATTTTCAAACTAAGAAAACCATTATGGTTGGAAAATGTTTTTAGAGACGATGTTGGCTACTTTTATCCAACTCATGTTTCCTCTCAATGGTGTAAACCTTTGTTTATTCCTTAAATAAGTTCCTTTTGTGATGTTTGTTTGCATATATTTTGTGTCTAAGTGCAAGCCTCATATAATAACTTCCTGATACCTTTGTTAGGTGAATAGTAATATGATTTATGCACAAACATAGCAAGGTCATTTGATAAAAGATTACTGTAACATTACTACTATAAGAAGCCATTTGAGTATAGAATATTTATATTTCTCTGGGAATTAATTATCTAACGTGCTTAAGCAACTTCCTCTCCAGAGATTAAGGGGAAAAAAAAGAGACAAAGCTTTTTCAAATTTGAATTTAAAGACCCTCTCTAAGAGTTAATTATGTTTAAAAAGAATGCTTTGAGAACTAAAAAAATTTTATATTAAGTTCTTTGAAGCAGAATTTCAACTCCTATTAAAACCTGATGAAGCTAAAGGGATATCCAGATAATGATCTGAATAAAAGAAAAAGTTAAAAACCTAACTTTAAAGATGCTCTGAGAATTTTCCACCACAAGAATAAAGGCAATTAGAAGTATGCAGTATATGCATTAAACAGAGAAACGTATTCATTAACTGACTTTGGCCACTAGGCCACTGCTGCCCTGCTAAGAAGGGTGAATCTGTAGACAGTGACCAGTAGCCCTTACTGTCCTCCTAAGAGGGGCGAACCTATTGACTTTGGCCATTGGGACGCACTGCCCAGCTCTTAGGGGCGGGTACATTGACTCTAGCCATTAGGCCTCATTGCCCTGGCAAGAAGGGCGAACCCATGGATTCTGGCCATTAAGCCTTACTGCCCTGTCTTCCTGGGGCGATTGTACTGATTGTAGCTACTAGGCCATACTACCCTGCAAAGAGGGGCAAATCTATTGCCCTGTCTCACTGGGGCAAACTTACTGACTATAGCCGCTGGACCTTACTGCCCTGCCGACAGGGACCAATTTATTGACTCTGGCCATTGGGCTGCACTCCCCAGCTAAGAAGGGCACGTATATTGACTGGGGTTTAGGAGTGTGATGGGGCATACTTGCCCTGCACTGGACGGGGTCATCTCCAACCCTGTCATACACCTCCCATATACTCCCGGCAGGAGTGCATTTGCCTTGTGGAGCCGGCATGATCAGCTGGGCAGTTGCTATGTGAGCTCTCCACACTGAGCAAATAGGAAGGGCAAGTTCAAAACTTCCCAGGCTTTAACAGGGGAGGAGCGTTCACCTATGTACCTGGCAGCAGGGCAATGGAGTTCAAAGCAGAGACCAGAGTGGTCATGGTGGGCATTGTGGGGTACCTCCTGGAGGCCACTTGTGTGACGTAAGCAATACAGTGTTTATATTGACACTATGTCACTCTAACTATGTTGCTCTAAGCTCTACGCTTCTTGTCGAGATTGTTTTATTATGTTGCCATAGCAGACGAGTTAAAGCGGCAAGAGGAGCATTGCAGTGTGCACACCTCCATAGTTAGCTCAACGTAAGATGTCTTATGTCAACAAAACTATGTAGTGTAGACATGGCCTGAAGAGAAACAGTCACAGAGCAGCATGAAGAAACAGCAAACTTCCAGTTCAGATGACATCACTAGGTCTTCAAGATGAGTTGATAAGATGTAAAGCACGGACAAGGAATTAAATTTAAATGTTCTTGTAATGATTTTAATAGGCTATTGAAATGCTATTGCAATTTAAGAGTCTAACAGCTTTTCTTGTTAAATAGCAAATTGTTTAGCCTTTGAGAGGAGATATAGAACTAACCTTTGGTAACCAAAGAGAAATAGTGGGATTTAAGTCAGATTTAAAATTCTTGATATGGACTGATTTGCCTATCTCAAGTCAACTCCTTGAATGGCCCATATGAGTGACTGATTTAAAAACTATAAAACCAAAGAGGACTGAGTTAAGATTATTTATATTTACCCATTTATAAACTGTTTGCATTATCCATGATAAAACAAACAGGACTTGTTGGTTGAGAGAGCCGGAGCTTGATCTTACAGCCCAGTGGTTAGGGGCTGGGATTTAGCAATGCCAGGTTCCGGACCTGTGTTCAAGGGTCTGCTCCGCATCAAGCAGAGTAGGGATTTAAATCTAGGTTTCCCACATTTAGGCTAAGTGTGCTAGCCACTGGGCTATGAGGGGAGCCTGCTACTGCTGCCTCAGTGAGTTGCAAGAAGGGCCTTACATGACTTAGGTGCACAGCTGTGAATCCCAAGTAGAGAGAGGTACCTTTGATGGGCAGGGCTTAGGTCACAGCCCTCTCCTTGGCATTTTCTAGCTAGCTCATGCAACTTCCTACTAAGCTTGCTGGCTTTTGTGAATCCAATTCTTAGGCACCTCTCTCTCCCCTTTGCACAGGGAGCTGGGCTGCCTACCTCAGGGCTGTGGATTCCACTGGACAGCAGAATGCCTAAATGCTAGATTTTGCAATGCTGAGTCTACATCCATTTTGTAGATCTAGTAGGGTTACCATATTTCAACAATCAAAAAAGAGGACGGGAGGAGCCCTGCCCTAGCCCCGCCCCTGTCCCTTCCACTCCTTCCCACTTCCTGCCCCCTCAGAACCCCCAACCCTCCCCCCCACGCCTTGTCCCCTGACTGCCCCCTCCTGGGACCTTCCCCACATCCTAACTGGCCCCCTAGGACTCTACCCCCTACCTGTCCCCTGACTGCCCCAACCCTTATCCACACCCCCACCCCCAGACAGACCCCTGGGACTCCCACGCCCCATCCAACCACTCCCCATCCCCTGACAGCCCCCCCAAAAACTCCCGACCCATCTAAACCCCTCTGCTCCCTGTCCCCTGACTGCTCCGATCCCTCTTCCCACTCCTGCCCCTGACAGCCCCCCCC
>NC_048305.1:81576778-81580667 GCF_013100865.1 Trachemys scripta elegans | reverse complement strand
CTCCCTGTCCCCTGACTGCTCCAATCCCTCTCCCCACTCCTGCCCCCTGACAGCCCCCCCAGAACTCCCCCCCCCCCCCCCCGCTCCTTGTCCCCTGACTGCCCCCTCCTGGGACCCCTGCTCCTAACTGCCCTCTAGAACCCCACCCCCTACCTAAGCCTCCCTGTGCCTTGTCCCCTAACTGCCCCCTCCTGAGACCCCCCCCACCTGTACTCTGCCCAAAACCTTACACCCCCAACCCCCAGACAGCCCGCCCCGAACTCCTGACCCATCCAACCCTCCCCCTGCTCCCTGTCTCTTGACTACCCCCCCCCCCAGAACCTCCCTGCAGCTTCTCTGACCCCCGGCCCCCTTACTGTGCTGCAGAGCAGCGCGCTCGACAGCGGGGGAGGGGAGCAGGGTCGGAGCTCCAGACGGCAGGAGCCGAGGCGACGGCCGGCGATCTGTGAATGCAGAGCGGGAGGGAGAGGAGGGGAGTGGTGTCAAGTTGCAGGAGAGAGGAGGGGGGAAGTGGAGGAAGGGCTTTGGCTGCCGGAGCCCCATGCGAGTGGCACCATCCGGCCGGCTGCCCTGTAAGCCCCGCACGCTCTGCATGGGGGGGAGTGGGGGGAAGTCCGGACGTTGACAAATTCCCCCCGGACGCTATTTTTAACTGAAAAAAGCCGGACATGTCCGGGGGAATCCGGACGAATGGTAACCCTAGATCTAGTCCTAAGTCTCTAAAAGTTGATGCATTCAAATAGACACAAGACCGATAGATACTTGGATAGTTGGTTACTTTTTATTCAGTACTCAAAGTACGTTCACCTGCAAAAAAAACCTCAACACACCAGCCCAATTTTTCTGAATACTAACATTTGATAGACATACCTGGTTTGTTAAATGTGTATATAGAGATTTCACTCTGTGTAACAAAATCAGTAGAAGCGATTTAGGTATTGTAATGATGCTTACTCTGTCATATGGCAACACCCTGTAAAATAGAAAGATCTGATTGATTATATTCCTATACAATGTCTCTTTAAACAAAAGCTAACTGTTGTAATGATTTTTTGTTTCTGGTATTTACATGACAAGGATTGTAAACTTGTTAAAATTCCTAAATAAATAGGTTAAAGAAAAGTTGATGCATGCTCATCTTACTCAAACCAATAGTCCTACTGAAGTCAAGAGTATGAGTAAGGCGAGCAGGATGTACTTCATGTGTCAACATACAGTAGTATATGAAGAACACTAAATACTAAGTAATTAATAATATAGCATATTTAAATGAACATAAACTCATTATGATTTCCATTTTAAAGGTCTGTTAGATATAAAGTTGCAGTGGGGGAAAAAGAGCTTAAGAAATTTAGTCAGACACCAGTTTTTTGTTTTTTTTTCCTTTTTGCATGATTCTTAACATTCTTTGGTCTCTGGTTTTGTTAACTCACTTTCCAGTTTTCCATCATCCATGCCATTCTGTATAATGCCAAGGTTAGTGTGGAAATAGAACTTTTTTGCACAAAACCATAGGAAACAGAATATCCCCAATTCAGGCCAAAAGACTTTGAAAACCTCCTTTCCTGCTTTCCTCCCCTCCCATACAGAGACATATACACCTAATTTAAAATAAATATAAATATACATATTCTCCGGGTCTGATTCAGTTCTCGTTTCCACCAGCGTATATCAGGAATAACTCCAGCAAAGTCAGTAGAGTCAGATCAATGTATCATAGTGTGGGGGCAGAATCTGGGCTTTTGATTGTTTCTTGCATACTTGTATTTACTGTATTTCTTGTTTAGATATTAGAATGCTTATACAAAACTCTAGGACTGCACAGATCCTACTTGCCTGAGACACCTACACTATTAGCTCTTTTTAAAAAAATTCATGGAAGACAAAGTTGGCTTTTTCTAAATTTTATACATATTCATCATCTTGCAAGAATATGAAAGTTGCTTAATAACTAATAGTTTCAAAGTAACAAAAACCCCAACACATATACAAAGGATGTCTACTCATGAAAATTTGATGTCAATTTTTTTCATATTTCCTGCAATCTGTACACATTTTGTCTAATTATTTTTGAAAGTACATCTGTTTAGACACCTGCAGAATTACTGCAAGCTGTCATTTTGATTCCTGAAAGATTATTTAAAATTTAGATTTGGCACCTGTCAAAAAACAAAAAACTACTATTGGATATTATAACGCAGCAGCTAATAATTGCTAAATTTCAACCAATTACGCAGAATGACAGACAATGCTTTCAAACTGGAACTTTATGTCAGGACCATAGGGCAAAAGAAAAAGCACTGCAAGTTAACATTTTTGGCATGGTAGATTTTATTTTGATTAGCCATGCAAAATGGATTGCCCCAGATAACTTGTAAACACTGATAATATGATTTCCCCCTCCTCAAAATACTGTTAAAAACTTTCACACTGGTCCCAGTAATACGAGTCTCAGTTACAGGCCGTTTGACAGACTAGGACACAGAAAGCTGTCAACCTAAGAGTAGACCAAAGATGATTGTTAAGGGGATTTGGTACTTTGTGTATTTTGCCTAATAGGGGAGCCTGTGCTCAGCATTTCCTGAAGCAAGAGAAGACAGATGAAATCTCTGGGCACTTCATTGCTGCTGCCTCTCAAAGATTTCCTGTCAAAATGGGCCTATAAGGGGAGAAAGGTTTTCAATAACATTTTTTTTTTTTACCTGGCAGGATTACCACTCTTGCTCTGAAAAGAATTTGAAGGGGCTGTCTGTGTAAAAACACTGCTGCCAAACTACCACATCTAGTTGTGTTTAAAAATAAAAAGCGCTGTGACTTACAATATCATAGCGCATATTGTAAAACCAGCTTTGACTGACACTTTATCCATATTTGATATAGTGCTTTTCCCCCTCCCATCAAATGGAGCAAGTAACCTAGCTGTTAGTGTGTTTGCAACTTAAACAGGGAAAGCATATTTCTTATCAGCTACATTAGGGATACATTTTCAGCATAGAGTGGGCACAGCACACTCAACATAAAATGCACAATTTCTGAAACCCGACCCTTTTATGTCAGCCTTTCAAAAGGTGGCGCCGATGCAAATTTCAGTTGCATAGGAATAAAGGTGGCAATAAAGATGGTTGCCCTTTGCAGTAACAGTTCCAAACAAAAAAATGTTGTACATGACTGGAAATCTAAACTACATCTTGGAATTTAAACTTGGGCACAGGGCATGAGTGAATTGGCTGCATTAGAGAGAGCTGCACATATGAGAGCTGGAGCCAGGAAGTGAAGCTTAAGAATTATTTAAAAAAATTGTTTGGCTTGTCATTATTTTAAAAATGCCAGTATTGAAAACTTATTAAGAATCGGGCCAACTGGCTTTGGGAAAAATAAGAAGACTTCCATACCTTTACTTGCTTGCATCTAAGTAACTTGAGGGTTTCTAAATGTTTAATTAACTTGTTTTCATTACAGAATATATGGGGATAGTAAATTAAGGGACATAGTTGGCATCTTAACATTTGGAGGAAGTGTAAAAGAAATGAGATTTAAGCTGCATTTTAAAATGGGAGGGAAAATCTTGGATGTGGAAGGGAGGAAGCTTTTCCAGGTAGTTGGAGGAATGGAAGTTAAGGATTGACTTCCAGCTGAGGACAGTGTGGAGTGAGGATTGAGATAAAATACGATGCAGGAGAGACAGCATGGTACTAGAAGCAGGGATTGAGACCAAGAAAGTTAAAAGATTGACAAGTATCAGGGGGTAGCCGTGTTTGTTGTTTTTGTAGATACAGACTAAGAGTCTGGTGGCACCTTAAAGACTAACAGATTTATTTGGGCATAAGCTTTCGTGAGTAAAAACCTCACTTCTTCGGATGCATAGAGTGAAAGCTACAGATGCAGGCAT
>NC_048305.1:81472770-81576771 GCF_013100865.1 Trachemys scripta elegans | reverse complement strand
TGTCATTGAACAAAAAAACTTCAGAAACAGACTTCAAAGAGAAACAGCAGAACTAAAATTCATTTGCAAATTCAACACCATTAATCTGGGCTTGAATAGGGATTGGGAGTGGCTGGCTCACTACAGAAGCAGCTTTTCCTCTCCTGGAATTGACACCTCCTCATCTATTATTGGGAGTGGACTACATCCACCCTGATTGAATTGGCCTTGTCAACACTGGTTCGCCACTTGTGAAGTAACTCCCTGCTCTCCATGTGTCTGTATATAATGCCTGCATCTGTAGCTTTCACTCTATGCATCCGAAGAAGTGAGGTTTTTACTCACGAAAGCTTATGCCCAAATAAATCTGTTAGTCTTTAAGGTGCCACCAGACTCTTTGTTGTTTTTAAAAGATTGACAGTGAGTCTGTGAAGACCATTTTAAGACTCAGGCAACAATTTTTTTAGTCACTGGTTATAGGAGAGGATGAGAAAGCTGGGATGTTTTCAGGATAGCAATGATGTGTTTACATATACAAGCAACATTCTAAACAGGCTGAATTATGAATACAAGTGACTCTGAAAGACCATAGAGGAATCAAGATATGCAGCATGGACTAGCAGTTTGGCATAGCTAAAATCCAGGTTCAGTAGTAGTGGTCACAGGCTACATGGTGGACAGGTGATAGAAGGCAGACTTGCAAAGTAAAGATTGTGAAATGCTACAGAGAGAGAGCCTGGGGTTGAAGATAGGCACATAAGCAAAGGCAAAAAGGAGATCAGAGCTAAGACAGGAGATGAGTAAACTAGAGACACGCTTGAGGGTCCTCCCCCCTACCTCTGCAAGAAGATATGCATTAAGACAATTAGTATAAAAACAGTATATAACTTCAGAAAAAGAGCCTTTACTAAAACATTACAGAGGTAACAAGAAACTCCCCATAACTGTAGGTTTAATTCCTCGATACAGCAAAACAAAGAAAAGACTTACCATTTATTGCTTCTTCTGTGAAATACTCTGACAAAACATGCAGCTATTGCACAGGTTAGCAATAACTATTTCTTTATTTTAAATTTATTTAACCATGTAATAAAAAAAAATCTGTGCAAGTCCATCATCTGCGTACTGTGGTTAAGAAGAAAACTCAGGATTCACACCTCTCAGGTGACAGCTGTTTTAGAGCCTGTGATGAGATCTACAGGCCCCATACTGAACCAGGGCTGGATTAAAGCAATTCTGGGCTAGGCAGGCCTCATCCTCAACAGGGCATGTTCCCAGAGGAGGAACAGTTTAAAAGGAAAGAAAAAGGGGGGAAATTAGCTGCATTGTGGCAGCAGGAAGCAAGTCTTATGCGGAGTGTTGTGCTAGGAATGGCAAAAGCTTTGTGAGGGCTGATCTAACAGGAGGATTGGATTCCCCTCCCCTTCCTTGGAAATTGAAAGCCCGAAGAGAGATTGTATCCTTCAGTGTCCTATTCAGTCAACTACAATGAAACAAAAAACCTGCAGCACCAAGTCTCAATGCCCAGGTCAATTGACTTGGGCTTGGGCTTGGGCAGTGGGGCTAAAAATCGCAGTGTAGATGTTCGGGCTTGGGCTGGAGCATTGGCTTGGAGACCCTCTTCCCTTGCAGGGTTTCAGGGCCCGGGCTCCAGTCTGAGCCCAAACATCTACACTGCAATTTTTAGCCCTGCAGCGTGAGCTCTGTGAGCCTCAGCCAGCTGACTCAGGCCACTTGTGGCCATGCCAGGGGTCTCTTATGGCACTGTAGACATATCCTAAGAGACCAAGGAGAGTTTGATAAGCTCCTAATCATGCCCCAAACTGTGGAACTCCAGACTGGCAGGAAGTGAGCAAGGGAAAAACCTTATTTGGGGTAGCTCGGTAACGGGGCTGGACACTGATAAATCCCTAGGGCCCTGGTGGGAGTGGGTTTGCGCCCCCACCCCTGGTGGGAGCAATTAGAGCACACAGGGGAGATTGAGGCAGCAGCTGCGGCCCTCTCTGGGATGACTAGGCAGGCAGAAATAGTAAGGCCACAACTTGGCCACCAGACCCTCCCACTAGAGGACCCATTGCATGGAACATTTCTTTAACACCACATCTGAACTTGTACATGCTTCGACTATAAACATATTCACATAAGAAATATTTGCATATTAGTATTATAACATTTTTAAATAGCACATAAATAAGGGGAGACAGAGAGCTGTTAATACGTCAGCTGAGCAACCAGCTCTGCTCTTGCAGCTGATTTTCCTACAAGTAAACCTCCTGTAGTTCTCCTCCAAGGAGTCCCAGTTTCATGAACAAGAGGATGTTTCCCAGATTAGGAAGACAAGGTGAAGGAAGGCTGAGCCCCATAGAGCCAGGGGAATGATTTTAGAGAAATCAAGGACAGGGGAAATATCCCAGAAGTGCTCCCCTTCCATGTCCCTCTGCTCCTTTATTGGCCCCCACGGAAATATTTTCTCTCCACAGAGAAATGTCTCTGGAAGATATTGTCCACTTCACCACCAGCCTTTCTGGGATGAAACTTCATATGATGTCAAGGACAAGGACTCGCTGCTGGCAAACTATTGGAGGTTCCCCAGACAGCAATGCTATTAAATGAATAGAGCTGGGTGTCTCTGAGATACAGACAGCCTCACCTACCAGTCTTTCCTTCTGCTTGACACCATGATATCAAGGCTTGGAATGGGAAGGGAGAAGGGGAGACTGAGGCCTGAAGAAGTCAGTTCTGCTCTTGTAGCACCTTCTGTGGCCAGCAACTCGCCTGTAATTTGTCACTTGGAAGTCTCAATCAGATAGAAAGTGTGTGTAGTGAGGCAGTGTGGCTCCCCACCACCCCGGAGAGGGAAGAGCCCGTCTGGAGGCTGGAGTGGGTGGAGCTAGGGAGCTCTGAGCCTGCCCCTCAGAGGGTCAGGCGGTGACCGGAAGTATAAAGGCTCGCCCTCACAGCTCAGTCAGGCCGCAGCCACTGGAGAGACCAGACGTCTCCAGCCTAACCTGTGACTGGGAAAACCCCGTGGCCCAAGATGGCTACCAGGACTGGCCAGGCCTGCCCTGCACCCGCTACCCGGAGGAGTTGCCAGACCTGCCCTGTGCCCACTACCCAGAGGAGCTGCCAAACCTGCCGATCGCCCACTGCCCAGAAGAACCGATGGTCCTGGACCCTGCAGAGAACAACACCTGGACCCAGGTACGACCCAAGGGGGAGTTTGGAAGTAGCCCTGGGGCAGCTGACCCTACTTTGGTTGCAGCACTGCCAGAGCCCATGTCAGTGTGTTACGGCCAGGATCCCCACTGACTAAGCAGCGGGTCTTCTGCTGCTGCTAGGGCCCCAGGCTGGGACACAGTGGAGTGGGAGGGCCTGCATCCTCCCTGCCACCCAACTCACGGGTGGCAGTCTCCCCCTCTCCCAGGTATTTGGAGGCTTGGGGCCTACTGTTGTTGCTCAGCCCTGCCTGAGGGCCTGAGCTCTGGCTCTGCACTGCCCCACCTTGACCTAGGGCCTGGGCTTGCTATTAATTGTACTGTTGTTGCTCAGCCCTGCCTGAGGGCCTGAGCCTGGACTCATTGTTGCCCCGCCCTGACCCAGGGCCTGGGCTCCTCACTGGTTGTACTGCTACTGCTCAGCCCTGCCTGAGGGCCTGAGCCCGTGACTCATGTTGCCCGCCCTGACCCAGGGCCTGGGCTTACGGTGTTTCTTTCAGTTACCGCAAGGGCTGCCGAGGGAGACCCCCCGCAGACAGACTAATTCCCCGAACAACAACTGTATGTAGTGAGCCAGTGTGGCTCCCCACCGCCCCAGAGAAGGTCGAGCCTGGTTAACCCTTGTACATTGGGATTGTGGAAGTAGAGAGTGAATAAATGGGAGAATGAGTTTCTTCTTGTAGGATATGAAGGGAGCAGAGCAGAAGAGTCAAGAGAAAGGTGAGGAATTCTCCTCCCCAGTCTTCCTTTCTTCTCCAATCTCAGGTCATGACTACTCAAAATTCACTAGACAAACATTTTTTTTAAAGCTGGAGTTAAGGCTCTGCTGCATTTCACTGTGTTTTACAAGCTAACAAATAAAAGCAAAAACAAACTCCTGACCCACAGGAGGGGTGATTGGACCTATATTCTTCATGTATGTCATAGCCAAAAAAAAACAAAACAAAAACCCACCACCACAACAAAAAAACAACATAACTGTTTGTACTTGAAATCATGATCATAAAGAAAATTATATGAAAATGGTGGCTCCACTATGGCTCACTTTTAAAACCAACATTAAGAATCACCAAAACCAAATGACACTTTGTTTTCCTTTTCAAAAATAATCATCTTTAGGAAGTGGAGACACCAGCTTTTTTGATACAATCTACCTTCATCAAGACTGTATGTGAATTGCAACCAATTTTATACTTAATAAACATTCCCCTCTCTGGGACTGACATCATCCTTTAAACTAGGAATTTGGGGGAGATGGTTGGGAGATGTACAGGTAATCTCCATGCCAGATTTTAATATTGAGAGGGAAGAAAACGAAGTAAGAAAAAATACAGCCGGGGGTAGGAGAATGGACATAAGGAGGAAGGGTAGAGAAGATACCAGTCTAATAGGTGATAGTGGTGGTAGAACGTCTGTGCCTAATTGGGTAAAGAATTTGAACGAAGCCAAACAGCAAAAATGAAGATGTTTGTACACCAATGCGAGGAGCCTAGGTAACAAAATGGAGGAACTAGAGTTACTGGAGCAGGAAGTGAAACGAGATATTATAGGGATAACAGAAACATGGTGGAATAGTAGTCATGACTGGAGTATAGGTATTGAAGGGTATGTGCTGTTTAGGAAAGACAGATATAAAGTCAAAGGTGGTGGAGTAGCATTGTATATCGATGATGAGGTAGACTGTAAAGAAATAAGAAGTGATGGAATGGATAAGACAGAGTCTGTCTGGGTAAAAATCACATTGGGGAAGAAAGCTACTAGAGCCTTGCCTGGGATAGTTCTTGGGGTGTGCTATAGACCACCGGGATCCGATTTGGATATGGATAGAGACCTGTTTAATGTTTTTAATGAAGTAAATACTAATGAGAATTGTGTGATCATGGGAGACTTTAACTTCCCTGATATAGACTGGAGGACAAGTGCTAGTAATAATAATAGGGCTCAGATTTTCCTGGATGCAATAGCTGATGGATTCCTTCACCAAGTAGTTGCTGAACCAATAAGATGCCATTTTAGATTTTGTTTTGGTGAGTAGTGAAGACCTCATAGAATAAATAGTTGTAGGAGACAATCTTGGTTCGAGCGATCATGAGCAAATTCAGTTCAAACTAAATGGAAGGAAAAACAAAAATAGATCTGTGACTAAGGTTCTTTATTTCAAAAGAGCTAACTTAAAAAAATTAAGGAAATTAGTTAGGGAAGTGGATTGGACTGAAGAACTTGTGGATCTAAAGATGGAGGAGGCCTGGAATTACTTCAAATCAAAGTTGCAGAAACTATCAGAAGCCTGCATCCCAAGAAAGGGGAAAAAAATCATAGGCAGGAGTTGTAGAAGAGTAAGCATCTCAGAGAGGTGATTAAGAAAAAGCAGAAAGCCGACAAGGAGTGGAAGATGGGAGGGATCAGCAAGGAAAGCTACCTTATTGAGGTCAGAACATGCAGGGATAAAGTGAGCAAGGCCAAAAGCCATGTAGAGTTGGACCTTGCAAAGGGAATTAAAACCAATATTAAAAGGTTCTATAGCCATATAAATAAGAAGAAAACAAAGAAAGAAGAAGTGGGACCGCTAAACACTGAGAATGGAGTAGAGGTTAAGGATAATCTAGGCACAGTCCAATATCTAAACAAATACTTTGCTTCAATCTTTAATGAGGCTAATAAGGAGCTTAGGAATAATGGCAGGATGACAAATGGGAATGAGGATATGGAGGTAGATATTACCACATCCGAGGTAGAAGCCAAACTCGAACAGTTTAATGGGACAAAATCGGGGGGCCCAGATAATCTTCATCCAAGAATATTAAAGGACCTGGCACATGAAATTGCAAGCCCATTAGCAAGATTTTTTAATGAATCTGTAAACTCAAGGGTTGTACCATATGACTGGAGAATTGTTAACATAGTTCCTATTTTTAAGAAAGGGGAAAAATGTGATCCGGGTAACTACAGGCCTGTCAGTTTGACATCTGTAGTATGCCAGGTCTTGGAAAAAATTTTGAAGGAAAAAGTAGTTAAGGACATTGAGGTCAATGGTAATTGGGACAAAATACAACATGGTTTTACAAAAGGTAGATCATGCCAAACCAACCTGATCTTCTTTGAGAAGGTAACAGCTTTTTTAGGTGAAGGAAATGCAGTGGATCTAATTTACCTCAGTAAGGCATTTGATACGGTTCCACATGGGGGATTATTAGTTAAATTGGAAAAGATGGGGATCAATATGAAAACTGAAAGGTGGATAAGGAACTGGTTAAAGGGGAGACTACAAAAGGTCATACTGAAAGGTGAACTCTCAGGCTGGAGGAAGATTACTAGTGGAGTTCCTTAGGGATTGGTTTTGGGACCAATCTTATTTAATCTTTTTATTACTGACCTTGGCACAGAAAGTGGGAGTGTGCTAATAAAGTTTGTGGATGACACAAAGCTGCCAGTACAGAGAAGGACTGGGATATCATACAGGAAGATCTGGATGACCTTGTAAACTGGAGTAATAGTAATAGGATGAAATTTAATAGTGAAAAGTGCAAGAATTTTGGGATTAATAACAAGAATTTTTGTTATAAGCTGGGGACTCATCAGTTAGAAGTAACAGAGGAGAAGAAGGACCTCGAAGTATTGGTTGATCACAGGATGACTATGAGTCGCCAATGTGATATGGCCGTGAAAAAAGCTAATACGGTCTTGGGATGTATAGGCAAGGTATTTCCAGTAGAGATAAGGAGGTGTTAGTACTGTTATACAAGCCACTGGTGAGACCTCATCTGGAATACTGTGTGTAGTTCTGGTCTCCCATATTTAAGAAGGATGAATTCAAACTGGAACAGGTACAGAGAAGGGCTAGTAGGATGATCCGAGGAATGGAAATTTGTTTTATGAAAGGAGACTCAAAGAGCTCGGCTTGTTTAGCCTACCAAAAAAAGGCTGAGGGGAGATATGATTGCTCTCTATAAATATATCAGAGGGATAAATACCAGGGAGGGAGAGGAATTATTTAAACTCAGTATCCAGGGCCGGCTCCAGGGTTTTGACCGCCCCAAGCAGCCCCCCAAAAAAAAAAAAAAAAAACACGCGATTGCGATCTGCGGCAGCAATTCGGTGGGAGGTCCTTCGCGCCGAGCGGGAGTGAGGGACCGTCCGCCGAATTGCCGTCAAATAGCTGGACCTGCCGCCCCTCTCCAGAGCAGCCGCCCCAAGCACCTGCTTGCCAGGCTGGGGCGTGGAGCCGGCCTTGTCAGTATCAATGTGGACACAAGAACAAATGGATATAAACAGGCCATCAGGAAGTTTAGACTTGAAATTAGACGAAGGTTTCTAACCATCAGAGGAGTGAAGTTCTGGAACAGTCTTCTAAGGGGAGCAGTAGGGGCAGAAGACATAACTGGCATCAAGACTAAGCTTGATACGTTTATGGAGGGGATGGTATGATGGGATAGCCTAATTTTGGCAATTAATTGATCTTTGACTATTAGCAGTAAATATGCCCCATGGCCTGTGATCGGATGTTAGATGTGGTGGGATCTGAGTTACTATAGAGAATTCTTTCCTGGGTGTCTGGCTGGTGAGTCTTTCCCACATGCTCACGGTTTAGCTGATCGTCATGTTTGGGGTCGGGAAGGAATTTTCCTCCAGGGCAGATTGGCAGAGGCCCTGGGGGGTTTTCGCCTTCCTCTGCAGAATGGGGCACAGGTCACTTGCTGGAGGATTCTCTGCACCTTGAAGTCTTTAAACCATAAGTTGAAGACTTCAATGGCTCAGACATAGGTTAGGGGCTTGTTGCAGGAGTGTGTGGGTGAGATTCTGTGGCCTGCGTTGTGCAGGAGGTCAGACTAGACTATCATATTGGTCCCTTCTGACCTTAAAGTCTATGAATCCATGGCTCTATCCTGGGAGCTCTCACAATTAACACTTTCTCTAGTTGACAAAATTCTTCTTTCAGCAGCTATTAGCACCATCCCATTATCTTCAGTTATACATATTCCCAGATAATCCTCTCTATTTTCTACATTTATACAATGAAATATAGAAAACACATAAAACCCACCATACTATCAAAGGTTAAAGTCCAAGTTAGCATGTGTCTTTTCTCCTGAGGCCTAATCCCTGATTTTATTAGCACAGAGAAAGTGGAAACAATTACAGAGAAATGCAAGATGTCATGTTACAAGCAACTCATGAATTTTATCCTCTGAATCTGTAAATACATAATTTTTTTCTTTTTCAATAGTGACATTGTTGAAGATTATCTGCTGGAGGCTCATTAAACATGTACCCCATTTAGACACTCAATAAAGGCCTATACAGTTTTCAGGGCAGTCTTTTGGATTAATGATCTACCCATATACAAATTATAAGCAGTGTCACCAGCTTGATGTGGTGGACATTAACTCTTATTTTTCAAGATGCGTTGTGCACATATACATTGCACTGCAGGCATATGTACACTCAGTCCACTTGAGTCGGAGCATGTGCACCTAGAGCCCTTGAGCTGGAGATTTTCGCCAGCAGTACCACTAGGCAGCACATTTGCCCCTGCTCTCCTCATATTCTCAGGTGAGAATAACAGGGACATGTCTGCTGCCTTTCTTTCACACCACTGAATGTAACATCCAAAGTGGCAGAGGAGATGGGAAGGTCATGGAATGTATATGTGCACAACAGATCTCAAAGAAAAGTTACTGTATAGGTAAGTGATTGTATACATATACATTCCACTGTAGGCGATTCATCAGCAGTTCCCTTACAGGTGGAGGGACTCTGGATCATCTGAACAGAGACTGTAACACTAACTTGCTAAAGTTGGCATCATCACCAGAGTTTTGCGTGATGGTGTAATCAGTGGAAAAAGTATGCACAGGCAACCATGTCACTGCCTTGCAGATACCAGCTATTGGAATGTTGCTTAGAAAAGCTGATGAAGCGGTCTGAGCCCAGGTGGAGCAAGCTGTTATTCTCAGCAGAGGAGAGACTTTAACAAGATGGTAGCAGAGCTTAATGCTGTCGGAAATCCAATGTGAGATTTGCTAAGATGACATCGATTGGCTTTTAACTCCCTCAGTGTAGGCTACAAAAACACCTGGGAGAACTCCTGAAGTACCTAGTGTACTCCAGAAAGAACACATAAATGTGCATTCTACAAACGTACAAGGTATTTAGTGTTTCTTCATCTGTAGAAGAATGGGGTGTCGGGGAAAAATGCTGGCAAATGAATAGTTTGGTTCAGATGGAAAGATGACACTACCTTATGCATAAATTTAGGTATGGCCAAAAGGAAACCTTGTCTTTATGGAAGACCATGAAAGGAGGGTCAGCCAGGAGAGACTGAATTCTAAAACCCGCCTTTCCATCAGAAATGCTGTCTTCATAGATGGTAAAGTTAGTAAGGTTGTAACTTTACTAGAGTCCTATGAGTTTGGAGAGGTCTAGATTCAGATCCCATCAGGTACAGGATCAGACACAGGAACATAAATGAGTAGCCCTTTCAAGAGTCAGGAAATGAGAGAGAAGAAAAAAAATGTTAAACCCATCTCCTGACTGATGCAGTGCAGAAATGGAAGCCAGGTGGACTCTCAGAGATCCAACTGAAAGGCCTGAGGATTTCAGGTGCAACATATAGTCCAGCCCATGCGTAACCTCTGTGTGGTGGGGTGATAAATGATAAGATTGCATCCAAATTGAATCTTCCACTTTGCTTCATTTGTGGCTCTAGTGGATTCTCTTCTGCTGCTCACCAAGATGAACTTAACCTCTTGGGAACAAAATTTGTCATGAGAATTCAACCACACCCCATGCATGGTGAAGATGAAGAAATATGAAGAGGACATCTAAGGGTTCCTCCACTAATTCTCTCCCCTCCACAGGATCCAGCACCGTGAGTGGAGGGATTGTAGCAGGATCCTGAGTAGAGGTTTCTCCCCAGGAAGAGGAGACTTCCTCCTAGAGAGTGACCATGAAAAAGGTCTCTCAGAGCATCCCAAGGCCATGGAGGGTATTGCACAGTCTGAGCCATTCACAGCAGGGACACCAGACTGGACTTTCCTTTTAGGGACCTGGCCTTTGGGTCTCATAATGGTAGAAGACCTTTAAGGTGATTTAAAGCAGTGCTTCTCAAAGCCAGTCCGCTGCTTGTTCAGGGAAAGGCCACTGGCCTGGAGCAGCAAACCGTGGCCAGTGGGAGCCGCGATTGGCTGAACCTATGGACGCTGCAGGTAAACAAACCAGCCCGGAACACCAGGGGCTTTCCCTGAACAAGCGGCGGCCTGACTTTGAGAAGCACTGATCTAAAGGATCTCAAAGATGAAAAAAGGTTCCTCTCTTTCAGATTCCAAAGGAGAAACATAAGTCTCTTCAGAAAAGGAGGAGCAGTCCCAGTTGGTGTTCTAGGTGGTCTGGATATAGGAGACACATTTGACTCCCAGGAAAGTGAAGATTGGGGTGGGCGGAATCCCAGCAAAGTGATTGGTGCCAGCATAATAGGTTGAAGAGATGAATTAATCTGAGCTGGAACTGATGGCACCAAGGACCTATGTTTTTGCCAGTGCTGGGTGCATTGATGGACCTGAGGACATTAGAGGTGGCTACAGCAAAGGAGAGTCTGATAGGGAAAGGCAAAGTAGTTCCCTTGCCAACAAGAAGGCCTGCGGCACCTCAGGTAAATGTATCAGTGTTAACAGTGTCAAAGGACTCAGCACAGGGAAAGAAAGCAGTCTTGACAGCCCCAAAGGAGTCAGTGTTGCTGCCTCAGACAGGACCAATGAGCGTTTGCATTTGTGAAGCCTCAAACCAGTACTGGAAGACTTAGCAGAAAACTTCTGGCTCTTGTCTGCATCAGAATGCCTGGAGCACTTTGACGAGGCTGACAGCGAAGACAAAATGTAACATTTCTGACCAGACTTGTGCTTTGAATCAGACGCAGTTGGAGGAGCACTTCCTGTTGATTGAGTCCCCTGCCACATGGTTGGGGGCTCAGCTCTGATGCAGGATGCATCGTCTCTTTCATGAGTGAATTTTAAGATGAAATTCCCTCTTTTTCAATCCGGTGGAGAAGGAGATACTAATATGAACCCTTTGAGGTCCTCCTGGTATTTGTCCCCTCATGGCCCTCAGCAAAACAAATCAAGCAGCTCTTCTGCCTCTCTGTGGAAATGCTGCATGTGGCCCACTGCTTAATACCTGGAGATTTTGTCATACTAAAATTCTCCAGGTAACTACAAAACTAAACAACTACTAAATATTACTACTATAACTATATACACTGAAAATCTCTAAGGTGCTGGATAATCAAAGCAAGTGGTAAGGGCAACTCCAACTCTCACCAAGGGTGATGAGCCACTGAAAGGAACACAGCAGACACACCCCTTTTAAGCCCTTGCCTGTGCATGAGGAGAGCAGAGATGTATGCGCCACTTATTTATCAGCAGTACCACTGTCTCCGACTTGAGTGCATTGGGCGCACATATATCTGCAGTGTAATGTAAATGTGCAAATCACTTGAAGAAGAACTTGACTTTCTAAATGCTAGGAATGCTTGAAGCACAGTAAGCTTTCTATAAGTAAGCAAAGAAAGCTGACCATGGGTGCACAGCAACACATATAATGGACACAGGAGAGGGGGGCTCTTCTACAAACTTGAGAAGAGGCCATACATGATATCAGCAGTGTCAGTTAAATCAGTGCTTCTCAAAGTTGGGCCGCCGCTTGTTCAGGGAAAGCCCCTGGTGATCCAGGCCAGTTTGCTAACCTGCTGCATCCACAGATTCGGCTGATCGTGGCTCCCACTGGCCGCGGTTCACTGCTCCAGGCCAATGAGTGGCTGCGGGAAGTGGCGCGGGCCGAGGAATGTTGCCGGCTGCCCTTCCTGCAGCCCCCATTGGCCTGGAGTGGTGAACTGCCGTCAGTGGGAGCCGCAATCAGCCGAACCTGTGGACGCGGCAGGTAAACGAACGGGCCTGGACCGCTGGGGCTTTCCCTGAACAAGCAGCGGAACAGCTTTGAGAAGCACAGAGTTAAATAATCCCCTCATCAACTTTCTAAGAAGCATACAGAAATCTTAAAATAAGCTGCTTTTTTTTTTTAAAAGGATCTGTTCTAAACTGGGTGGATGACCAGCACCAAACTTAACAATGACCTGTGAATTTCCAACTTGAAAGTATCCTCCTATTTCATTTTGGCTAAATTGTTTTGCAACGAGTTCCTCCTGGGGTGTCACCTGCAAGTGGGGTACCACTAAGCCCTCTGACCCACTAGACAGGACTTCCTCTCACACTGTGCTACTGTGACAAGCTGTAGACCCACTCCCGGTCCTATACTTCCTCCAGCATTCACACAGGTAGGTACACACCCAGCTGTTGTTACATGCAGGCTCTCTGACCAGCCACTGGATGAACCGACAATAGAGAAGCTACAGCCAAAATAACCACCGGCTTCCCAGCCTAGGACCCTCCCCCTGGAGTATAAACCCAAAATTCTACCGTCTGCACAGGGAACTGTATAGTGTAAGCTTATAGAGTTCACCCCTCCCTCAATGTGGAGTGGAAATGCAACAGCCCCCTGAGCTAAGATCCGCAAACACTTCACTCCAAACTTACTGGTTTAGATTAAAACAAAGTAAGTTTATTAATTACAAAAAGATAGATTTTAAGTCATTATAAGGGATAGCAAACAGATCAAAGCAGATCACCTAGTAAACAAATAAAAATGCAAACTAAGCCTGAGATACATGAAAGATAGGATATGAATTAGGAAATTCTCAGTCTGGCTGATGATACAAGCAGGCTGCAGATTCTTAAGGCACAAGCTACTCTTGTTATGCAGCTTGGGATCTCCACATTTTCTTACACAGGCTAGAAATCCCTTTAGCCTGGGTCCAGCACCTCCCCCAGTTCAGTCTTTGTTCCTCAGGTGTTTTCAGGAGTCCTCTTGTATGGGGAGTGAATAACAACAAATGATGCCACTCCCTGCCTTGTATAGCTTTATCATATGGCAGGAACCCTTTGTACCAAACTCAATTTGTGGAAAAACACTGACATCCCAAGATGGAGTCCAGAGTCATGTGGCCTGGTCACATGCCCTGGCATACTTTGCTGAGTCATAGCAGTCATTACTTACAGGCTGTCTGGAATGTTCACAGGAATGTTAAGTTCTTCCATGGTCCTTTGTCTTTTGCAGATAGGCCATCAGCACTGTCTGGCTTCTTCATTGTTGTACCTGAAAAGGTAGTTGTGGGTGTCACCTAGAGTAAGCACAATTGAAATACAGATACATAGTCAATATTCTTAAAGTTAGATACAAAAATAATATATGCATACAAATAGGATAATCATATTCAGCAAATCATAACTTTTCCAATGACACCTCACATGACCCGTCTTGTACAAAATGCATCCTAATAATATCACTATGAAGAATAGGGGGTGCAGTGTCACACATCTGATCCCAGGTTGACAGAGACCACCATGACCTCTCTTTAAACTTTTATGATCTATGGAAGAGTTTCTCTCAGATTTTAAATATTGTTATAGAATGTCCATTACCATCACAGAAGTTAAAACAGATGGCATTTATGTACAGCTTAAAGAATTGGAACCCAAACTGTGGGGCACGCCCCCTAGGGAGGCACAGAGGAATGTTCAGGGGGTGCAACGGGGCCCGGGCCAGTCTCTATAGGGGGAGGTGAAGGTGCACCACCCAGCCCCACTCTGCCCCCACAGCTCTGCTCCAGCCCTGCCCCAGTCCTGGCTGTAGCTCCAACACCAGCCGCATCCTTGCTTCTGGCCCTGGCTCCTGGCCCCAATCCCGACTGCAGCCCCATTCTCCAGCTCTGCTCCCAGCCCCAAATCCCTATCCTGACCCCAGTTCTGCTCCCAGCCCTGGATCTGAACCACAGCTCCCAGGGAAGCATGAGCAGGTTCCATTATGGGTAAGGGGGGTGCAACAGAAAAAGTTTTGGGACCACTGGCCTAAAGGGCTAACTCCTGAAGTCCAGATGAACTGCAGTTTGCACAGGACCCAGCCTGGGGTGGCGGGGGAAGGAAAGAAAAGCCGTTGTACGTCACCTTTATGCCTCTGAGATATGTCACTGGGAGCAGGTTCAGCTTCTGGTGTAAGTTACAGCAGTTCTAACTTGCACTCTTGTTGCAATGGCCCCCAAGGGCTACTCAGGCAGCTGCTGATTGGCGAAGTATAGAGATGTTCCAGTCTTCCCCTCTTCACCCCACCACTGTGGGAGAGAAGGAACAGGATGGGGACAGTGTAGGTTGGATACGACCAGCCCTGTGCGACCTAGACATTCCCCATATACTGGGGAATCCTCACATTTTGGCTAATCCAGTTTTGCAGCCTTGCACTGGCTGACTGTCAAAAGCAGCTGAAGTGAGTGGCAGGTTCTGCCTAATGTGTTTTGTGCTGTCTGGACAGGTAGTAGAAAGATCACATATTAATGTACATGATTTCAATGGGGCTGCACAAGTCAATACAGATACAGTACTGTGTTCACAGCTGACATTTGGATTAAAAATAAAAATGCTTTCTCTACTTATGGAATTTTTTCCATTTGGCAAACATCTTGTGATGTGGATTCCAGCAGAATGGGACTCAGGAAACTTTTGTTTTACTCGACTCAGCCATTGACAGACTCCCTTTGTGACTATGGGCAAATCGCTTCACTTCTAAGTATTACTTTTATGGCTCTGTTTTTCTTACTTATTTGTCCTTGCCTGAGCATCATTGACATCAGCAGAGTGCTAGGAACAAAATTATTTGAATTTGTGATTCCAGAAACCAATCAGGGCACTTTCAGAGTAAGGTCCTGCTCAATAGGAGTAAGGGTGGCAGAGTGTGACTGTAGCAACTAAGCCTCTGAGCAAAAATTGATTTTTCTGAAACATAATGGTGGGGTTGCAGTGTTCATTTAGGCCCAATTCCTTAGTCACACACTAACACCATCAGTCTTCCTTTCCATCTTCAGCCAGAATCCTCTTTCTCCTACCTGAATCTGTGAGCAATGCTTAAGTTAGAAATCACAACTCAGTATTCTGGATGTGATTGTGTTGTCACAAATGCTGAACATCCCTGAAAATGATGTGGCAGACTGATTGTACATAAATAAAGCTTCTATTTGACGCCAATATCTTGGTCACCATAAATAATGGAAAGGTTGTAAAGGGGAAAAAACAACATTAGTGGGTACTCAGATACTATGTGAGGAGGGCCATGTAAGTGCTTGGGAAGAGTGTGGCAGTACCTCTTTAATACATCGCTAAATTCACATTTAGCAAGTTTTTTATTTTAATAAAAAATATGTCAAACTGTCAGGTGGTTTCTTCTAGATTTGCAAATAGATAAAGCCCTGATATTAAGCAGTCATTTTCATTAGTGTTTAAATGTCCCCATCAACAATGAGATTATGGAAGAGAGAGGCAGCTAAAAAGACTGATGATGTAGAATTAGTCAAGTCTGCCATCTCAAGCCAGCATTGTCTGAGGATGCTGCCGCTCTATCAAATTCTTCAGTTATTGTAGATTCTCACATTCAGTATAACAGAACTGAGTTTTCTAGTTAATGGTCTAAAGCAACATTGAATAAATACAAATAGTTCAATCTTCCTATGCGGTCACCTCCTCCCACACTGGGGAGTATAATTAGGAAAATGCTACATTGCATGTCTTGAATAATGAATGTAGTTGGTTGTTAATCATTATATTTACATAGTTTATATGAAAAATATTTAAATTCATGAATGCTCTAACTTTTTTTTTTTGCCATACCATTAAAACTTGAAAAGTGCCTCAATGTATAATACTGTATTGGTAGCTTATTGATTTTTTTCCTGTGGTATCCTCTTGAGAAAATTGTTGGGCAACAAAATTCCAGGTGTAAGGAAATTTTTAGTTTAAAAAGAGGGATATTATTTTTTGATGAACATGTTGCAGGGGGGATGGAGATACACAGTTGTAAACTGACAGAGCAGTACATTCACATTAACAAATAAGCTGTAATATATTACAAAATATTGGAAAAATCTGTCTTATGGAGCCTATTTTGCAGAATGAATTGTGAAGTATATTTTATCTGTATTTTACACCAGTGTAATATTGATTTCCTACGAAAACACACTAGATAAAAGAGTTATGTGAAGCATAGGAAATCTCATTTGACCAACAAACAGTAACTGCTTCGTATCTGAAGTATGAACAATGGCAAAATCAGAAATGGTTCACATATTTTGATAATTAAAAAAAAAAATTGAGAACATTGATAATTTTTTAACAAAATCAAGCACTTGAGAGCACCAAACGATTAATAATGTAAGAAGTAATTTGTCTTCGCTAATGAAGTCAGTGGTAAAAATTGTAATGTGGCAATTTGTATGAGTGGATATTTCCAAATAGATTAATAAAAGACCGAAAGAGGAAAAAAACAGTGCAGCAGGGTTTTGAGATATAATAGATTTTAAGAAGTTTCTGGTAACAATAATTACTTTAAATACAGTGGCCAAGATTTTCCAAAATGGCTAGTGCTTTTGGGCAACTTGGTTCATGGGTGCCCAGTTAGAGACACCTCAAGGCCTAATTTTCAAAAGGTAAGTACTCAGTACTTTCTGAAAATCAAGCCCCTTTAGAAGTCTCAGGCTGGTCTCCCAAAAGTGAGGCACTCAAATCACTTTACAAAACACTGATTAATAAGAGTAGCTTGATTCTCTTAGGCATGTGAAATGGATGAGTATGCAAGAGTCAGCTTCAGCAGCGGAACCCTGTCTATCCTCATCACTAGAAAATACATACACAGTGCTGTCAGCCCCAAGCATTCACAAATTACATGTCAGGAACCAAAAACTCCTGAGATTTGCTTAAAAATAATGGGATTTTAAAAAAATAACTTTTGGATCTTTTTTATTTCCTCTTTGGTTTCCGAGCATTTAGAGTTCACATACCCCCAGCTTTCCTCCACAACCACGAGGGCTAGAAATCTACTCATTTTTAAATGAAAGATGAAATTCTCACTTATTTACATGACTCACAAACCTAGGGGTATCAAGGGGGGAGAATCTTGAAACTACACCAAGAGTTGGTTACACTGCTGTGAAAACCTGGCCCATTTCCCAGCTCTGGATCCAACTTCTGGACCCCATGTCCTCCTGGGTCTGGGTAGTGACTGATCACTGTTCCTAGGTCTCAGTGTCTCTTTTGCAGTCCCAAGGTGTAGACCCCATGTCTGGCACCCTACTTGGGCAGTGGAACCCCTTGGCCCAGCTGTCTACATCCTGAAACCAATACCACAGCCCTCCTAAGTCCCCAGTTGCTTGGATGTTTACCCCTAGGACTATACCTGGCTGTGGAAGGGACAATCATATGTCAGTAATGCCAGGAATATAGGTTTAGCAAAGGAATTTCTTAGCTACAGAGATTCTTACTCTTGAAAGCATTGAAGAGTTACAGAGCCTTGAAGAATAACAAACAGTCCTAACCACAATCTCCCTGATCTGAGCTCACCCACTCCTGTGAGTCTTGCGTTTGGTCAGAGTCCGTTAGTTAGGCAGCCTTTCCTGCTTTCTGGCTCTGCTTGTTTTCCGTCTAGTGTTGGTTGGTCCTGTGACTCAACTCCCTTCTTCAAAAAAATAAAAATAAAATAAAATAACCTTGTGTCGGGCCTCCCCATAAGGCTTTATGGAATGTGCTTATGAATGTATATGACATAACTGGAATATGTTTTAGGCTACATATGCCATGTAACATATCTGTGTAAAGGTCATGATCTACTGAATGTATTCATCCTATTTGTATGCATGTATCATTTTTGTATTCAAAGTTATGAATATTGGCTGGGTACTGGCTTGATTTTAACTAGCCTAGTAGAGCATTTGGTCAGCTTCTTGAGAAAAGTGCAAATTAAGAACCCAATCAAAAACCACTTAAGCCAACAATGAACTTGAAGATGCCAATCCACATCTGAGCCTTCCCAGGAATGTGGCTTGGCTGGTAAAAACTGAGTCATGCATGGACATGTGGCTTGCCCATGTGACTCCAAAACTCCATCTTGGAGCTGGACTTTGCATAGGAGTGAGGAGGGGGTCTCCACCCACAAGAGAAAGTCTAGTTAAACCCCTGGGAGACCCCTCCATTTTGTCTTCAGCTGGCTAAAGAGATAGCCTCTCCACCCCCAAGGATACCTGAAAGAAACTGGAACAATGGACAGTCACTACAGGGGGTGTGAGTGATTGCTGGACCCAGACTAGCAGGAGACTAGTCTGTAAAAGGAAGCTTTCTGGAACTGGTGAGGTTTTATTTGTATTCAGTTTCTTAGACATAGACTTGCGTGTTCTATTTTATTTTACTTGGTAATTCACTTTGTTCTGTCTGTTACTACTTGGAACCACTTAAATCTTACTTTCTGTATTTAATAAAATCACTTTTTACTTATTAATTAACTCAGAGTATGCCTTAATACCTGGGGGGGGGGGCAAACAGCTGTGCATATCTCTCTATCAGTGTTATAGAGGGCGAACAATTTATGAGTTTACCCTGTATAAGCTTTATACAGAGTAAAATGAATTTATTTGGGGTTTAGACCCCATTGGGAGTTGGGTATCTGAGTGTTAAAGACAGGAACACTTCTGTAAGTTGCTTTCAGCTAAGTCTACAGCTTTGGGGCACGTGGTTCAGACCCTGGGTCTGGGTTGGAGCAGACAGGCGTGTCTGGCTCAACAAGACAGGTGCTGGAGTCTCAAGCTGGCAGGGAAAGCAGGGGCAGAAGTAGTCTTGGCACATCAGTTGGCAGCTCCCAAGGGGGTTTCTGTGATACAACCAGTCACAAACCTTCTCTCCTCTTTAGTCAGCTAGAGAAATTACAGCTCTCCCAGGCCCCGTGCCGGGGATTTCAGCCACCAGACGTGTTTCCGTGTAGAGAGCCCATTCAAAGTCAATGGTCCTTGCCAGAAGCAAAACCATCCTTTTGTAGGAAAGAGTCATTCAACACTGATTGCTTGTGAGCTCTCTAGGAGGTGCTGCACCTCCTACCATGAGCTCAGTATCCAGAATATACTGGCCTTGTCAATGCTAGACTGGTTTGTTTCACTCACGGAACAAGAGTTAGCACACAAAAACAGAAAAGCCAACACAAAATGAAATTCACCATTTGACACAGACTGCAGTCACAACCGCAATGTTGCCAACATGTAAATGTATTGCAAGCCCCACAATTCTGCCCTCTTCTTCAGGAGCTCTTGTGAGGTTATAAGTTATTCCTGTCCTCACATGGACTTTGAAGCAGGTGTCTGCACTCACCTCCCTCCCACTTTCAGCAGCCATCTGCTCTCCCCTCCATGGCCCATATAAGTACCTGCTTCCCTGATCCCTTCCCTCCCCTGAGTGCCCTTATCCTACCAGACTCCTGGCTCCCTTGAGTCCTGCCCCCTCCCACTGTCTCAGCCTTTGCTGCTCCTCAGCCCGAGAAGGTACTTCCTACCCAGTCCCTCCCCATTTCTGACTACCTACAGCCCCTGCTTCCCAATCTGACCCATTCCCTCCTCACCCATCTCTCCCAGTTACCTGGCCCCTTCCTTGCCCTCCCTCCCACTAACCCCACTCTCCACTCCGAGCCCTGGCAGGTATCTGATATCCTCCAGCCCAATCCCCACCTCCTCCCAGTAATCTGGAACTCCTGTACCCCATCCCTTCTATCTCCTCCCTCTCATTGTCTCAGTGTTCACCACTCCCCTGCCCGAGCAGGTACCCACCACCCAGCCCCTTTTCTCATTCTCTGTTGCCTAAAAGGAACCTGATGCCCTGAGCCCTTCCTGCTCCTGGCGTCTACAGCCACTTACTCTGCCCGCCGCCAGAGCTTCTGCCCTCTCATCCCACAAACTCCTCACTGCCCCGAACTGCATCTTCCACCCCACTCACTCTCAGAGGCTTTTGGGGGGAATCTCATGTTCTTGATTTCCCCCCACTACTCCACAAGCTTCTCGGGGTAACTGGCTGACTTGCTCCCCATCTTTCTTTGGGGGACTGACAAGGCGGCCCACTCTCCTCCCCAATCTGATGAGATGCCACTATCAGTGGCTGGGGCCAGCCTTCAGTCCCCTTCCTCATGCAAACAGAGATCAACTGGGGGGAATCCCTTCTCGCTCTGGGAGTGGGGAGGTAAAAATGGTAATTCCTCCTCTGTCTCTCTCCCTGCCTTGTGGGATTGGGAGCTAAGGCTGAGCCCCACTGCCCCTTCCCCTCTTCCCCCACTTTCTGGGGGGTATATGTACATCAGGGGTGGGCAGCCTTTCAGAGGTGGTGTGCCGAGTCTTCATTTATTCACTCTAATTTAAGGTTTCGCATGCCGGTAATACATTTTAACGTTTTTAGAAGGTCTCTTTCTATAAGTCTATAATATATAACTAAACTATTGTTGTATGTAAAGTAAATAAGGTTTTTAAAATGTTTAAGAAGCTTCATTTAAAATTAAATTAAAATGCAGAGCCCCCCGGACCAGTGGCCAGGACCCGGGCAGTGTGAGTGCCACTGAAAATCAGCTTGCGTGCCATAGGTTGCCTACCCCTGAGGTACATTGTTACAGGAAGGCATTTCAATCAGGGCCGGCTCCAGCATTTCTGCCGCCCCAAGCAAAAAAAAAAAAAAGCCGCGATCCCAATCGTGACCGACGGCGGCAATTCGGGGGAAAAAAAAAAAGCTGCGATTGGCGGCGGCAGTTCGGCAGCAGGTTCTTCTCTCCTAGGGAGTGAGGGACCTGCCACCCCCAAATTGCCGCACATGCCGCCCCTCTCCCTTGGCTGCCCCAAGCACCTGCTTGTTAAGCTGGTGCCTGGAGCCGGCCCTGATTTCAATATACCCTTTCAGTAATGGCTGCACTCTGCCTCACAAGCAGTTGCTTGGAGTAGCATTGTCCTGGTTGCTCACCCTGCAGCAGCAGCAGCAGCATCCTCTCAACCCCTCTGCCTGAAAATCTGCCCTTCCCCATGCCGTCCTCTCCTGCTATGGCTACACCTCCTTCTGCTGATCAGGAGTAAGGGAGAGCTAAGGGCAAGTCTATACTACCTGCCGGATCGGCGGGTAGTGTTTGATGTATCGGGGATCGATTTATCGCATCTCGTCTGGATGCGATAAATCAATCTCCAAATCAATGCCCGTACTCCACCTCGGCAGGAGGAGTAAGCAGAGTCGACGGGGGAGCCGTGGCAGTCGACTCGCCGCTGTGAGGACGGCCAGATAAGTCGAACTAAGATACTTCAACTTCAGCTAGCTGAAGTTGCGTATCTTATTTCGAACCCCCCTGCTAGTGTAGCCCAGGCCTAAGGTCTGACTCCTACATCTTCCTCTGCATCCCCCAATCTGACAAAGGGCTTCCTGCAGCAGAGCACTGGGATCTGGGGTAGTAGCAGGGCACACAAGAAGGTAAGGGGGGTACGAAATGATAATTGTGGGGGAGAGGGTGGCAGTAGCAACTGACTTTTATGGGCAAATGAAGTTTTGTGCAGCTCCATGTGTGATGCTCCTCATCTGTGAGAAAGTCTATAATGTCCCTCCCACCTTCCCTCCAGCCCTCCAACCCCGTGCAGTGGCAGCAGAGAACCATGGAGGGAGATTAGTGACATTTTTACATTGTAAAGAAACCTCACACATGGAGCTGTGGAAACGCTGGCAGCTAAGGGAACAAGTGGCTGCCAGGGCCTGGGAAGGGCAAGAACTAGAGAGCAAGACCTACAGGCACCTGCTCCAAATCTGCATAAAGGCAAGAACCCTTCATGTTATTGCCAGAGGAATTGCAGCAGGGGCCAAAATCTTTTACTTGTAGTAAATATGCCAGATTGGCCATACTGTGGTTGTCACAGACTCATTGGGAATAGGCTAGGGAAATAAAGTATCAGAAGACAGACTAAAAACTGTGATTTTTAAAGAGGCTCATTATGTTTTCAGGTCTGACTCGTGATCTTTGAACTCATGGGGCAGGCGATACTGCAACTACATACAGAGTAAGTGTATTTTAAACAGACAGAAACCATAACAGATAATGAAGCACACATTTCCCAGCACATACAGTATGTGATCATCCTCACAAAGGCCTGCCAAGTGCCATGCATCTTACATGACACTCATACACAGAGTCCTGCTGTGTCTCATTCCCTAAGCCCTACTGTAATGTCACACATCAAGCAGGCAGAAAGGTTTGCCCTACAATTACTCATTCCCACCACTGGAGCTACTGTGACATTTGCTAAACAGCTAGCCAAGCTGTCTCTTCTCCTCCCGTCTCGCTGCGCCTCTTCCTGGATCAGGAAGGAGAAGCAGCCAGCATTGAGAAGTAGGGAAGGAAAAGGTAGTAGCTATGACCAGCAGTGACACAAAGTGAAGGCCTTCTCATGCTCTCCACTGCTTGCTAGCTCTCCCAGACTTGTCACCTGATCCCACTACCACCTCACTCCTTCCCCAAATCCATCTAAAATCTTATGTTCCATAATTATGCAGCTGCAGAATTTGCAGCTACACCCATGATACATTGTGCTCCAGAATCTAAATTGTCATTACAAAAAAAAACCAACAACACACACACAACAAAACTTGTGGCTTATGATTGCAAAGATAACCTTGAAAACATGAATCAAGAGTAATGCAGGTCTACACTAAAAAGTTAGGTCGACCCAGCTACATCACTCAGGGGTGTGAAAAATTCACACCCCTGAGAGATGTAGTTAAGCTGACCTAACTCCTTGTGAAGACAGTGCTGTCAACCTCGTTACCGCCTCTTGGGTTGGTGGATTAACTACAGCCATGGGAGAACTGCAGCATTTCTAGTGATATAGCCTAATTGATGTAGTGTTGTCTTTTCTAACTGTAAGGGGACTGTTGCCCCCTTACTAACATTCAGTGGGGTGTTTTGGTTGGCTAGCTCCCAGCACTGAAAGGGGAAGGGTCGATGGCAAATCAGGAGCCTGAGACTGACAGTCCCCAGGGGCAATGGGGAGAGGCCAATGCTCCAGATCAGCCTGATTGACAGGGCGGGCAGGCTAATCAGAGAGTCAGGAGGCCAGGGTGGGTCCCGTCCTCCGTGGAAACTGGAATGGCCTGAGTCAGACAGAGTGGGGCCGAGCTAAGGAGAGGGCAGGGGCCCGAGCTAAGCTGCTGGAAGCAGAGTTGCAGCCCCAAAAGCCAGAGCACAGCCCGGAGAGAGCAGACCTGCCCTGGGACCAGAGCTGTAGCAACCAGAGCCAGAGGGGCCAGACAAGCAGCCAGGAAGCAGGTCAGAGCTGGGAGCAGAGTCACAGAAGCAGCCTGCAGAGCAGAGCTGTCCTGGGAGCAGAGCTGCAGCAACCAGAGCCAGAGAGGCCAGAGAAGCAGCCCAGGGAGCTGAAGGCAGAGCAGCAGCAGCAGCCGTGCTGAGGCAGAGTGGAGCTGGAGCTGGGGCTGGAGCAGTCCGGAGCTGGAGCTGAGGCTGGAGCAGTCCAGAGCTGGGGCTGGGGCAGTCCGGAGCTGGAGCTGAGGCTGGAGCAGTCCGGAGCTGGGGCTGGGGCAGTCCGGAGCCGTGTGCAGTCCGAGTGCGGTGAGCAGCTGGGGAGAGTGAGGGGGACCCTGGGCAGTGGGCCCAGCACAGGGAGACGCCTCAGCCAAGAGGCCTTGCAGGCCAGACTTGCAGGGGGATCATAACCCCGACTGGGCAGGGGCGACGCTGGGAAAAAGGGTCCTGCCACCTAGAGCCTGAGAGCGTGTGGCCACCGCCAGAGCAAGTGTCCAATCCACAGCGTCTCTGCAGCACAGACAGGGCCTGAGAAGCAGGCCTGGGACCTACAAGGAACAGATTGAACTGCCCTGACGTTCCAGAGACACTGGTTGTAATGTTCCCTGCCACAGAGCAGGGTGATGTGTTTTCCTCTAACCTTTCCCATTTTTCCTTATTCTTTTTTTAAAATTAATTGTTAATTAAACAACTTGTATTTGCTTTAAATTGTATGAAATGATCAGTGGGTCAGGGAGGTGCCCAGTGCAGAGAGAGTACCCCGGAGTGGGGACACCCTAGCCCCTGTCCTGGGTGACCACCGCAGGGTTGGGGGTCGAGCCCCCCAGGAATCCTGGGCCCAGCCTTGTCGGGGTTTATGAGGACTCTGCCAGACAGGAGAGTGGAAGGGAAGTCCTCAAGGGCAGGGAGGCCTCTGGGTAAAGGAAGTGGGAGCGAGGACTCGGATCCTTTCGCTAGCCCTCTTCACCGGGGTAGTGCAGAAGCCAGGAAAGTTCCCCACAATAGCGGGACCATTCCCCCGCTTACATAATCATAGCTCTGAGAGGTGCTAACCGCTACCAGTCAGCTCAATGACTTGTTAATTTTGAAAATTAACGACACTTCAATGTCATCACTGTTATCTATTTCACTGCTGATCCTTTTCACAGAAATGTCCAGTTAATTTGTTTATCACACAATCCAGAAAAAACAATACAGGCACTGCAGTGCTTTGTTATTACTCTTATACTTAGTTCAATAACACCTCCTCCCCAATTATTCATTTATCTTTAGCTGTTGCAGAATTTCTACCATCTTGCCAGGAAATTCCAGAGACTATGCAAAAAATTTTTAGTCCATCTTGTTTGAATATAAAATGGGGCTTTGCACATAAAAAGCACTAAGGACACTGGTGTAGGAGAAACACTTATGGAAAAGTAGTACTTTAAGTATATTTAATAAGTTCAACAAGATTATCTATTTAAGGCACACTGTACTTAGAACAAAGTACAACTGTCGGGACTGAAAGGGTGGATCACTGAATCGATTTTGGCTTTGTATTAATGTCATCTATTGGGAACTTTTACCATTAGTAAAAAAACTTTTCTGTAGTAATAATGGCAAAATTATTTCACATTCATTAAAAGGAATATCAGTCCTGATTCTGAGTTTTTAAAATTAATTTTTAACAAACAGAAATGTTTTCACATTTAATTTAAAACCTGCAGTTATAGAAGTGAAAAACCCTATTGAAAGGTTCATAGTGTACAGTCACGCCCCCCCAAACGAAACTCATTGGTGATTCAGTATTAGAGACAGAGCAGCCACTAAAATACAAGCAGCCCATGGGTACTACTAAAATATCTACCAACCCAATATGTCAACCAGCTGAGGAACACCAGTTCTGAACACGGGCACTTAGATCACGCATTGGGGCACTCAAATGGGTATTTAAGTGCATAGCATGAGCAGTTACACATCTGAGAACCCATATGAGTACACTCATGTACAGCACAGACATCCACTTTTGGAACATCTCTGCTATATACTTCTACTAAATGCTTCTTTATGGAAAACTAAAGCATCTATTCCTGAGTTAGAGCTCCAAATGCCCCTTAATATCCTCCCCAGTGGTCAGAGCAACCTACATTTTTCAGAAGTTGTTAATCCAATCTTTAGTTTTATGACTGTCACATACAACAATATGCTTTTTAAAAGGGGTGGGATTCTTCATAAATTGTAAACATACCTGTGAAGTACCTCAATCCATGGCTGAGGTATACATTAAGATTCCTTTGTTGTTAAGCAGTAAAAAGTGCGGCAACCCCACTCTGCAATAGATAAATTATTATTAGTAAACTGCACTTTGGGAATTCTGCATGGATTGTATAACACAGTTTTGTTAACTTAAAGCTTTAAAAGCCAAAATTTTCAGCAATTATAGTATTCTTGCAGTGAGCTCATTAGAAGTAAAGTTGCAGACTTGAAACCATTTCTAAGTTGATATGTTTTGCCCGTGATATCTCTCAGAAATAGAGAGAGTACATAATAATCCAATGCCTCATGCAAAATCAATTATTTTTTAGTTCAGGATCCTCAGTCACTGAAACAGGATATTACTTTATGTCCTGAACAATACCTTGTTCTAGTTTCTAAGGAAACCAGTAGCAAAACTAAGTTTACAGTAATGCATCCTCAAGAAATTGACTACAATGTCAGTCTCCAGGGTATCATTACAAAGTGCTATTTGCATTTAAATTTCTATAACCCTTAAGCAACTGAATTGTTTGTTTATAAGCATGGATATGATCTATCAGGTACCTGGGTGCTATTCCCTCCACCCCCGCAGGTTAGCAATATATTGGCATTTAACTATGTGTAAAGCTAGCTTCCATATCTGAAATACCATTTTTATATTTTTATTTTAGAATTTTGTTTCCATACACAGTGAGACTGCTGTTCAAGCCTCGATGCATAACGTGTGCTTCATTAATTAAAGTTGCTCATTTTGTTGCACACATGGTAGCAACTAGGCTAAGTGATGTTGCAGTGTGTTACAAAGAACAAGATTCTACAAGAACAATATCTATTTTGCACGCAGGGCTTCGGGAGTCTTGGGCTAGGCAGTGTGGTTACATGCTCCTAGGGGAAGTCAAGGAAAACCCCAGATTTTTCTTGACAGACACTTGCCTCTTTTGTCAAAAAGAGGCAACAAATATTCTGATGAGTTACTGATGCTTTTATAGTTGAAAACTCTCCTGACAAACTACTCCACTGACCAAAGATGACAAGGCCCTGACATCCTGCTTCCGCCTTCAGAATATATAGAACTGTTGTAAAAGCTGTTCACATAGGATGCAATCATAAAAAACAAAGACTCAGGGGCTATTTTCCCCCCAAGTGAAATCAACATCGATTTATCATCTAGCAGCAACCTCTTTCCAACTGCTTTCCTTTTCACTGTTGTTTTAAGACTTTACACTTTTAAAATTTGTAATTATTTTTTGACAAAAAAATCTAAAAGCTCTAATTTTATTCTGTATTTAGTGAAATATAAACATGATTAAAAAAAAGGTTCTTCTAAACAAAATCACTTTTATGACTAAGCGGTCATACTCAGAAATTCAGAACCTGAATAGAAGAGGCCAGATTTCTGCTCTGAATTGCAGTCAGGCAGTTGCAAATGCAGCCTTCCACAATAAAACAAATTTAATTAAGTAACGTTCTACCCATAGCAGGTACAGTCATTGATTTGGATCAGAGTTTTTAGCAAATTATTTTAGCAAAATAATTGTAAGCCAGTCTTTTTTCTTAAGCATTTCTCCTTTATTACACTCTGCTCACTCTTCATATCAACATGTATGATAAATTCATTGCTTCTGCAAAGTACGAAATTATAAACCCGAGAGAGGGAAAGAATTCTTCTGGGTATCTGCAAACACAAGTGTACTGCCAGCTGATTCTCTGTAAGATTTCCTGTACTTTTCATCAATATGCCTTAAGCCTGACCTGGAAGATACCCTTCAATTGATGGAAGCAAGTAATTAAGTCTCTGTGCTCATTACAACCTGTGCAATCTCATGAGCAAAGAGTGCCCTTTGAGCCAAACAGCTTGGTGGTTTTATGACAAAGACTTTTGTATTGTAAGGTTAACAATTAGAGTCAGGCAGAATGTTCTTTTCATGGGGCTTGACACTCACTGAAGTGCTACAATCACCAAACTCATTTGAAAGGAGACTGGTTTTAAATCAGATTTTGGGAGGCAGATGGCTTTTGATTCACCAGTTTAGTCATCTAGCATTCCTGTTTCCCCTTTCAACTCTCACTATGCTCAGACTTCACCCTTAGGATGTGGATTGGGAATATTTGCTGTTTGAAGGCATGCATATAATAAAACTCAAATTTAGGGCTGTATTTAGACAATAGGGGGCACAATTGCATATGCCAGTCTCAAGCAGTCCAACAAACCCTGGGGTTGGTAGAATCTGAAGCTGGTTCTGGATTTTGTGGCTGATCCATATCACTATGATGGGCCGAAATGCTGGATCTGAACTCTCCAGACTTTGAGGTACATGAGGGATGGGGGAACAGGAAAGGTTTGACATCCAAATATTATAGCTTGTGCTTGTCTCTATATCCCACATGAGCAGCACTCAGGTTGCCTGAAGATGCCCAGGCCTTATCCTGCATTGTGCAAATGGACAGACCACACGCAAATCTGCTGGGTTCCTGATTGTGAATGCCCACCAGTGTTCCAGTCACAGAAAGCCAGCATGTAGCCTAGAGGAGGCCAGAATCAGGATGGAAAACTTCTACTCATGCTGTGTCTCTGCTTGCATGTTTTGCAGCATTGACTGTACACCACTGGTAGCCAGAATCTGGCACTAAAGTTGCATTTTAAGGGGAAAATGAAAGGGGTTTTTTTTTGTTTTAACTTACCAAGACCTGAGTTCAGGTCCGATGTGTTCCTCTTGTAAGAAGCATACCTCATTTTGTGCTACTTTGGGTGTCAGTTATGCCACCATCTCCTCCTTGGGTAGCAGACTCCTCCTGGGAGCCTGAACTTAAGTCTTTGAAGGCAAGTGAAAAAGGAACACATTTGAAACAGTTTTATTTTAACCATTTCTTCCTCAATTCTTTTTGGCAATGAAAGAATAGTATCATAGGATGAAATAATCAATGGCTGTGTGGGGTAGGAATGGGTGGTAGAACAGGGTTAATTGGACAGAGGCCGAAAATGGGGAGTTAGAGCAGAGAAAGCCAAAAGGAGAAGAAAGGCTGGTGAGCAGAAACATTGGAGAGGAATGAGGCATGCAAGAAGACCCAATAAGGAGACTTGTTGGCACCTGTTGAACAAATACAACTATGCAGACAACCAGAGGGGCAGTGCAAAATACATCTGACAGATATGAAGCAGAAGTGTGGCTGGGGCAGAGAGACACGGAGCCAAACAGGAAAAGCAGTTAAAGAGTTAGCCATGATGACTAGTCCATGTGATCAAAGGTTTTGAGTGCTCTTGGAGGGTTGAAAAGAAAGGTTACTTACCAGTAATAGTAATTGCATCTGAAGAAGTGAGGTTCTTACCCATGAAAGCTTATGCTCCCAATACTTCTGTTAGTCTCAAAGGTGCCACAGGACTCTCTGTTGCTTTTTACCAGTAATAGCAGTCCTTTGAGAGCATTCCCACTGCATACTCACACTTGTGTAGGGTGACTAGACAGCAAGTGTGAAAAATCGGGAGAGGGTAATAGGAGCCTATATAAGAAAAAGACCCAAAAATCAGGACTGTCCCTATAAAATCAGGACATCTGGTCACCCTAGGTGGGATGCACACCCTGGCACTGCTGAGCTTAGGAAATCTAGAAAAGTAATGCAGTCCCAACTGGCATGAGTACCTCCTTATGGTTAGAAGAGCGTATAGTCCCCAATGGCTTCAATTCCGCTAAACCCATGTCCATCAAAGAACGGAATTCGGAGGTAGAGGGAACAGTAGGGATATCAACAACACCTTTTCAGAATCACAATTGATGGTAAATAACCTCTGTTTTTCAAAGTGGCTTGGGCATATCCCTATATGTGTGTGTCTAATCAGCAGTACAGCCCACAGGAAGGTGTGGTGAGGAGTTAAATTAACCAAGGATTGGAAAACTGCCCTTTTAAAATGAGCATCAGATCTAGATGCGAAGATGAGAGAGTAGTGCTCCATGTTCTGAGTAAAAGCTAATTTTAACACAGAGATCTATGGCAGGATAGCGCCACATCTAGAACAGCATGTCTACCACCAACTGCTTCGCAGACTACTTGTGATGGTCTTGAGGGCTGTGACAACTTGTCTGCCATTATATTTTCTTTAGCTGCAAGGTGCGGGGGCTACAAGATGTATTCAGTGTGCCAAAACGTTGCTCTGAGGATCTTTGGTGGGAAGTGATTGCTCAGTGGAAGCAGCCCTTGCTAACGGAAGAAGAACAGTGCTCTTTTGTTGGCCATCAGCTTTATGTACCAATTAAAAAAATTGGTTAATCTTTACCAACACGAAAAAGAAAGTTAAAGGTCTGCTCTGATTTTTGTCAGATGAAAGGTTTGTTCAGTACCATATTCATCCTCATTCAGCTGCTTTGGCAGCAGAGCCATATTTCTTTGGATGAAAAAGAAAAATAAATAAATAGAGTTAAATTAATATTGGATTTAAGGTTGGGTCACTCCTTGCAATATCAACAAATATTCTCAGGGATTTACAAAGATTTGCTCTCGGCTAAAACACAAAACATAGGCAGAGAGCACATTTTACGGGGCATGAAACTTGAAGCTAATCTGTTTGGTTTTGAGCTAAACATTCCTAAAATATAAATCAGGATTTTAAATATATTTTATTACACCACTGTAATTGGGATTAGTATACATTTGTATGACAACAAAACAAGCATTTAAAATTAATGTAGAGGAAAGCTGTAGGTAGGAGGGATTTTTAAAAATACTGTAAGTATGTAGTAGTTTGCCAACTATAATGCTTGATTTTTAGTATATTTTGGTAGGTGTATTATTTTTAACAGTGAGCTGTACAATTATTACATCTTAAAATCAGTAAAGAATTAAAATTCAAATGCTTTTAAAAGACATTTTGCAAGTCATTAGTCTCTAATTTGAACCAGACATTTTGTCTTTAAAACAAACAAATTTAAGACTAAGGAGCAATTTCATTTAACTAAATAGTCATTCTACATGAGAGGTACATTATAAGCACCCAACAAACGAACATTTTTCAGTATGAGCTCTTTCTTCCAGTGCTTAAAAGGCATATTTTAATCTTAGAAATAAGTTTAAATTTATAAACTAAAAGTTAGACTAACTATTCAGAAATATAGAAAGGAGACATCCATAACGTAAAAATAAATAAATCAATAAAAAACACCAACCAAATGGAATATAAGAAATAAAAGAAAGATGTAGATACCCACAAAAAACATTTAAAAGAATGTTGAGTATGTGAATAAAATCAAGAAAATTCACAGTTAAGGGTGAAACATGCCATATGTTATCCAATGCTTGGGCACAATGAGAGCACTCCTTTCACTTCTGTTGTAATGCCCCCTGTGATGCCTAGAAATAAAGAACATATGGTATATTTTCCTTTACTGTAAATAATTGGGGTGGTGGTGGTGATTTGAAAGATGGATTACTATTTTGTAAGTGTTTAGTTTGCTGGGTCCAGCAGCTGACCTTATAAATTCATTGCATTACCTTGACAACAAAGTATCAGATGTGTAATGGTCTGATTCAGTGTGCAACTGAACGCCTCCTGAGAGATGCTGAGCCCCCACAACTACTAGTGAGTTAAATGGGAGTTGAGGCTCCTCTGTCTCACACAGGATGAAGCTTTATTTTAGGAACTAAAGGCCACACATTGCCCTGAATTGCCACATGAAATTCCCATTGACTTTGACTTGCACGTGTACAACTATCGTTAAAGGCGGTATACAGGAGAGAACATTTGGCAGTTCTGTACTCTGTAGGCACATTGAGCTTTAATTTGCCTGCCATGTCATAAGCAAAATGGAAACAGTAGCAAAGTCACATTGTCCTTAATACTGATATCTAATGGATCAGGATAGAGTGGGCAGGTGTTATTTTGGAACTTTGGCATCTACTCGGGCCGATCTACTGCAACACCTGGTATTACTGCCAGTCTAAAGGGCACAAATTTCATTACATCACAAAAAGCTACTTCAACTACTGAGCCTCAACATCATTTCAATTTTTCACTCTTTTATCTGTATGTGTTTTATATCTCGACAAAGTCTTATCTCTCCAGGCTACTGAGATAGGATAATTCTCTGTAACAAAGCCCAACAGAATGAAAAAAAAAGAACATTCCAGAAGAGAATGGTTACTGCGACAGTGACTACACTGGGTTCAAATCTTACCCGGTAGGCACACACTGCTGGTAGTTCAGTGCCATATACATAAATTGCCAAAATATACCAAGACACTGAATAGGTGTTAGGAACTATGCTGTTATAGTTAGATGCTGTTATAAGACCCAAAGCAGAGAGAGAGAGAGAGAGAGCATGAATTAGAGAACTCTAAAGATGGGGGATGTGTTTAGGAATCCTCTAAAAGGCTGGAATAATTTCTTTTTAAATAGAGAATTGTGTTGCTAGTCTATCAGAAATATAATTGGCATCCTATATAGTCATGAAATACAGTTATCCAAATTCTGAGGCAATGTAATGAGATGTAGGGCAGTTATAGCTGCTTTAATAGAAATGGGAAGGTTGTTGCAGGAAAACAATTAACAGGAGGCTATACTTAAAGGAAAGTAGTGGAGGGCGGGGGAATAGACTAAATATGTTCAAAGTTGATATAGTGCCCTAAAGCAGGCATAGGATTTTATACTTATCTAAGATGACAATGAGATTTGGAAGGAGACAGAGAGGTGATGAGGTGGAGAAATCCAGAATGGCAGCTCCATATGGCAGCAGCGAAAGAGGTGGTTTTTACACCACAAGTGGCAAGATTGCACAAAGGAAAAAGGCATTGTATGAGCAAAGCAAAGGAATCGTGGGAAAGTGAAGGCTTAAGCAAGACTATGGAGAGTTTTAAAAACAAGACGGTCTTAAATAAATACAAAATGAAACCTCTGGATGCTCAAGACAGCTATCTTAATTGTATGTCACAGCTGAGCCATCTGTAGGACATATCACCACTGGTGCTTAACTGAATAAAATGGAAGGAGAGCGTACTAAAAAAAATGAAAAAGAAGAAATATTCCACGGCACCGTGAAGAGGCCTCTTTCTATTTTTCACTCCTCTTTTTATCTCCTCCCTGTCTATTTCTGTAGCTGGTGTGATTTCTCTTCCTGTTCCTGCTGCAGGAATAATACCGAATTATTGCTTCTTTAACTATAGCACTTCTTTAGAGTTTCCATGGTCGGTCTCCTTGCAGTGGGTTGGTATTTAATACATCCATCTCCACTGAAAAATTCAAGTTCATAATTGCAAAACAAAATTGTTAAAAAGGTTTTTAAACTGCTCCCTAACAATGAGATAATCATTCAAGAGAACTGAGGTAATCATTACAAGCAAGCAATCCTTGCCAAAGACTGAATTAAATTAGTTCTGGAAAGACAGCCATAGTGCTGAAGCCTGCATCCTGTTAAGAATATACAAAAGGAAAATGCCTCATACATATTTTTGCATACGTTTTTCCACTGCCTAATTGGGCAGTAGGAGTGAGATAACTCATACCCAATTGTTCTTGCAAGCCACAAGTGTAAAGAGAGAAGGGAATTGTTAACAAGCTAATATTAGAAATAAAATGATCGAATCATGTTATTGGACTATCAATTGGATGGATGTCACAAATTCTCTTGTAGCAAATTTGCTCTTCCTTTTGCCACAAAGATTAGCCACAATCTGTGATGCTAGTACTTTGCTGGAACGAATAGTACAGGAGCTTCACTGCTGTGTTATTATCTGGGATCTATTATGTTTTACATTTTTCAAAAATCTTTAAGCTAGATCTTTGACATTCAACTGCCTATAAAGACATACACCGCCTGATGAGAAGCTTTGATGTGCATTTTGAGGATTAAATAATCTAGATGGAAGGCAATGTGTTTCCAGCCAAGAAGAAAACTATGGAGGAAATTTTGCCTCCTGCTGTTCAGCACTGCTGGCAGTCAATACCTTTCAGCTTACCCTCTAAATTTGATTTCATACATATTTACAGACTATTTTTCCTCTTACTACTAATTCTTTTGAGACCAAATTAAGAACAAAGATAGCAGGGACAGGCTTCATCAAATAAAAATGTAAATATGCTGCATCTCATTTGTGGATGAAGAAACTTTATTTAAATATTTTCTCAAATAGAATATCCTTGCTGTGTCATTATTGCTTGCAACTGGAAAAGTAATAGCCAACAAGTCAGAATAACATATTGAGGCTTAAGTAAATTTATTCATTCTGATAATGTAATCTAGGAGGTTTTTTTAAACCAGAATTTTCTGCATCTTCAGACAAGGAAAACATATTGATGATAATTCCATATCAGTTCATCAAGACTAACTTTATTATAATACATACAAATGAATGTACAATCATTACTTACTGTACTTACTGTATTGTGAGGTAGTTCAAGAACAAAATTTCACCTACATTAACATTTCTATAATTTAGAGGGGAAAGTTTTCTTGATTCATTTTTCATTTGCAATGTCATTCTTCTACTGCAGAAAAATAGGACTTACAATATTTTTGGCTCTGCTGCAGTAGAGCCTGTTGTTAATAATCAATTGTTAATAATTTGCTAATAATCAATAACCAAATAATTGATAACCAATAATTGATAAAAATGTTAACTGTAATTACATGTTTAGTGAGAGTGGCTCTCTTGAATCCCAATTACTTCAGTAATAACAAGCCTCGGATAAATTACATTGATATATCCAAACAAAGCTAACAGTTAGTAAAGACAGCACATACACAGAGAAGCATACAGTTACAACAGCTGCGGAAGACGTCCCCTGTTGTTCACTGACAGCCTGCCTCCAGTCTGCAAATCATCTCACTTCCCCTATGTTTTAGGGGCAATTATAGGCTTGTTCCGCTCACTGTGCATCATTTTAGTCTTTTTCTACTTCCTCTTTTTAATATACACTTCTTATTTTAGGCTGTTTCCAAGGTTCCCTGTTCCATTGCATCTGTCTCAACACCTATCTTGGTTAGTCACTATGTATACCCTTTTTGGATAATTTAATTCTTTATACATCTTGCAGTTAATACATTATGAAATAAATATCTTAAAACAGCCTAAAAATAGGTTAAAGGTTACTGAGCAGTAAAATTCCATTCTTCATCACAGCTCCAACTCAAGGGGAGTCTTGCTCCTAGGCAAACGTTAAAATCTTTCTTGGCCTACCTTAAGCGTCAGCAGCAGCGGGTGCACAAATTACCAACAAATCTTATGCACAGAACTTGTAAAGACTGGAGCATGGGCAGTCAGGCTAAGTGATCAGAGTCAGGAACCAGAGCCAGGGGTTGGAGCGGAAGCAGGACTCGGGAGTCACGCCAAGGTTCAAAGCCAGAGCCTCAATCAGGAGAGGGGTCAGGGGTCAAGTCAGAGTCAGTGTGGAGGAGCAGGGACCCGGAGCAAGGCAGAAAGCAGAAGCCAGGAGCGGAGAATCTGGGATAAGAAGGGCAGGGACCAAAAAGAGGCTGGGAGGCAGGAACCAGGAATAGGAAGGAAGACATGGCTCAGGAGTCAGGCAAGTCAAGGTCCAAAATAACAGACAGCCAGAGATCCACCCAATTGCTCAGACAACTTCTTGTGCCTCCTTGTGACCTGCTGGGTGATGGCTGTGCTCTAAGCACTGGAGGAGGACCCATGGGGCCAGGTTCAAGACCCATAATCCTTCACAGAGTTATGAAGACATAAATTAAGTTGAATACACAAAGAAGTAACTAAAGAAAACAGAACAACAGTGACTTGTTGCTATAAAACACAGAAGAAAATAATTTAAATGAAAAAGAAGAAAGTGGTAGGGGAAGATTTTTCTTCTAGTTTTTAAATGCAAAATTCTAAATCCAAAATCAGAACTGAAAATTAATAATTTTTTGTATGTGATTCTCCAAAGTGACACTAAAGCAGACAAGAAATGTTTTCTATTTTACTAAAACCCATTAATAGTAACTAACTAAAATTTCAGTTGGATGGACTTTGCATAGACAAATACTCATTAGTTGAAATATATGTCAGCGTGCAGGGAGCAAGGATGAAATCCTGGCCCCACTGAAGTCAATGCCAGTTCTGCCAATGACTTCAGTGGGGTGAGTGTAACAATCTTGGAGTTCATTAAACAACAAACCAGTGAATGAGAAAGGAATAAAACTTTAATAAAACAAACTGGAGAGCATCTCTCTGGTAAAATGGTTGCTCTCACTACGAGATCATACTGAACCTGACTATGAGACACTCTTTAGGAAATATCATGACCTGTTTCAAGGGTTGGGTTGCTTGCAGGGTTAACATACAATTCAGATAAACAAGCAAGTCCCTCCAGTTATCTATCCATGTAGAAAGGTGCCATTTACACTCTGTGGTAAGCTCAAGGCTGAGCCTGCAAGGATGGAAACAATGCAAGGAATACAAAAAATTGAGGAACCAACAGAATGGGTGAGCTCCCTAGTCATTGTGGAGAAAAATAACGGCCAACTATGCCCATGCTTAGATCCCAGAGACCTCAACAAGGCTATAAAAAGAACATTTCAAACTACCAACCAGAGATGAAATTATGGCTCAATTTACAACTGCTCAATATTTCAGTAAATTGGATGCATCCTCAGGTTTTGGGCATTAACTAAAGAAAGCACAAAGCTATGCACATTTAATACCCAATTTGGAAAATACAGATTCATATGCTTACTCTTCAGCATACATATGATTTATCAACATATTAACGGTGTTGACACCTCAATGAATGACGTCACCATCTGGGACTCAACAAAAAAAAGCATGATTGTAGACTTTGGGAAGTCCTGGATGCAACGCGAGCTGCAAAGATCAAACTAAAGAGGGGAAAATGTCTTTAAGAGGTTAGAGAAATGACTTTTATTGGGGACATTATTTCCAATGAAGGTGTAAAATCTAAGAGGAAGATTTCAGCCATTGAAATGATGCCATGTCCCCAGTCAAAGAAAGATGTCCAACAATTCCTGGGAATGGCTAATTATCTTGGAAAATGCATACTTAATCTATCTACCAAAGCAGCAGCTTTGAGAAAACTCCTACAGAATAAAAATGAATGGTATTACGGTGCAGAACAGAAGGATTCATGGGAAGGTTTAAAACAACAACTGATACAAGAACCAGTGTTGAAATTCTATGCACCAGGAAGGCCTATTAAAATTTCAGCAGATGCTTCACAGTCTGGGTTAGGTGCAGAGATTTTACAGAAGCATGAGGATTGTTGGAAACCAGTGGCATATGCATCCAAATGACCGACTGAAGCAGAAACCAGATACGCACAGATCAAGAAGGAGAGATTCAATCAGTATATTTATGGACAGACAGTGGAAGTTGAAACAGACCACAAGTCCCTGGTAGCATTATTTAGCAAATCGCTAAATGACTGTACCTTAAGGATTCAAAGAATGATGATAAAGCTGCAAAAGTATGAGTTGGTTGTGACCTACACACCCAGTAAATTCATGTTCACTGCTGATGCACTTTCCAGAGCAGTGGCTCCCACGAAATCAGAGAAGACTTTAGAGACAGAGATGCAAGCCTATGTAGGTTTGATTGTAAATTCCCATAGCTAACAGGAAACTGCAACAAATAAGAGAGGAGAGGTTACCAGCACATCACTCTCAAGTGAGTCTTTGCCACTCACTTTCCTCAAATACCCCTTCTCCAGGCAGGTTAACAAGTCTCTATGCGTCTTTCAGGATGTTTAATCTCTTGCTCTGATCTTCTCAGTATCAGCCTTTCTTTAGAGTCTAAGTTGTTCTCTTGTTCCTTGACACTGAGGATTTCACCCCTAGTGTTTTAAATATGCTGAGTTCCCTTCATCTTCTTTAGCAGACATCCTTTTCTGCCCAGCTTACATTCAATGAGAAACAATGGACATTGTTTTCCGTAACTGAAAGCTCTGAGCTTTCTTCCTTAGTTATTACTTTAGCAAAGACTACTAATTGCTTATATAGTCATATATGCTATCCTAACATACCTCTGAATGTATACTAATAATAGTACAAATGTTGTTATAAACATTACAAGCTTTACAACTCAATGACTCAATATTTCAAAAAGTATGATAAAGAACATATTTTCAAAAGCAATGATGAGTTTTTAATAAAGTTCAGTACATAACAGCAATATATAGAAATATATTATCATTGGAAAAGAGGTTGGAAACATTTACTGAATGTTTGTCTTGCAGGGTGCCATTAAATCAGTAAGTCTGGCCTCTATGCTCCTTTCTATTTTATCTAGAAGATCTAATGTGACAGACCAGAGGGGCATGGAAGGAGAGGAGCAGAAATTCTGTGGTATATTCCCTCCTCCCAGGACCCTGTGGAAATCTCTATCTGAGCTCTAGGACCAAGGCACTGCACGAGTTTGGGATTGATGCTAGAGCTAGAATTCTGCGGAGCAGCTTTATTGCATCACATGGTTCCCTGCATAGCTGATCAGATTAGGGTGACCAGATGTCACGATTTTATAGGGCCAGTCCAGATATTTGGGGCTTTTTCTTACATAGGTGCCTATTACCCCCCACCCTCTGTCCCGATTTTTCACACTTGCTATCTGGTCACCCTAGATCTGATACTAGCCCAGATGCTCTAGATCTGATGAGGAGCACTCAACACAAGTTCAGTGGGACTTTAAGCTGCCTTTGTACCTCCTTGATCCTGGGGCTAACTAGCCAACCCCCAGCATAGATTAGATACCAGGAACTATTGCATAGCAGTATATGAGTCAGATTCAAGAACAGCCCAGCCCCATCCCTATGCCAGCAGCCAGAAAGAGGTTTTCCGTAACTGAAAGCTTACTAAGCCACTATACCAATATTATGCAACCTGACAATCCCCTATGCGGGGGAAATCCTTCAGTGGCTGGATCCACTGGCTTTAGAATACAAAACAGACACTATGCAATGGAGAACTGAGGCCACTCTGTCTGCACTGGTGTTAACAATGCACCAAGCAATATTAACTTCTACTTGACTTTCCACAGCTGCTATTGTGCAGATAAAGGGGGATGCAACTAAAGGCACATTGCTTCTGGTGGAACCACGCTGCTAGGAATAGGGAGCACCTATGCCTGGGCAGCAAAATAGAGGGTCTAGAACCAGAATCCCTCACAGATCTCTAGGCTCCATAGATTTCAGTGACCTAACCTCCGGCTTCCTCTGAATTCCCTAAACCTCTTTCTTTGAAGGGAGCATACAAAAATATCTCCGTGAGCTGCGTCTTGCAAAGAGTTTCCAGGGCTCTCTGTCCTCTCCTGCAGGTTTTTATTCATAGAAAATTACAATGTGTCCTCCTACCTTGGATCATTTTTTTTTCATGAAGTTGTTTGTTGGCAGTTTTTTCATGAAGTTCAGCTATTTTCACAAGCACAATATTAAGCTGAGATGTATTTTGTTTTATACTCCTTGTTGGTTTCTTCTATGCAAGTTGAGATAAAATCTACTTGAAAGTAGAGCAAATTTCTTAAACAAATTTTCTTCTTGGCAATGTCCCATGTAAAGAGGGAAGACAAAATGAATTTCTTTATAACTGCTGTCTGCACTGCAGAGCGGTGTCTACGAAGAGTTGTGACAAGTTTAGCATTTATGCTGGATAGTGAGGGAACTAAATAAGAACTGAGTTTTCCAAACTTTCTCTTTAATCTCTTACTATATAAATCAATAAAATGCATGATGTTTTATTTGTGAATATAAACATGTTACCAACATAATAAAAAAAGGGCCCTGCCCTTACTCCTGTGAGTAGGATCATTCATTTCAATGGGACTACTCACATGAGTAAATGCTTCAGGTTCAGACCGAAACATTCTTATACATATTCACAGTTCAAATGTATGCCTCCTCAGACCATTCACTGGCAAGAGCTTGGTTCTACTCTAGGCAAAGCCTTCAGTCAGACTGCCTTCTCTATCACTTCAGGAAAACTTCAATGGCCCATTTCAGCATTACCCTGCACCTTGTGTAGTCATATGTACAAGTGCAAGGAGAGTGAAAAATGATAGCAAGTCAGAATGGTAGCCATCATGACCCTGGGCTTCCTACTACCTGGTCTCAGACCCTTACTGTACCACCAAGTTTCTCATATGGACATTTTACCTCACGGCACCCCTTCTTCTGCTCCCTTGTTACAAGGATCCCATTCCCAGGAGCAAGGTCTCCTAATAGGTATGGAGGCTTTCTCTGACCACCACTGAAGAAGTCACCATTCACCACAGCTCCACTCCAGACTGAACTAACAACCTTGGAATTTATTATTTACAGTTAACACCTGTGAATAGACACTGTTAGTGATCATCTAGCAGTGTCAACTGTACCTTTCAAGTCCTGAAAAGTATTATTTCATACCCCAGTTCAGGCTTTCTTTCCATAAGCTATGGAGTCCAATGTTTTCCCACTCCAGTCTCACCATCACCCTCCCAGCACCTGGACCTCTACCATTCCTGATAGAACAATCTCTGCAGACACCTTTCTCAGCAACTTCAGTAAGCTTGGATCTTCAGCTGACAAATCTCCACGCGTACTCTCCTCCAACAGCTCTTTTGAACAAACGTTCTGGGGTCACTCCTAGCAACCCAGTGGACCCTCACAGAGGCCTTAGTGGTTTGAAACCTCTCTCATTTCCACTCACATATTTCACCTCCCACATACCTTTGCCTAAGATAGTATAAATGCAGTACATATGTTCTCCAGCATAGCGTTTTACATCAACTTGGCACTCACTTTATACTGGTGCAAAGTACCAGACAAGCTAGTGAATTTGGGCCTAGAATGTGAATCTTCTGAGTTTTCCTTGCAACTGCATAATGTTCCAATATATGATGCTCTGGCACATGCCTACTGAACTTCATAAGAACACAAATATTAGGAGGACATACATGTTCAGGAAATCTTCACAATTTTCCTGGAAGACTTAGAATATAACTTGGACCACTACATCTGAAAATAGATCAGCTTACAAACACACACATTTCCATCTCTCTTCAAAGGTTTATGGTGCACAGATAATAGGATGAGTTTAAAAAGGGAGAAAGAAAGATGACGTTTTAATAATGAGAAAAGAAGATAGAAAGATTTAAGACTGACCTTTAGAGGAAAATATTTCATGCTAAATGTTTTTTATAAAAGGTCTGTCTTCACCATTTCTGCAGGTGAAATGTGTTCATGATAATAAGTGGTTTCCTGGAATTTTAATGTCTAATTTATGAGGAAAAAAAGAAGTTTTTCTCATCTGCAAGACTGTATTCAAAAGAGAGGGTTAGCAAATATCTTCTGTAATGACTGTATAAATGTGAATTACACAAATGAATGTTTCCACAGTCTCAAAGGTCCCACCACTGTAATTAAAAGGTGAGTTAACTTTCACTTTTATTTTGTTATTCTTATCTTCTGGGGCTAATTTAGGATATTTGTGACACAATAATATTCATTTATTTCTCTGAGCCATGTTGTATGTTATTTTAAAACTAACATCTATGGTGTCCTTGCTTTTAAATGTAGATTTAGCCTTTCTAGATGAAGCTTGGTGAAACATCTGTGTTAGAAAGTATGAAAAATTATCATTTTCTGTGTGGACCAGGCACAGTGCTCACATTATACTGTCTTATAGAGAGAATTAAAGTGATGCTGATGTCTGAGGAACTGGATGGCTCAAGGGAATGGTAATGTGACACAGAGTTTCATTTGATGAAAACCAGCGTGAATTGAACTCATGCTGATAATGTCCAAAAGTCATTATCATTTGATGGCTGTCCAATAACTTATAAAAGTTATAAATAAGTTAATGGTTCAGTCCAGTTCTTAGCAAAGTGTCCAAATTAGAAGTGAGCAAATAACGCAAAAATGTTTCTACAAATATAAATTCATATTTCTAAATGATTTCGCTCAATCTTCTTTTGTATGCACTTTCTTTTTAATAGTGTCACAAACAAGTTCATTGGGAGGTATGTTTGTGAATTTAAAACAAATACTGGTGTATATTTATGAAAAATTAATCTCAAATGCAAATGGCTGCATTGGAGACCTAATCCTTACAATTACATTCATCCAGTCAAGGAACAGAAATGTGAGAAAGGCTCTACAAGTTCAATCAACATTAACAAATACAGCTTGAATCTTGAATATCAAATACTCACAAATGAACTACTCATGATCAAATTATAGTCCAATAATTACTCTCAGAAATTATTTGTCAAAAAAAAAATTCAAATGACAAATTCAAAAGAGTAATACGTTGTTCACAAACAAAAAGAGAGGCCAAATTCTCCTAATAAATAATAAGGCAGGAATAATTCACCTTGCATATGAAGTGGAGAATATACAGACCTGGTGGACATTGGAAAGAGGTTAAGGCCTTGGCAGGGAGGAGTCTGGCTGACAAATGAGGGCATTCTGGGCATCTGGCAGATTTCATGAGTTGGTGTATTCGGGAGTACAAAACTCTAGTATTGGCATTTAGGGAGTGCTGGTCCTTGGTGGTGGGTGAATCAGGGAGTATAAATGAATGACCAGGAGAGAAGGGAGATCTGGTGGATGGGGTATTTGAGATGGTGGGTAGTGTAATACTTTAGCAGTGGTAAGAAGCTACAAAGCTCTGGGAAGGGCCATTTGGGTGCAGAGTGCTATCTATTTATAGAGGTATTTATAATGGGACCCATACCACAGGGCCTACACATCTCTGTGTATCTGAGCAACTCTTGCTGGGAGATGTCAAGAGGTCCAGGGGGTGTTGGCATTTGGCCTGGGGTTGGGACATCTGGTGGGTACACATCTGATATGGGTTCAGGATCTGATGAGTGGGGGCATCTAGTGGATGAAGAGCTCTGGGGGAAAACATTTCAATGAAATTTTTGAAGCCAATGTAAAAATACCTCTGTAAAACTGGTATAAAAGTGGGAGGAGAATCAGACCCTGACATCTGAATGGACTTCGTTACATTTGTTACATTGGTGGTAAGACTGCACAGCTGGTCATTTATAAACAGATTTCAGTTTCCGGCACTGTCAAACCACCACCTTTACACAGAATCGAATTCTATTTGCATTATTTGAGTGACAATAGTAATAGATTATTGCTGATCTCAGGCTTTTACAAGGAGAGAATATTCAAATAGAAGTGAATGAAAGTGCATTGTTTTACCCTAATCCTGTGTTCTTGTTTGGCCCCATGTTCCATTTACAGCAGGATATTGTATGTGCCTCATATATGCAGATAGTAGTGAAGTAGCAGGAAAAATGAACTTGTTTACAACAATTACAGCCTGGTAACTAACTTCATGGCTATGCACAAGTCCTGTCAATGTCTATACCCCATAGATAGTGCAGGGGATGCTGGAACAATTTGTACTGTGGGGGAGCTGAGAGCCATTGAACCAAACTGTAAACCCTATATGTGATGGATACCACTTCAAGCCAGGGGGTGTGGCAGCACCCCTAGTTCAGCACCTATGCATTGGTGTATTGAATAGTAAAGTCCAATTCTCCTCCTTTATACTGGTTTTAAATCAAAGGAGTTCCATTGACTTCAGTGGTGTTACTCCTGATTTACTTGGATGTAGGAGAAGGGAGAATCCGATCTAGTAGAATTTGCCATGAGAGTGACCACAAGCATATTTTGTTGTTAAATTTAATGACACTCACAACACTTCCAATCGGCAATATGTATTGTTCACTATGTACAATATCATGCCACAGGGAAAAATGATGCTTAAGGCAGAATGGTTATACCACTCTAGCCTTGAGCTAAAATGACATCATGAATAAACAGTGCATGAAATAATAATAGCAATCAAGATAACTATATTTAAAAAAAGCAGAATGAGGGCAAACCATTAAAGCCCCAATTTAAACAAAAACCAACCAACAAATCATTAAAAAATGTAAACATCTAGATTAACAAAGAGAAAATGGCAATATAAAAATCATTAAAGTCACGTATTGTGGTGAATGCAGCGATTTCCTCTCTATTGAGCTGATTGGCAACCAGCGGGAGGTAGGGGGAAGCGAGTGTCCTGAAAGCTGCAGCCTAAAGCAGCCTCAGACTTTCCTATCCGCCTCCTCTGCTACTTCCTCCCCCTCCTCTCTAGAGCTTAACAGAAACAGAGGAGTGTCTGACGGCACAGTTGTCAACTCATGTTGGAAGTTGGGGGGAGGGCAGATATAACTAGGGTGACCAGATAACAAGTGTGAAAAATCAGGACACTTTCTTTTTCGTGAAAGGGGGATAAGCGTTGCCTATGTAAAACATAGCTCCTAATATCGGGACGTTTGGTCACCCTAGATGTAACCTGGTCCCCTGTGATTACACTCTTACTAAGTATAGCTATAAAAACTAGAGAAGAATCCAAACGGAGTTTACACCCATGCTGGAAATACCAAAATGCTGATGAATTTTATATTGAATCCAACTTAATTTTACGATTGATTTTTTTCCTTCAGTGCAGTAGTGAAATCATATTATAATACCACTTATCTATAGAGAACGTTAATTCACACTCTGAATTAAGTGGCTCAAATGAGGATTTAATTTAGATTTACTAAGACAGCCATTGCATGTTAATTAAATAGCAATTGATTATTAAAATATTTATACTGAGGTTTAACATCTACAGTATATAAAATTATATGTTAAATAGTGTGCCAAGAGTAGTCCCTTTCAGTGTACCTGTATAACCCCACTGAGTACAGGAGGGTTGTACAGATGTAAATGAAAACAAAATTTGATTGAATAAATTGATTTTCCCTCTTCAGTTGATGTTTATTTAACTTACAATAGCTCAATGACTCAATGAGTCTAAATCAAATGCTTAGCTAAGTGTATTTACGACACTAAAAGTATAGTATTGATTATGCCCTATATTCTGAAACTGTAAAACATGCTAGTAAATTTACTTATTAATTGCAATAATAATCTTTACTTCAAATAGGTGTTGAAAACTGTTGATATCTGTGTACAAGATTCTGACATTTCAGATACAACTAATGACTACATTTATACCATAAATAGAAATCCAAGCCACAATATGAGTGAGTTAACAATGATATGGAAATTCTAACTTGTGAATATCCTGGGCTGGACTGTAACTTGGAGTATGCACTTACACCAGGGAATAGGGAGAGTTTCGTGGGCTGCTTGGTCCTTGGATCCTGGAACACAAAAGTAGGCAGGTGCTCAGTGCCAGCTTTTTCCCCAACTGGAGCAGGCAGTTGGGAACTGGAAGAGAATCCCTCCTCCCCTACTCTAGAGCCACCGCAGCTGAGTCAGCAAAGGAGATGGTGTCATAATTTGCTAGTGGTATACTTCAGCACCAATTTACTTAGGGTATGTCTACACTACGGGATTAATCCGAATTTATATAATTCGAATTTTGGAAACAGATTGTATAAAGTTGAATGTATGCGGCCACACTAAGCACATTAATTCGGCGGTGTGCGTCCATGTACCAGGGCTAGCGTCAATTTCCGGAGCGTTGCACTATGGGTAGTTATCCCATAGTTCCTGCAGTCTTCCCTGCCCATTGGAATTCTGGGTTGAGATTCCAGTGCCTGATGGGGCAAAAAACATTGTCGCAGGTGGTTCTGGGTACAGCCTCATCCCTCCCTCCATGAAAGCAACAGCAGACAACCATTTCGCGCCTATTTTCCTGGATGAACACTGCAGACTCCATACCACGGCAAGCATGGAGCCCAAGACAGCAGTCATGAACATTGTAAACACCTCGCGCGTTCTCGTGCAGTTTATGCTGAGCCAGGACCAGAAAAATGAGGAGAGGAAGAGGCGGCGACGGCAGTGCAGCGACAAGAGTGATGAGGACATGGACATGGACACAGAATTCTCTCAAACCGTGGGCCCCGGTGCTTTGGAGATCCTGTTGTTAATGGGGCAGGTTCTATCCATGGAACGCCGATTCTGGGCCCAGGAAACAAGCACAGACTAGTGGGACCGTATAGTGTTGCAGGTGTGGGACGATTCCCAGTGGCTACGAAACTTTCGCATGCATAAGGGCACTTTCATGGAACTTTGTGACTTGCTTTCCCCTGCCCTGAAGTGCCAGAATACCAAGATGAGAGCAGTCCTCACAGTTGAGAAGCGAGTGGCGATAGCCCTGTGGAAGCTTGCAACACCAGACAGCTACCTGTCAGTCGGGAATGAATTTGGAGTGGGCAAATCTACTGTGGGGACTGCGGTGATGCAAGTCGCCAAAGCAATCACTCAGGTGCTGCTATGAAAGCTAGTGACTCTGGGAGATGTGCAGGTCATAGTGGATGGCTTTGCTGCAATGGGATTCCCTAACTGTGGTGGGGCGATAGATGGAACCCACATCCCTATCTTGGCACCGGAGCACCAGGGTACCCAGTACATAAACCGCAAGGGGTACTTTTCAATGGTGCTGCAAGCACTTGTGGATCACAAGGGACGTTTCACCAACATCAACGTGGGCTGGCTGGAAAGGGTTCATGACACTCGTGTCTTCAGGAACACTAATCTGTTTAAACGGCTGCAGCAAAGAACTTACTTCCCGGACCAGAAAATAACCGTTGGGGATGTTGAAATGCCAATAGTTATTCTTGGGGATCCAGCCTACCCCTTAATGCCATGGCTCATGAAGCCATACACAGACAGCCTGGACAGGAGTCAGGAGCTGTTCAACTACAGGCTGAGCAAGTGCAGAATGGTGGAAGAATGTGCATTTGGCCATTTAAAAGGTCGCTGGCGATTGTTACTGACTCGCTCAGACCTCAGCCAAACCAATATCCCCATTGTTATTGCTGCTTGCTGTGTGCTCCACAATCTCTGTGAAAGTAAGGGGGAGACCTTTATGGCGGGGTGGGAGGCTGAGGCAAATCGCCTGGCTGCTGATTACATGCAGCCAGACACCAGAGCAATTAGAAGAGCACACCAGGAAGCGCTGCGCATCAGAGAAGCTTTGAAAACCAGTTTCATGACTGGCCAGGGTACAGTGTGAAATTTCTGTTTGTTTCTCCTTCATGAAAACCCGCCCCCTTTATTGACTCATTCTCTGTAAGGAACCCACCCTCCCCCTTCTCCCAGCTTGCTTTCAAAGGAAATAAAGTCACTATCATTTAAAAATCATTTATTCTTTATTAATTGATTATAAAAAGAGGGAAGAGAACCCGGGTGGGGGTTGGGAGGAGGATCAGCAGGAAGGAAAAGGCCACTAAAAAAAGGTTAAAAAAAATGATAGCCTTTTGCTTGGGCTGTCCACTGGGGTGGAATGGGAGGGTGTACGGAGCCTCCTCCCCCGCGTTCTTACACGTCTGGGTGAGGAGGCTATGGAACATGGTGAGGGGGTTGGAGGGTTGTACAGGGGCTGTAGCCGCACTCTGTTACCCTGCTGTTGTTCCTGAAGCTCCACCAGATGCCGGAGCATGTCTGTTTGCTCACGCAGCAGCCCCAGCATTGCATCCTGCCTCCTCTGATCTTCCTGCCGCCACCTCTCATCTCAAGTGTCTCTCCTCTTCTCACGTTGGTCCCTCCTGTCCTCACGTTCACTGGCTTCTTTCCTATACTTTGAAACCGTGTCCTTCCACTCATTCAGATGAGCTCTTTCACTGCAGGTGGATTCCATGATTTCTGCGAACATCTCATCTCACCTCTTCTTTTTCCGACGCCTTATCTGAGATAGGACAGAGGAGGGAGGCTTGAAAAATTTGCAGCTGCTGGAGGGAGGGAAAAAAGGAGAGAATTTTTTAAAAAGATACATTTTGCAGAACAATGCTTATACTCTTTCACGGTGACCAACACAATTCACATTACATAGCACATTTCTGTGATTTCGTGCAAGGTCGCATTTTGCCTCTTAATATTGAGTGCCTGTGGCTTTGCTGCTAGAGATCACAGACGCAAGTCCAGGCAACAGAATTCGGCTTGCATGCAGCCATGGTAAGCCATTGTCTTTCGGCTTCTGCGCCCTCCTTTCCCACATACCAAGCAAAGCCCATTGAGTGCTGCGGTTTTCCTCTTAACCTTCAGCAGCAGAAAACAAAGTACACCCCCATCCAATTCTCTGGATGATCGCTTTATCCCTCCTCCCACTGCGTGGCTGGTATCAGGGAAGATCCCTGCAGAAACCCAAACTAACACCCCCCCCACCCCACCATGAATTCTCTGGGATGATCGCTTTACCCCTCCCCCCACCGCGTGGCTGGTATCAAGGAAGATCCCTGATAGCCAAACACAAAAAGCTCAGGGCCAATTCCCTCCCCTACCCTGCGCTTGGCTAACTGCAGGGAAGGATTTCTTTTCAGCCACAGGCAAACAGCCCAGTAGGAACAGCCACCTCTGTCCCCTTAATTAAATTCCTGTATTTCAACCAGGTTACCGTGAACGATATCACTCTCCTGAGGATTACACAGCGAGATAAAGAAAGGATGTTGCTTGAATGCCAGCAAACACCAGGACCATACGCTGCCAGGCTTTGTCATGCAATGATACCAGATTACTTGCTGCAAGCATGGCGTGGTCAAGTGTTCTACCATGGAGGACGGAATAAGGTTGCACTGCCCAGAAACCTTATGGCAAGGCTTTTGGAGTACCTCCAGGAGAGTTTCATGGAGATGTCCGTGGAGGATTTCCGCTCCATCCCCAGACACGTTAACAGACTTTTCAGGTAGCTGTACTGGCCGCAAATGCATCCCAAGTCCTCAGGGCAAAGTAATCATTAAAAAACGCTTGCTTTTAAAACAAGTTCTATATTTTATAAGGTAAACTCACCTGAGGTCCCTTCATGGTCTTGGATACTGGCTTGGGAGAGTTGGGAGGGTACTTCAATCAGGCTGAAAAAAAGATCCTGGTTGTTGGCGAGAACGGAGTGCTATGTGCTTTCTGCAAGCTTGTCCTCCTCCTCCTCCTCCCCCTCTTCCCTGTCCGCAGAATCCTCAGGTGGAGCTGATGAGATTATCCCCGCCTCGGAATCCACGGTCAGAGGTGGGGTAGTGGTGGCGGTCCCCCCTAGAACTGCATGCAGCTCGGCGTAGAAGCGGCATGTCCGCGGCTCTGACCAGGAGTGACCGTTTGCCTCCTTTGTTTTTTGATAGGCTTGTCTGAGCTCCTTGACTTTCACGCGGCACTGATCTGAATCCCTATTGTGGCCTCTCTCCATCATGCCCTTGGAGATTTTTTCAAAAGTTTTTGGCATTTCGTCTTTTCGAACAAAGTTCTGCTAGCACTGAATCCTCTCCCCATATAGCGATCAGATCCAGTACCTCCCATACGGTCCATGCTGGTGCTCTTTTTCGATTATTGGCCTGCATGGTTATCTGTGCTGATGAGCTCTCTGTGGTCACCTGTGCTCTCCATGCTGGGCAAACAGGAAATAAAATTAAAATGTTCACGGGGCTTTTCCTGTCTACCTGGCCAGTGCATCCGAATTCAGATTGATGTCCAGAGCGGTCACAATGGTGCACTGTGGGATAGCTCCCGGAGGCCAATACCATCGAATTGCGGCCACACTAACCCTAATTTGAAATGACAGTATCGATTTTGGTGCCACTCCACTCGTCAGGGTGGGGTACAGAAATCGATTTTAAGAGCCCTTTATTTTGAAATAAATGGCTTCGTTGTAAGGACGGGTGCAGGGTTAATTCAATTTAACGCTGCTAAATCCGAATTAAAGTCATAGTGTAGACCAGGCCTTAGTCAATGGGAGTTTTGTCTGAATAAGGATAGCAGGATGAGGCAGTAACGTTGTGTTAATAGCTTCCCTTCAGACCCTAATGCTGTATTAGTTGGGGTGAGTTTTGTTTGTTTGTTTCTTTTTCATGCTTTTTCAGATTCTGGCACCTTCAGGACCTAATAAAGGCATAGGCACTATAAGCCCATGCCTAGAGTTTTGTCTTCTGGAGTCACAGGATGAAATCAGGTTTCAAAGTGGTAGCCGTATTAGTCTGTATCAGCAAATACAATGAGGAGTCCTTGTGGCACCTTAAGCCTGGTCTACACTAGGGGTGTGTGTGGGGGGGAAATCGATCTAAATTACACAACTTCAGCGACATGACCTACTCACCGTGGTGTCTTCACTGCGGGGAGTCGACTCTGACCTCGCCTCTCACGGCGGTGGAGTACACGAGTCGATAGGAGAGCACTCAGGGGTCGATTTATCGTGTCTAGACTAGGTGTGATAAATCGACCCCCACTGGATTGATTGCTGCCTGCCGATGCAGTGGGTAGTGTAAACATACCCTTAGAGACTAAGAAATGTATTTGGGCATAAGCTTTCATGGGCTAAAACCCACTTCATCAGATGCATGGAGTGAAAAATACAGTAAGCAGTGTATATTAGATAATGTTTTCACCCCTATTACAGCACGAGAATATGGGAGTTGCCTTACCAAGTGACGGGTCAGTGCTAATGAGGCCAATTCAATTAGCACTGATCCCCCACTTAGTAAGGCAACGCCCATCTTTTCATGTGCTGTAATAGGGGTGAAAACATTATCTAATATACACTGCTTACTGTATTTTTCACTCCCTGCATCTGATGAAGTGGGTTTTAGCCCACAAAAGTTTATGCCCAAATAACTTTGTTAGTCTCCAAGGTGCCACAAGGATGCCTCGTTGTTTATGATTAAATCAGAATTTCAGCTTCTTTTTTTAAAAGGGTGTTTCTAGCCCTCACAAATGGAAAAAAAGCTTGAAAACATCACAGGAGTATAATGTATGCTTGCCTAAGTTTGCAGAAGCCTGAAACCATAACTCCAGGAGGTGAAGTCACTGGTGTCTTGGTGTCACAACAAACTAATCCAGCCTGAAATCTGACCTTCTTCTTCCAGTTTCATTCATCAAATTTTTTATTAAAGCTAATGTTAAAAATATTATATCACACATAGGTTGAGAAAGGAGTGTCTGTACATCTGGGTATAGTTCCATTAGTCAAATTATATATAATTGTTCAGATTGTAGTAAAGTGAGCCAAGAAGATTGACGCTCACATTACTAGAGAATGTGTCGCTATTTTTAATTTAGCTCCCATATTTTCTAGCCAGTAGCAAAACTACTAATGGACAAAACATAAAATTCAGCCCTTTAACTTATTAAAATGAAATATTCGGCAACCACATGAAACAGACATGTGCCCTCTGGTGTGTGTTCAGAACTTCTTACAATATTATAAAAGCAGACACAAGTATTTCAATGATTTGTACTAGGTATAATTTCTTTCTCCATTTAGCTTTTCCTTTCTGATGGCAAAGGTTATTGTACAATGCTATGTGTAGTTATAGTTATCAAATAGACAAAAACTATTCAATTTCCATAGAAGATACAGGATCTTCAAAATATAAGAGAAATACTAGTTGTGTGACTTATCTCCATTTCACATTCCTCTGCTTTCAGACTGGTGTGCCTGATTTTTGTGTTAAATGGTTTCCAAGTTTTCAAACTAAAAGCAGTTAAGAAACAAAATATTTACATTCTTACAACTTGCACTTCCTGCATAGCTAGATATAATACAGATGCAAAGTCACTGTTCTGCAAGAGCCTTCTACAAATCAGTAATAAAATAATTAAATTAGTGAGCTGTGTTTAGATCAGAGATTCTTGGCTGCCAGCTCCTAAGAACTTTGGGAATTCAGAACCACAGAAGGATCATTTGGAGTCCATTTGGCAGAAACGTCAGAAACTTGCTGCTCCTGGGAACATCCTTTCCCAATAACATTTATAGCTCTAGATGGAAGTGAAAAGCACCATATGTTAAGAGTTTCCTGCAAAGCTTCCTGGTAAGAAAGGAAATAAATTCAACTTGTCACATCTGCTTGTGGGCCAGTCAAGTAGGATTTCATCACAGCCGTAAGTGGTTTACAAAATTGTCTTATCAATTAAAGGCGATTTTAATTTTGGGGGGGGAGACATGGGGGTACAATACAAATGTTCATATAATCTCGGTCATTTAATGATTTATTCTTCAGTGGGCTTCAATAACGTATTATTATTTGTCTATAAACTAAATTTACTCATAGATTTTTAGCTAAAAGTCATAGTTCAGTTGGGGAGCCAATTTGCACGGTTCGGCTGCACAAGAGGCTAAGGGTCACTATTCTACCCTCAAATTTTGACCCAAGAAACTGTACATAATTTACATTAAAAACTGCATTTAATTAGGCAAAACTTAAGTTTCTATCATCCTAAAAATCCTGCATCTGGGGCAATGTAGTTACATGAGTTTAACTGAAGTAACACTTCCACAGAATCGGGCCTCATGAGGAAAAAGTTGCATACTAAGATTTTTGCATTTGCAGTTGCTCAAGTAATCATTCTTCTCCTTGCAGACAAAGCAGAATTTTGTAAAAGTAACTACAAGTGACAACGGTATTTTGCTGCAGAACTGTTGTTGAAATGCACAGTGTTGCAATCTGGTTGTGAAACTGTTTCAAAGTAAAACTCTAGAGACTAAATACACATTTTTGGCATCTGGTCCTGCTCCCACTGAAGTTAATGGAAATTTTGCCATTGACTAGAGAAAGAGCTGGATCGGGCCCCGAAAGGTGCAATTATTTGCCAAACTAATCAAGTTACAGGAAATTGCAACTCGAAAGGTAGACTTTTTTTTTTTTCAAAATTCCAGATGCGTACATGGAGCTGATCTACACACATTGGGCCATATACTGCCCTGTGTTTGCATGCACAGCTTCCATTGATGTAAATGGGAATCTGATGCTGCTCAGGGGCAGTACAAGACAAGTCCCTTAGAGCCCATTCATTCCGCTCTATCACCAAACACTTTAAGCACAAAAGAGAGTAGAAGTAACACATCACATTACATTCAATATTCATGTAATTATTGAAGTACACTGTACGTACTGCATTTGCAAACTGTCCATAATAATTTAATTTTGTCTCTTCAATTTATAATATGTTAATTAGGCATGAAATTAAATGCTTTTTAACATACAACTGATTATGCCATAATGTATCCAACAAGGGTTGATTACTGAATAATAAATCCTAATTTGCATAAATATTTTATATCTTTTTTAAAAATCCACATGCTGTAACAAAAGAAAACATAGGAGAAAGGCAGTAGTTTAGCAAAAAACTCTATATGCACCCATTTACATTAATAGGGATTCATCCACCCCACGGGAGGCAGTCTGTGTTTGTAGTGTCACCTTCTCCAAGAAACTCTGCCAGGAGAGGACAGCTTTACATTCTAACCTGGGCTTCAAAAAAATAACATACTTAAGAGAGTATGTTATTCAGTGCCTCTCCCAGAAACTCTGGCTCATCCTTGGCTGGCTGACACTGCCCACTTTGGGTATTACTATACGGCTGCTGGGAGCATGCCTCCCAACCAGGTAGATAGAGAACTGCTAGCATGCCAAAAATAGCAGTCTAGTGATCGCTGCGTGGGTTAGCCACCCGAATTCAGACCCAGGGGGTCAGATGGACTTGTACTTGGGCAGCTACCCCAGGCCACTGCCCTTGACGCAGCATCCACACTGCTGTTTTTAGCACACTAGCTTGAGCAGAGCTAGTGCATTTCTGCTTACCCAGGCTGGGAGGCATGCTCCCAGTTGATGTGTAGACATACCCTTTGTAGCCTACCAGTCAGCTCCAGCCTCCTCCTAAAGCTGCGTTTATGGGTTGCTTATCCTCGAGGGACTTCATACCACCAGGAACACAGACCCACCAATAAAGGGCCTTATCCGAGACATGCAGAAGACAATGGAAAAACTCTCATTGACCTCAGTGGGCTTCGGATCAGTCTCTCAATTTCCTGGAACGCTCTTGCTTGTATAGTGAGGGACACACCTAGAATTGTCCGGACACTGGGCTCCATCCTACTCCCTCTGAGTTCAGGGGGAGTTTTATCTTTACGTTCAGTGGGAGCAGGCCCACTATGTGTAACTGAGGCAGTATATCTACCTTGGGTAATTTTGTGTTTTTTCCTTGGACTATTTGGATTGTCAGAGACCGTTAGGAGTAACATATAAATGTTCACTCAGGAAATGCAGCCAAAATAAGTGAACAAATTTCCCCCCATGTCAGGTATATTTTTATTCTGGTTTATATAAAGAAGAAAGAAGGGATTCATGTGTAATCAGATAGGCCAAGATGCACATTCCCCTTCTAAGAAAAAAATCTGGATTTAATGCCAGCCTCGACATGATCAATATAAACAAATTTCTGTGACAAAGAGAGGGAAAACTTTAGTGTAATGAGAAAACCTGAGAGCAGCAAATCGTTTTCTATGTCTGCTGAACACTCACCCAGCTAACCAGCAGTGAGTGTCAAGAAGAAATATTCCTCGTAGGAAACAGGCCTGCAATAAAACATAGTTAAGGCTCAGTCCTTAAGTTGCTGAGTGCCTCCTGCCAGACACTCAGCACCACACAGGAGCCAGTGGGAGTTGTGGTTGCTCAGCCCTTTCAGGATCAGATCCTTGGATATTAATGTTATTTATGTTTGAAAAGTTTGTTTTCTTGCCCAGAAAGACTGTGATGAATTTGATCCTAAGTAAGTTTTCAGAAAGACCTCACCATCAATGGGAGGACACGGTGTAAACCTCAGTATTTAAGAAAAGCTTTGACATGGGGAATGCCCTGACTGTTGAATTCACATATAGGGGGTTACTACAGTAACTCGAGAACTTTTTTTGCAGGGTATCTGACAATTCAACCACAGAACATCTAATTAGATCCACTCTTAGTGGATATGCATGGAGTCTTCCCTCCATGGATGAGAAGGAGTAGCAGGAAGAGAGACCTATCTTGTTTTAAAAGTCTTATTATGCAGTACACCAAGAAACAAAAAGAGCAGGAAGATGCAAGAATAAGGAAGAGGAAAATATGAAAAAAAAAAAAAGCCTTCATCTCCTTTACTGTTGCTTTATCTCCTGTTTCTAGGGCATCCTCAAATTCCATTTCTCAGCATGTGCAGAATGCTGCATGCTGCCTTCTCACAGGTACAAAATGGTGATAACAATAAACGCTTGGCTCTTACACAGCACTTTTCTTCCATATAGCTCAAAATGCTTTAGAAGTATAATCCCCCTCCATTTTACAGTTGGAGAAACTGAGGCACAGACGGGTGAACTGACTTGCAGTACTCATCAGGTCGATGTCAAAGTCAGGAATAAAACATTGGTTGCTTGATTGCCAGTCTTGTGTCCTATCCACTGGACCATGCTGGATCCCTAAAGTACAGTTGTATTAACCCTTCCCTTCTCAAACACCTTTACTAGCCATCCAGTTCTTTCAGTGTTGAGTTCAAAATTGCTCTCCCTTCCTTTTTTTTTTTAATTCATCATTCATAGATCTTTTTTCTATCCCATTTTCCTACTCCTTTTGCCTAGCCATAGTGTCCCTTCATCAGGAGTAATTTGAGGAATAAAATGGAGACCATTCTCCTCGCGAGCCTTACTTGCCCTGCCCACAGTATCAGCATTTGTCCATTCACCACATCCACTTCGTCCAGGTCCTAACATATTCCTAGTTAGATAAGGCATGTTATGAAATATATGTAGGCTGACACATCAGGAGTATTACCCTGAAACCTTTTATTATAAAACATTTTTAAAATAGCCACACAGGAGAGCTAATTATTCACTGAAACAAACAATGAAAAATTGATACTGAGTTGGTATTTCTTCTCTCCAATATCAGATTGCTACTATATGTAAAGTACAATAAAACACTCACACTAAAACTTCCCTGTGTGGTATCAAATTACTAAATTTTCAGAATTTGAATAACTTATCACCTTCATGCTCTAGTTAAAACTCTGTGTCCCTGCTGGGGGATAGGAGTCTTCATGATGACAATATACAAATTGGCTGAAGTTAATGATTCTGTTTTGAACTGAATTCTGGAGGAGATATCATTACAGTTATATATTCCTGGAGACTCTGGTATAACAATCAAAGAGTTCTCAAAGAATAGGGATCAATGAAGAGTTTTTTGTCAGCCAATTCTTCACGAGAAACAGGAGTGCAGGGCTCAGCAAAACAGTGTGAGAGCAAGCTATGGTCTGAGGGAATCAGAACTTGGTCATGACCTCTCTAAGGTAATAATATTTTGTCTGTATTATTTATTTTCTGTCTTATAAAAGAGAGAATGCTTCTAGTGTGTACCTATTTCTCAGATTGTAGTTCAGTGTTTTAAAATTTCATTAGTTCATCTTTCAGAGTAGCAGCCGTGTTAGTCTGTATCCGCAAAAAGAACAGGAGTATTTGTGGCACCTTAGAGACTAACAAATTGATTAGACCATAAGCTTTCGTGGACTACAGCCCACTTCACATTAGTGGGCATTAGTCCAACTATCCACTTTAAATGGAACCCTTGTAATTAAACCTACTAATACTACAAGAGACAGATCTCAACATTTCAAGAATTCTGTCCTTTCCTTTTCCAGAGAGGCTTTATCATGTTGCTTGCCTGCACTGCAAAGACAAAGGATACATAGCCAATTCCTGCTGGACTCAGGGAAGAGAGTTAGAATGGCAGGGTGCCTGAGCAAAGCCTGGAGGTAGGAGTCTGGGAAGAGGGAAAGACTCCACAAAGACAAATGGATTTTAATGTCAGTCTTCTTTTGTAGAATGCTCTTTATTGTCCCTCACCCCTCCACACACACACTCTGCCACAATCTTCCTCTCCTTTTCTTCTCCCAATGAACTCTGTCTGCTTGCCTGTCCCTGGTCACATGCACTCCCCCAGCGACATCTCCCAATCTCTCCCCTTGTGTCTGTACTGCTTTTCTTTTCAAGTCACACTGTCACATAAGGCCTGGCCCAGTCAATCATTTCCTCCTCACCAACAGGTGGTGGCAGAGACCTCCCTCTCCTATGGAGCCCCAGCCCATCTGGAGTTCTCAAGCAGATCTAGGGTGCTCTTCTCCCTATTCACCAGCATATGTCAATAGTGAGCTCCCTTCTCTTTGGGGCCTTTTTTTGGTCTCATCCTTCTCTCTCTCTCATTAAGCCCCCCATTTTTCTGTCTCTCTCCCCCCTCTTCTTCCTGTTCCTGGATGATTTTCAACATTTCTCCACCTCAACCCCCCAACTGTTCCTTAGAAGATGCCTCCTCACCCCAGTTTCATCCCTATGCATCTTCCCCATCTGTTCCTACCCTTCTTCTCATGTTCCCTGTTGGTTCCGCCCTCCCCGTTCTTCCTTAGTTGTTCCCTCCATTCCTTCCTTGTCTCCTCCAGTTGTTCCCTGGCTGCTTCCTACTCCTAATCCCTGTTTCCCCTTTCCCTCCCTGTGCTTTCCTGCTCTCAGCACACAAAGCTTTCCATCCACCTGAGCAGAGCAGCTGAAACTATATTTAACAAGCGTCTCTGAAGCAGGATAGCACAAGCACTTTAGGGCACTTGTTAATGTAATCCCCACCTTTTCTGTTTTGCTCCTTTTCCTCTTTCTGATGTTCCCTTCTTCTGCCTGGCTTCAAGCAGGAGTAGAGGGTATAGTCAGGGAGGGCCAGAGCAGGCAGGGGGGTGTGAATGCATTGAACAAACTGTTCAGAAGTGCAGTGCTACTGTGCGTCAGAGCAGCTGGCTAATTACCCATACCTGCTCTCCACACAGTTGCCACTATTGTTACAAGAGCCTTCTCCTCTGAAGCTCCAGCTGTCTGGAACAGCATCCCTGTATCTCTCTACTTCATTGACTCTCTTCATCTCTTTTCAGAGCACAGCTGGAAAGTTATTCCTCCCTAGCCTGTACCTCTCTGCTGTTATTTAACTCTGTAACTCTATTATTTACAGTAAAGTTGTCATGGCCTTGGGATACAGTATGTATGAAAGACATTGTCAAACTGCTTTGTATTGGGGGGACGGCAGGGAGGGGCAAGAAAGAAAGACATTAAAAAGTCCCCAGCTGGATGACTCTAAACTAGTGCTGTGTTTACTGACCCAAAGGAAGTACCAGTGGCCCTGGAACGGGGGGCATAGGGGACCATGGCCCTCACACTTTTTGAAAGTGGACAGGCCTGTCCTGTCCACTTTTTGCCACAGGTCCCATTCCTGCCCCGCCTCTTCCCCCTGAGGCCCCACCCCTAGGCCAGCCAGCACACCAGCAGCTGGAGAGCCCTGGACAGCGATGGGGAGCTGCATACTCTCCACCTGTCTGGGGTGTGGGGGCTTGAGAGCAGCCCCTGGCCCTTGTCCATGCCCCCTGAGCTCCCTGGCCAGGGCAGATGGGGGGTCCACGGCTCCTCACAGTTTCCCGGGAGGCTCTTACCATGGATGGGCTGTGGCTCCGAGGCTCCGCCCCCTGACTTGAGCCGGGTTGGTGTAAGAGCTGCACAGGCAGCTATGGGAGCCATGGACCCTCTACCTGACTGGGCTGGCGACTCTGGGGCCAGGGACACGGGCTGCTCTTGGGTCCCCCAACCCAAGAGCAGGTAGAGGGGCCCTGGCTCCTTGGCCCAGCTGCCTTCCGGCTTGGCTGGGGGTGAGGCCTCCGGGGGAAAAGGAAGGGCAGGGGTGGGACCACAGAGGGGGTGGAGGGCTCTGCCCCCCGCCCCCACACACACACTTTTGGGAAGGCTCTGCCAGACCTGGAAAGTACCCATCCTTGTTTTTTAACCCTTAGCCTATTGGCCTATCCTAAAATGTTAATCAGCATAAGGACTGGCCAGTTCCTGTCTGGGAGTTACTAGAGTAGCTGTGGACTTGGTCAGAGGAGGGCGGGTTTCTCACTCTGGGAAGCAAGGCCAGGATAGTTTGCTCTTGTGTAAATTGGCCCTGTTTCTTCCTGTCCAGAAACATACCCTTCCCATTCTCTGGCCTTCTGACCAGCCACAACTTGGTTCATCTCAGACCAGTAACTTGTGCAGGGTAGGGACACCATGGGGAGAACAGAACATGGGTATGAAGCAACTCTAACAAGGAGCCCTGAGCTCAGTGCTCAGATGAGGAGGCAAAGTATGCTAGTAATCAGTACCAAGTCTCAAAGAGAGGGAAGGTAAAGGGAGGAATTAGGTGCAGAGTGCAAGGTCAGGCCACTGCAGAGGAGGGAGTGAGAAGAGAAGAGAGGCAGGAACCAAGCTAATTTTGCTCCCATCCTCAACCATAAATCCTAAAAATTTATATAATTTTCCTCAGCGTTAATGACAGAAAGACTATTTGTAACTCTACACTTCTACCTTGCTGTTGTTGTCCTTTCAGAGGTTCCATGCTGCATGAATAGATTCTTTCTACCTGTGATTCATAATAATAGTCTACTGTATATACATATATATAGCATCATTTATCCAAGAATCCCAGAGCTTTTTCCAAACAATAATGAAACCCACAGCACCCTGTTAGGTAAGCAACAATTAGTATTCCCATTTCACAGATAGTTAGCCTCAACCAAAGAGAGTATTTGACTTGTACAAAGTCCCATAGAAAGTCAGCAGCAAAGCTGACAATACAGCTGTGCATCCTGCTTTCCAGTCCTGTGCTCTGATCAGATCACCATTCAACCCTTCCCCCCAAGAAGCCATGCTTCCTAGAAGAGCAAACACCAGTGCATTAGTGGACAACAAAAGAATGAGAGGACAGTAGTTTGATGAAGGTCCAAATATATAAAAGGGAAGGGAGACAAGGTGAAGAGGCAGTTCCCTAGTATAATACTTGATACAAGTCACTGGCAGATAGGGTGACCAGATGTCCCGAGTTTATAGGGACAGTCCCAATTTTGGGGTCTTTTTCTCATATACCCCCCACCCCCGTCCCGATTTTTCACACTTGCTGTCTGGTCACCCTACTGGCAGAGGTGTGCCTGTTCCAGGTCATGTCATCATTGTAAAAATAAATTTCACATAGTCCCTTCACTAAGGGCTTGTCTACATGGGAAAGTTTGATCAGTTATACTTCTATAGTTATACTGCTAGTGTTAACTCTATATAGTTATACAGTGTAGACCCTTCATATACAAGACTGGCTTTTTTCAGTTTAGTGTAAACCTCTTTCCAAAGTGACAAACTAAACCTCCTCCCCAAAAAAGCCACTCTTATTCTGGAATAAGAGCAGCAACATAGGGAATTACACCAGTCTAACTATATCAGTTTACATTCACACCTTATTTTATACCAGTATAACTTCCAATAGTTGACAAATCCTGAATTACCTGTAATCTCAGGCTGCTAAAATACTAAAGTGGTGGGCATGAAATCGATAGAACAGAACAGAAGCCACCAACAAAGACTAGTAGAAGGCTGCTCCAACCAAATCCTCTTCCCCCTCCCACTCACTGAATTTGGGGATCAGTATTTTAACAAGACGATCTGGGCACTTTTTTCAGCTCCAGATTATTATTTACTATGTGTATATAGCACTATAAGTTTGGCATTGAGCCTTACACAATGAGTAAAGATATGTTCCCTGCCCTAAGCATGTTACAGTCCAGATAATCATAAAACTACCAAAGGCAGAATCTAAAACTAGATTGTCAATTTGATAGTATTCATCCTGCTGTTGCTCTCTTTGAGAGAGAGAGGACTGGGACTTTATTTTATTTTTAAATGATCAATTACAGGAAAGTTGTCAGGCCACAAGAATTGTTCTAATTACTGAGTTTTCACTGTATTAAATACTCTAAGTTAAATCAACTAACGTTGAGCAAACTGCTGCTACTTCCCGCCCCCCCCCCCCTCCACGACTTCTTTCTTTCTAAGAGTCCTCCACAGAATTAGCAGTTAGGTGCTAATTGCAAATGATTAAGTGCTCACCAGTCTTACACGTCTTGTTTTAATATTAATGAGATGGATTAGCATGGAATATTGCTTGTATTAATATTATAAATGGAAGTCTGCATGGATCACTGCCTACTGTTTTGTATTACAAAAAGCACGAAGCAAAAGAAGAAAACAATTTAAATACAAAAAGTGTATTATTAGAATGCCATGTATTTCTGTTGGCAAGAAAGAAGTAAAGGCACTGAGGAAAATAAAGTTAAAAACAATTAATTTGTACAAACTACATATAATTTTTTCAATAACCAGAAGGTGCAAAGTTTATCTTTTTATAGTAGTTATCTCATCAGTCTCTGTAAATAAGCAGAATAGGTTAAGCGTAAGTCAGGTTTAAATTATTCCATACAGCACAGACACACACACAGAAACACCTATCCTGCTTTGCTATAAAGAGGTAAGTTGGCTATTCTTGAATTTTTTCACGTATCTGAACTCCCGTCACAGGACCACTAGTAACCCATTCAACATCCTAATTGTTCTCTCCTGTCTTCAAGATGAAAAGCTATTTCTAAATGGGCTTTTCTTATTATTATAAATCACCTCTCCTTCCTCCACTGCTGTTCCTCCTCCTCCTCAGATGCCATGGAAGATTAAAGCCTATTTTTCATGCATTGTTGTGTTAGCATCTACAACATTTGACTAGCTCAACCCTGCCCCGGTGACTCAGGAAGAAGGTGATTGCATTTCACTGTAGAAGATAAATCACATCTGTGTTAAAATGAAATTAAACTGGTTGAAAATGTAAAATAAATTGTTTTTATTTATGGCAAACAGGAACAATATTATATATATATATATATATATATATATATATATATACACACACACACACACACACACACACCTGATCTGTGGAATTTTCACTCTCATAGATCTCATTGAATTTCCCTAGCAAATCTTATATATATGTGTATGTGTGTGTGTGTGTGAGAAATGAACTTTTGGGAAGCTTGCAGAGTCACCTGCACAAATGCATATTGCAATGTTAGTTACTGGAACAGTATGTAAAATATCATGTTTAAAGGGCAAAAATCAGTGACAGTGCCGGTCTGTGATTTTTCCAAGTGGCTGGCGGTAAAAACTCCTATTTGCAAAGTCACTTTATTTAGTGAAACTGTAAAGGAAGGTGACAAAATTAAAATTTGGTCTATAGTACCATGTGGCCTCATTTTTTTTAAACTTTTGTGTTCTACCTCCAATCACTTGGAAGGGAAAAATATACAAGTATCTTTTTTAAAAAGGGTCACAAAACCCATAATTAAATATTTAAAATCAAAACCATGTTGTCTGGTTCACAGCTTCAGTTTTGTGCCCTGATCCTGCAAAACACTCAAGCATATGAATATCTTCATCCACCTGGCTAGAACTATTGACCTAAACAAGGCTACTGGTATGACTAGAATTACTCACACACTTAAGGGTCCACAGGATCAGCCCCCTTGCTTTCTCTTGTCTGAAAATTGCAATCTCTTTTTACAGCTTTTTTTCTTGAGGTTGAAGGTAAGAAGAGGATAGTGGAAGTCAGGGAAATTATTTTATAATATTCCTAATAAAAGGTTTAAGGATCAAATAAAATACAAGTCTAGAAGAAGCAAGCCTCAGTTGCAAGATTAGCAAGAATACTGGGGCAACCTTAACAGAAGCAGCATGATGGTTACAAACAGTAGCAATAGAGACAGGCACAAATGGCAGCAATTAAGAAGGGGTCAGTTACCAAACTCTGCCCACAGATATGCAGGTGCAACTGCTGTTGAAATTAATGGAAGTTGAGCAAAATCTCAGAGGAAAGAACTGACCCATAGTTTAGCGATCACTAACCCAAAGGCACAGTGCTGATAAAAGGAGGCATGGCTGCAAACACAACAGCATCCACAGCAAGGACAGATTCAGTAAGATCTTTTGCTGTTACCCAGGCAAACTAGCCTCTGGCTCTTGGCTCTATCTTACAGAGCCCCATAACCATCTCTTACCTTCTCTTAGTAGGCCACTGTTGCTGCTCATGATTTTATTACTAATTTCAGCAGTGATGCCGCATTGGGATCTGCTAGCATATACTCCCACATCTATGCTGAATCCCATTAACTTCAATGAGACTCAACACAGGTTCAGGGGGTCTGTGCTAACAGATTCTGATGCAGCATCAGGATATTATTTAGTAGAGAAATGAGAGTTAATTGTAGCAGCATATTATCCATCAGCTGTATGTTGCCCTAGGTAACTGACACATTGCTAGCTTGTAGCTAGTTACTAATTTGGGCAGCTTTGCTTGTTTGAGTCCTCTCAGTTTGTTTCTCTGCTTCACATCACTTGTTTATTTTGACTTTAAAAATATGTTTTGTGGAAATGAGTAAGCAGCAGGTATCTCCCAGCTGATAAACTGCACCTTCAGGTCTGGTTAGTAGACATTTGGTTTTACAGAGAACTGCCTTTTTAAAAAAACAAAAAAAAAAAGTACTTTTTTGTGAAAATGTTCATTAAAAATATCCCTTTTGAAGGAAAAAAGTTTTTAAATTGAAATGCTTTGAACATCTCTAGTTTTACATGAGATTAGGGAACATTTGTCCTCTGAATTATTAGCATGAATGTTTTATTTTTATTTGTTTTTCTATTAGATGTTATTATATAAAAGAAGAAAATCCTAGCTCAGTGATCTGTTTTTCTCTAAGTACTTATTCAGCTTTCATCTTCATAAGCTACAAGTGCCTCTAAGTATTTATAGATTTATCTTCATAACAGCCTTGTGCAATAGGGAAGGATTATCATCTCCATCTGACAGATGGGGAACTGAAGCAGAGTGGTTAAGTGAGTTACCCAGGAACACCCAGCAATCTGTGGCAGACACAGGAGTTTAAACCTGGTTCTGCTAAGTCCCACTACCATAACCCTCCTCCCTGGAAGTCAATAAGCTCCTAATTTTCATCTTCTCAAGGACTAACAGAAATGAGGTGGGGAGTATAGTTGAGATTCAGATCTCATATGCACATCAGTGCATCCTGATTAGCTGCAGTTGAGTTCAGTGAAAACTATTCACTTCTCCAAAAGCGAGTAGAAGTTTTCTTCTGGATCTTGAATACTATAATAATTAATTAATTAAATTTATAATGCTTAGCTTTTATACAAGGATTTCCTAAAGAGGGGTCTTGTGGAAAAAGAAATATGTGAGCATGTAACATTAATTTTGGCATTTCCCAAATTTTGGGTGCTTGACCTTAATAATGTTCTTGTAACATTTGGTGTGTGTGTGTCTGAGTGAGGTTACTGGAGTTATGCCAATTTCCCCTTGTTCTTAGAATAGGAGATAAATCTGTTGCTAAATTTATCTTTTTAAGTGGAGACCACTACACATTGAGTACCTGTGTAGATGAATACCAAGATTTATCATTCCTTGGAGTAAACATGGGCATTGCTGATCTTGGATCAATGAATCTGGAGAGTCACCTCAAGAGAACTTTATATCGGATTATTATATAGCTTGACTATTATTTATAACATAGGGTACGTCTTCACTTACCGGAGGGTCCGGCGACAGGCAATCGATGTTCTGGGATCGATTTATCGCATCTGGTTAAGACGAGATAAATCGATCCCGGATCGATCCCGGAAGTGCTCGCCGTCGACGCCGGTACTCCAGCTTGCCAAGAGGAGTACGCAGCATCGACGGGGGAGCCTTCCTGCCGCGTCTGGACCGCGGTAAGTTCGGACTAAGGTACTTCGAATTCTAGCTGAATTTGCGTACCTTAGTCCGAAGTGGGGGCTTAGTGGGGACCAGGCCATAGTGTGGCAAAGCACAACAGCAGGTTCCTGTCTCCAGAGAGAGAGAATGTCTCATATCACAAAGGAGGTAGGCAGATGATCCAGCTGCCACCTTCTTGGATGCTATCGTTCAGTCTCATAAAAGATGCAGCCACAACTTCTAGGTTTCCTGCATTTATATCCCATGTTGCACTGAAGTAATTAGGGAAGCAAATGATTATATTTCTCCTTTGGCTGTCATCTTCTTCCTTAGTCCCCAGGACAGATTATTGGTCTCCTGATTTTCCTCGGCTTGTTATGAGGAATGGGTGCATTTGCTACTATGTGGATTCAGCAGATGGTTGTATTCAATGTTCCTAATATTTAGATCACTGAATCCAAATATTACCTAATCCCATTAACAACTATTACACCTTCTCTCCATCTCAGTACAACATGTCAGGAGTCTTATATATAATAAATAAATAAATAAATATACATAAATAATTATTATTTATATGGAGTCTTCTCTCCAGTGCCCTCTTTCCCCAAGGAGGTCTGCTTTTTACTTTTACTAGCTTTCTGGGTGAGAAGTGACAGCCTCAGGTTCTATAGTGGGAAATTAATTGGCTGGCCTCATATCTTCTATCCTAGGTGTATAGGTCCAAGAAGTAAAATCACTACATCCTAGGCTCTGTGAAAGTATTTACAGGGTGTAGGATGTTTGTCTAGCTCCATCCTGCCATCTGGCTGAGAAACACAGCTACCCTTTAGAGTATGTCAATGTCTCAACAAATTTATTATAGGAGTCCTCCATTCCTAGCGATTATGCAACAATGACTGGATGAAGAAATAGGGCATCATGCTTGGTACTATGATTCACCCTTGTGCAGCATTGGTGCTTTGTCATTTCTTCTGTAATTTTTTGCATTAATAAAGACTATCTTCCTCTCTGCTAATTCTTTTTCACTCCTGCTATAGCATAGCAGGATACTCTAAAATCCCACTTCCACATAATCAACCCCCTTTCCTCTACCCAAGTAGAGGTAGCATTACCTAAAACAGGGGTAGGCAACCTATGGCCGGCTTGCTGAAGGCGGCACGTGAGCTGATTTTCAGTGGCACTCACACTGCCTGGGTCCTGGCCACCGGTCCGTAGGGCTCTGCATTTTAATTTAATTTGAAACAAAGCTTCTGAAACATTTTAAAAACCTTATTTACTACATACAACAATAGTTTAGTTATATATTATAGACTTATAGAAAGAGACCTTCTAAAAACATTAAAACGTAATACTGGCACGCGAAACCTTAAATTAGAGTGAATAAATGAAGACTTGGCACACCACGTCTGAAAGGTTGCCGACCCCTGACCTAAAACAATACCAGTTCATGTGCTACATGTTAATTTCATGCATTTCATTAAATTTTGCAAATTGGTGCAGTTTACCAAATTTTCCATGTAGATTGTAATGTTACATTTTCTTTGATATCTAGGCTTGTCTCTGATCACCCTATAATTACAAAATTAATTTTTCTCTTCTTATCTGTACTGACTTCTTAATCAAACAGACGGAGAAGTTGGGAAAAACAGTAACCACAATACTCAATGCCCTCAAATGTATACAGGCTTGATCCTACAAGGTGTTCAGGCCCCAATCCAGCAAAGCACATAAACACAAGCTCGCTTAAGTGCACAAGTAATCTAATTAAAGTCAATGGAACTACTCTGGTGCCTAAGGTTAAATACATATTTATGTTCATTGCTGATGAGGGTTAGCCTACTCTGCACCTTGCAGGATCAAATCATAACTAAGCATCATTTTTATGGCATGTGCAATGAGGGTCTCAGCATTATTTCCAGTGTGAATGCTTTTGGTTTCCAATCCATCAATTCTTTTTCTTAACCACATGTACAATTATTCAGTCACCTTTCATTTCCTCACATCAGGTCTGTATCCTGTACAGTTTCAAAAGGGGATAGAGTGCTGAAAAATGAGGCAGAATGATATATTAGATACATATGCACATCAAAAATACACAAGAATGTGGGGACGGGGAAGAAAGAAAATAAAGAAAGCATGTTCTTACAATCCCAGGACAAGAGTTGCTCTCTCCCAAAGACAATGTACCATACATGTGTTATTTATATGTCACCATTTTAACAAGTCGTCAATGAAAAACATCTTGTTACCATAGTAACTGGCACATTGCATGCTATCTCTGAGACTACTACATCACCAAACTAGACACACACAGAGGCTCACACCAATGAGTCATATTTCAGCAAAGGTGAAAGAACCGTGTGCACACTCTTCTGTGTATACAATTTTTCTGTTACTTTTAAACTTGAAAAGGATAATTGTGCTACTGTTCATTGATTTGTTGCTCTGGCAGAGATGTCCGTATCATCTCATCACAGTGACGCTTTACTTGGTTACTTCTCGTAATGTGTAATTTTATTGGGGCTATCCCACTTCCAATTGTTAGAGAAGGAAAAGACTCTTTAGTACATCCCATCTCTCTGCCAATTCAGAATTGGTTCTTCTGGTACATGTTCTAGAATACTGTCCAATTTACTCCACCTCTCTCCACCAATGATGGCAATTCCACTGCTTTCTTTGAGAGACAATTCCCACAACTTAATACAGGTCACTCTCAGGAAGTGTTTCCTGATGTTTAGCCTAAATGATTACTACCTCAGTTCCATCCCTTTGCTCCACGATGAGGACCCCAGAAACTATAGTGATGAACATGGAGTAGATGTCTAGATTGATAATCACTTACTCCTAGTAATACCACTGTGTACAATCCTAAACATTTCCTCTCCAACCTTGGTATTTATAGCTGCCAATTAATATTTGAAGAGTATGTTCTTTCTTATTCAGAACTTCGTAAAGAAAAATAAATAAATAGAACAAAAAGGGAGACTGAAATTTTGCATTGGGAGTGGCACAATGAAACATACTATATCATGAGCTTGAGGAACTGGAAGATGAAAAAAGAGCATAACAGGATGATGATGTACTTTGCAGTGGTAGGTATGCTGCATATGTTCACCTCAGTGAGAGTATCAAGAGAGTGCAGCCGAGACCCTGTGTATAATGCAATTATGCCTCCTAATACATGATTCCAAATTCCCCATTCATAAATGTGTAATGTTGCAACAAAACCAAAGTTTCCACTAAAAAAGAAGTGAAGATACTTTCTGTTCACATCTTGAAGGTTAAGAAAAGCAGTGATGCCTCTCTGAGTCTGTAGACAGCACATACCAACAGCTTTGAGAGCAATGAGCCACCCCATTCATTTCAATGGGGGTATTAATGCTGAAGTCTAGCTATAGCCATTTAAATGTCAGCATTTTAGCTACACTGCTGATCAAGTTAGTAGAAACATCCAGCTGCCATGCTTATACCAGTACTTTGTAGTTGGAGATAATGGTAGATACTGGGGCAGGCAGTTATTGTCAACATTTGTGGGGCTGGAGAATGAGGATTATAAAATCCTATTGCCCTAAATTGAAAGACACCTTCTGTCCAGTGCAAAATGAGAAAGGAAAGAGATACATCCACTCCTTAGTATAAAAAGCCTTAACTGCCTACAGGCTGCTAAAAACCAAACCCATCTCCTGGGACTCCCTGGTGTCAAAAGCCCTGATGTCATCTAACCATTTGTCAAAACTTCCAGCTCCTCCTTTTAACATCTACATTGTAATTATGCCCTAACCTGGACAAAGCCATGCAGCATTTTGAGAATGTGAGGGCAGAGTAAAATCAAATGAGTTTATTATCCAATTAAATAGATAACAGCAGGGTTACTACAGTGACTTCACTGGAGCGTAGGGCCATTGTTGGAGAACCATTGGGGAGTAAGTACCACATCCATCCCAGGTCTTGGCTTCAGAATTTATGTCTAATGAGCAACATTGAGCCTTGAACAGTAGCATCCTGCATCCTTAGTGATGGGAAGGGAACTTACTAAACCAACTTTTTAATTGACTAGAAACTCTGGAAACTCCTAACGCCACTTACACACACTGCACAGCTTACTGCTTCTGCCTCCCCACTAAGAATCATGAGAATTCATGCAGTATTTTCCTCTTACTCATGAAATTGGAATTGAAAAAAACAATGGCTTTCTCACACCAGACGGAAATGAGATCAGCCTCAAGACAGATACTAGGAACCTTAAATTCTCACCCTCTACAACTTACCTCAGCCCTGACATGATGTTCCTGTTTATAATATAAAGTATAAGCACTAACAGTGGGAGTCAGCATATCTGCATAGTCTAGGCCATGCTATTGTGCACATAAAGTTTTGTGTTATCTAGGTTGGAGAGAAACTCCTGTTAATTGTCCCAGCATGTCATTTGATGGTCTGTTATTCAATCAAAATATATAGGCCTTGACAGAATAGCTTAATGTCACAAAGTTAATGTGCCCCAGGCCAAATAACATATTTTTATTACTAAGTTTCAGACATAGGAAAGAACTGTGAAAAAGTAAAAAGTGAAATGTTTACAACTTGCCAAGTTTGAAAAAAGGCAGGGCTGAGATAATTGGGTCAAACCAGTACAGATGATGAACTAATTCTAACCTAAACCAGTGCCGCAAACTCAAGCAGAACTGGAACACAAGCTTTGACATTTTTAAAAGTTTAGATAAAATTTTAGAAGTATTTTAAAGTTTTGTACTCCTCTGAACTTCCCAGGTTTGGCTGCCAGTTTTATGCTTTTTTGTTAACGCTACATTACTGCTGATTTACCTCTTTATTGCTTCATGTTCTTACCTTGGTCCTTTTTTTGTAGGTCTTACCATGAATCTTCCCTTTTGCTTCGCTATTGAAAAAAATTAAATGAGTTGCTCTTCTGAAGAAATAATTTTGCAAGCACCAGTGACATGCTCCATTGACACTTAACATCCTAAAACAGTAGGCAGCCTGCCACACTAAGGACCCAATCCTCCTTTGAAGTCAACAGAAAAACTCTCTTTGATTCTTGAAGGAGATGGATTGGGCTCTTTGTAGTAATGAATCTGGCAATTGGGGGAAATGAATAGGTCAGAAAGAATTGGACACTAATTACTTTGGTTTTGGTTTCTTTACATTTTCAAATTGCTCTACAAGGTGCAGGAGCAAAGTGGTAAGAGATGGCAAGTGAGAGACCAAAATTTTCTGTCGCTTAACCTGCTCCCGAAACAGTCCTTTCTACACAGAATGCACAAAGTGGATGGGAAGGAGATGGCATTTTGTTGTTGTTTGTTTGTTTTGGAAGGTTTCCAATAACCTCTAGTAAATGATCTGGAGAATGCTGGGAAGCTCTACCCCCATTCTCAATTTTAACATGCTCAAAAGTGCCTAATTCCAATCCTGTAAAGCCTGTGAGTAGTTCTGCTAATTTCAGTGCTTACCGTAAGGCCTGTGGTTAACTGTTTGCCATGCAAAATATGGATTTTCATAACTAACTTTAGGCACTCAAATTTGAAAATGTTGTCCTTAGTTCATTGTACTAGAGGGGTGTGTGTGTGTGTGTGTGTGTGGTGGGGGTTACATTCACCTTTCCAAAACTTGCTGAAACAGCATTGGGTAAATTATGTTCACAACTTATTTATACTTCAACCATTCTATGGTTTTCCCACATTTTAACCCTATTTTTCCCAGTGTCAATCACAATTGTCTCTGAGTTTCAGACAAAGAGCAAAGAAAAAGGCTAAACACAAAAATGATTTTCCTTGCAAAGACATGTGAAAGCTTTCAGTGCCTCCTTCTCTAGTTCTGTGAGTTGTTAATGATTTGAATAGCGTGGGTAGTGGAAACAGATGCTATCAGATCTACATTTCTGGCGGAGGATAAAGCAGCCAAGGCGAACATATTCATGCTGTTTACGAACGGACATGTATGTAACCCTTCTGCCAGGCCGAGTTGATAGCAGCAAGGGCCGGGTTCAGTACATAGGGGTCCCGGTCCCCTCCCAACAATGTAACGCAAAACCAGCTCAAGCCCCCACCCAGTGACCTGGGAAAATCTTACACACACCCCTGAGCGCCTCAAAGAGGCAATACTTCCCCTCTTGCAAGCACAGAGTCTCGGTGTAGCGGAAAATTTTTAATAATATGTGGTAAACAACATCAGCATTAAATTAGGAAAATACTACAACTAGGGTTCATAGACCAAACCATGAGCAAAGACCCACCCCAGCAAATTGGGCTGTGTCCTTTCCCTTTGGTTCTTGAGTCCAGCAACCCAAAAATCACCCAAAGTCCCAAAAGTCCAACACCCCAAAAGTCTCTGTCCCTGGTCAGTGCAGCCCCAGAGTTCAAAAGTTTATCTGCAGAGTTGGATGGAAATGGGGGAGGGGCATGCGGGGTGTTAAGAGGCACCTTATGTAGTCCAAGGCTGACTGCCCCGCCTCGCCGTGGGGTTCTGCTGCAGCTTTCACCATGAGCCGCTCCACTCCACCAGACATCCCGTGAGCCGCTCCAGACATCCCACAAACTGCTCCGCTCTGTCAGCCACTCCGTTCCACTCTACTAGCCATCCCGCAAACTGTTCTGCTCCGCTCTACCAGCCATCCCATGGGCCACACCAACAGTCACACAAACTGCTCCACTCTGCCAGCTGCTTAGCAATATATCCTCAGCCCCCCCACCACTAGTTAACACAGCTCTCAGTGATTTCAGCTTATAGTAGGGGAGTCCCAGTGCTGGTGCACCATTGGCCCAAAGTGAATTCAGCTCAGTAGCTTGTAACTAGACTCCTAATAGAATCAAAATTTGCTCTGATATTCAACTGTAGAGAAAGAAGCAGGTGCAATTGGTGTTTCAGGCTTATACCACCAAGTACAAATACCTGTTCCCCAACATCTCTCAATTCACTGGGTTTCAGAACCCATGTCCCTTGTCTAGCGAGTGCTACTTAGTTGATGGCGAGTTCCTCTGTCATAAAAGAGTTCCACTGGCCTTGATTCACATAATCAGGGTAACAACACTTTATTCTTCCTGCCCCAATAACAAAGAAACTGGGGATCCCACAGCAAACAAAGTGACCATTTGGGCGGCTGTGGACTCATGCTAGGCAGAGTGGGTGTGCATATGCAAACAAGATCAGCCCCTGAAGTTCTTTTGCACAACTCGCCATAATTCACCACCAGATGTCAGGGTAGAGCTCATCCTGACTCCGCTTACATGTACCAAAGTTCATCTTTATGACATACACTTGGGCAGGGCAGAAAATTTCCAGCTCTTGGCGTCATGAAATGATACAGTTAATTTCTCCATGTACCTTTTTATTTTTGAGAAGAAAAAAGATTACTTAACCTTTTCAGTTCTCTGCATGATATAGGATACACACCTAGGTAGCTGTTTGGGTTTTTTGCTCCCAGAAAAGCTAAATTGGGCTTACCAAGTGCTTTGGGATCCTCAGATAGAAGGTACTTTATAAGTGTAATTTTTTTTATTGTTACTATACAACATTCACTATATCCAGAGGGCTTTCTAGGATACACTGCAATAAAAGACCTAGAGCATGGCCACAGCTGGCCTGGGTCAGCTGACTGGGGCTCGCAGGGCTTGGGCTGTGGAGCTAGAAAGTGCAGTGTAGACATCTGGGCTTGGCACAGAGCCTGGGCTCTAAAACCCTATGAGGCAGAAGGGCCACAAAGAGCCCAGGCTCCAGCAGGAACTCTACACTGAGATTTTTAGTCCCACAGCATGAGCCCCCAAGCCTGAGTCAGACCTGGGCTCTGTGGGTTTTCTATTGCAGTGTAGATGTACCCCACAGCCCAGTCCCACAGAGTTGGGTTTAGTCTACAGTGTAGACATACCCTTCCAGACTGAGGTGCAGTATAAAGCTCCTGAACTGCAGTGCAGAGACTGAGCCATAGCATATAATGCATTATAGCCAAGGACCTCAAAATGCTTTGCCAACACTCACTGCAAACACCCCGTGTGGTAGGTAAAAACCATAACTATTTTACAGACGGTTGCTCTAAGCTACAGAGACGTTAAACTGCATTCAAAGTGTTTTATGTAGGGAGAGGGGGGATACTTGATCAAAATGGGATATAATAAACACTGTTTGCCCCTCCCCCCCATCCTACTGTTGTATCTCTGCAGGCAGATCCTGGCTCCAGTGCAGAGCCTCACTTCAATGGAACTCCTTTGGTGAATATGGGAAATTGTCTCTGGATTAAAATCTACTTGAAAAAATCCACAACTGGTTATACTTGACCACACCATGCCTTTGCTCTGTACTGCAGAGGCAGCTGGAATACAAACCCTATTCCTAAAATTGTGCTGTCATTACTGATGGCATCAGTGATGAGATTAATAAACAAGTCAAAGCAATGCTGGTTTGTGGTCTGTGAAAAGCATGGAAAAATCAATATTTACCTTTTTTGGGGGGGAAAAGAGAACACTGAGAGGGGGATGTTATTTTGCATCTGCTAAAAAAGTATGACCAATAACAGAGTTAAAAGCAAAAAAATAAAAGTGAACAAGAAATACTTGACAGCATTTCTTTGACAGTATTGCAAGGACATGATGATCTCTATGATAGCTGTGTTTAAAAAAACCCCAAATCAGAGGCGATGTGTAATGGGGGCATGCAGGAGGAGTCGATTGCCCCCCAGATTGGCTGCCGGGGGTGGGGAGGGAGAAGGGCACCATTCTCTCTGGCAGCTGGACAGGGAGGGGGACAGAGCTGCTTCTGTCAGAGAGAGCCTGGCTGGGAGGCAGCAGCGGCCTGCTCCCTGCCCGGGCTCAGCAGTCAGGGACAAAAATAAAATTGCCCCTTTTTATGAAAAATTCCTGATTTCTTAAGTGATAATAACATAACATTTCATACTGCACCCATGAGAACAGGGGTTCAAGATTTTTAAAATAATTGCACATACCTTATAGTTGAACCTGCCTGGAGCCAGACTAACATTCAAAGGTACAGCTAGCACTAGTGAGGAACACTGAGGGGCTTGTCTACATGGTTGGGTAATATGCTCTGCGGCAATATGATTTCTAAAGTGCACAAACATGTTGCAAATAAATTGCTCTGTGTGGATCCTGCTGGTGTGCACTAAAGATTCTCTAGTCACTTTAACATAGTACTGTTTCAAGCAAGATCCACAGGGAGCAATTACTAAGCGATATGTTACGCACCCCTGTAGAGAGCATTATCCCACCATATAAAAATGCCCTGAGTCTCAATTGTATACATTTTAGTATTAAAACGACTAGAACAAAGATTCCCCCATTTTCATTCATGATACAATTTCCATTCAGTAGAGCCTGGGGATTTTTACAGAGACTTTATATGATCCAAAGAGATTTACATTTTGAAACTCTTAGCAAGAAAATGCATCCAGCTTCTGTTAAATATTTAAATATATGTTAACACAATAAATTATCAGCATTCAATATTCTATTTTCTTTGAATATCTTTACTGAATTAACAGGAAAATAAAGCTATATACTACTACGTGTTCAGTTAAAATGACCTAAATCACAGAATGACCATTAAAGCAATATGTCGTATCTCCTTATTTTCCTTAGGGTGAATAATAGTGGCCCAATAATGAGGGAGAGTTGTGGAGTCTGTGAGCACTATGGTAATGCTAATTTGTGAGCTGGTTTTGACAGGCAGTTCCTATGACAGTTTGATGGCTGAAGTTGCTCTATTTTGCTTTTTCAAAGAAAAGTTGTTTTGGTAGGAGGAGTGTCTAAAAAAGGTACAGCCAGGATGGAAAAGATGGGGAAATATAAGAAGATCATTTCTTCTTTGGATTACGTGTACCATAGCTAATGCTTCTTATTCCATCTGTATGCTTGAGGCAATAAGCCCTACCAGTAAACCTTTCACCTCTCACATTTTCTATTCAAAGACTGTCAAGACAGATGGCAGTAAATGCCATCTTTATTGAATCGTGATCCTTAGTACTTTACCAGAAATAAGCAAGTATTAATCAAAGTACAAAGGTTTGCAAAAGGTAGAGCTGTGAAAGCTTTGGGAGAAAACAGCTTGGCAGGCAGGCTCTCATTTTTAACAAAAATTAAAATACAGGGGATCAGAAAGCTCACCCAACACCAGACTTTGTACAGGGCCTTCCCAGCTCCTTGACTTACTTTCAGAACATTCTGCCTCTTGTGCTCTGGCCATGTCCAGGCCTTTAGATGGCTGCTTTCCTTGGTCAGAGCACTTAAAAACCCCAAAAACTGCAGACTAAACTACTATTTCTCAAAAATGGATGGTTTTGGGACCCCTGTGGATTTTTATCCTTCTTGACCCTCGTTGTGTTCTCGCTGGTTTGTTGTCATCCAAATTTTCTGCATCTGCTGTTCCTCATCAAAGCATAATCCTGCTTTCTTAAATGCACAATGGAGATGGTACATCAATACAAACTTTTCCTCATGTATTCAGTGTAGTGCTAGAATGAGTGCATCCAGTTTGAACCTTGCCTGGCTGAAATCATGAGCTGGTATATTGTTTGTTGAGCCTACAGAGTATAGTCTAGAGTTTGAATCCTCTGGCTTGGTAAAGCTCTAGAAACCAGCAGAAGCTTAACAATATTTACTGTTTAACAATTATCTATTGAATCACTCTGTGCCTATATTTAAGTTCCCTAAACCAATCCTTGCTCCAATTTAAATGTGTTTATGATGTGGCAGTAATACAGCTAAAAAGCAAAGAGGGATTTGTGATGTATCCACAAATTTTGCATGCCAACCCCCAGAATACACTGCTACATCACAGTTAGCCCAAAGCAGCACTGATGGTAAAGCCCTAGGAACAGAGTGAAAGGCCTGGCTATGTCTGTGTGTGAGGGAGATTTGTGGATGACTTTCTCCACTATTAACTTCCACCTCATAAAGAATGTGGCTTAAACATTAATCGACAGGTAATTTGTTCGTACACCCTCAGCTAGACTCCAAAGAAGTCAATCAACTTGTACCTCACTTTGAGGAAGAAGCTGAAATTTAAAAATTCTGTTTGATTACCTTGAAGCCAAAAAGCTGTGTGCATATACTGCAGATGAAAGTCATTTCTTTAGTGAAATCCCACTAGGTGTTTTTCCAATGAGCAGTGCTCATTTCACAAGTGCATTCTGCCGGCGGGACCTGCCAGGAGCAACAGCATGTTCGGAACATAAATGTTGTTTAATTAATATTGCTTACAAATATCCATTTTATTAACATCTTTATGGCCAGCTCCAGGCTTTGCAAAGCAGTGTGGCAGAAAAGTGGTTAAATAAAAGTTTTCACTAGCTAGGTATAGTCTCTGCTGTAAAAACAACCCCCCAAAACCTGACTTAGTGCATAGATGAGGTTATAGTTAAGACAAAACAAAGCAACGACAATTTCTCATTAGTCATAAAATATATTAAGTAACCCCAGGACTAGGACTTCCCCAGCACTCTAAACTTGGCTTCTTTTTGCAAGGCACTACAAACAAAGCCCATAACAACAGGCTTCATAATATGGGAATAATTATTTACATTATAGTACTGCTCTGGGGTGAAACACATCTCTTTGCAGAGAGTCAACACAAGGTTCGCACAATACTTCAGTGCACAGGACCCCAGATAAATAATTTTAAATATACTTGGTCTGTCACTTAAGTAGTATCTTAAACCTCTTCCTTTCCCTCACTTTAATACTATTACTGTGCTGATATTCCTTTTCTTGCCCATCTGGCACCTAATATCACTTTTGCACAGGCTGGGACTAACAGTTGGTCTGTCTACCTAGAAATGTATATTGTTTCCATCACAGATTCTCAGCACTAGGCTTGCATTGTTTGCCCTCACCTTTCTTTGTGACACTTGCCTAGCATACTGGCATGTATAGGAATTGTGGCTTGGTTCAGCAAAGTACTTAAGCACATGCTAAAGTTCCATTGAAATCAGTGTGTAAGTGCCTGACTGAAACGAGGCCTAAACAAATAAATGGCATGTACCCTAAAATCACTTACTTTACATTTTGTTTCCAGAACAAAATAGCTCCGATGCAGCTAACCTGCTCTAAAAGATAATATATATTTTGACTTGTCTTCTCTCTAACGTGTATTATATGAAGTGCTTGACATATGGAATTGGATACATGGAAGAGAACAGTGTCAGGCTATTGGCTTTAAAAACAATGCATATTTAACTGATCAGTCAAAGTGGCATTTTTATACTTTTGTGTATACATAATATATAGGTAAACTTATTGTACAATGCAGCTATAATATATGGATTAACTTTAAGAGGCACAAATACAGACCTGTCATACAAATCAGATTGTGTCCTATAAAAATAAAGTTGCACCTATTTATGCCAAATGTGAATTTGATCCAGAAGATAAAAGTGCTTGCAAAATGTAGCACTTACAATTCAGAGGTGCAATAGCTGCTTATTGAAGGTTTAGTCTTATCCAGATCATGTCTGATGTAGAGTAAATACTGCATATGCATGCAGATAGGTGCATTGTTTGTTTGTGTCCCATTTTGTGTGTGTGTCCCATTATGCATATCAAGAGTGTAACTGAGTTCAGAATTTGACCCTTCACCTGGACATTAGATAGCTCCCTCAGGCATTCCCATTTTATAATTGTAGCATTGCATGATGGGACAAAAAAGAAAAAGCAATCAGGGCCTCAACAAGATGGTTTGGGGTTGCACCTTCTCCCCTCTCCTCCTGTTTAACTCCTGGGTTCTTTATTATTAATTATATAGCAGAAGAACTCTGATGCACAGTAATGTAAATACAATATTTACAGTACACTGAAAAATCTCTTATGGTTACCACCATCTATGTCTAGAGAATTTCTAGCTTTCTGAAATAAAGCCCTAAATCCAATATATTGTTCCTATTGAAAAGTAAAGGTTGATTGCTAAGAACAACTGTAACAGTGTTTTAGTGAATGACAAGTTCCCACTTACACACACCCATGCACTAGTCATTAGTGGTCAGAAAAAAAATTGGATCTCCCAATATAATTCTCCATGTATATTCTAGACAATTTTCTTGCTATTTGACCCAGGTAATTTTTGAAAATATGCTGAGCACTGGCAAGTTTGACAAAGGTTCAGTAACACAGACTGCTCTCTAGCTCTGTTTCTGATATATTCCTAGATTCAAATAGTTGGTAATTTACATCCAAAGATGTAAAATAAACAAGGCATGAGGCATTCATGTTAGAAGTGCTACTCCTTCTGCAAAACTATGAATAACTTATTCACCAGCATCAACAGTAATTTCATCTAGATTGCAGTCTTTGCGTTGTAGGCACTGAAAGGATATTAAATAAAATATTACTTCTGCCTTTGTTATAAGCCATACCTCTCACTCTTTGAAATGGAAAACAATGGTACAAAAATAAAAGTAAAGATGGAACAAAATGATCAAAATTAGCTCTGCCATTCCAGGAGATATACATAAGTGTTTAGGAGTCCATTAAAATGCTTTAAATAAAAAGTATTCTTTGTTTATGAAATACAAGTAGACAGCATTACTCTTTATAAGGAATGAATTACATTTCTGTTGCAAAATGTTAGCTCACAGTGAGTGAAATACACTAGACATGAGTCCCATGCTGGAGATTCATAAACATTGCTCATATCAGATCAATTTCAAAATACATTTGAAGACTCTAAATTAAAAGTCAAAAAGGGGGTGGGGAGTAGAGAAAAGGATAAAGATTGGACATGTAATATCTTACTAACCCATAGTTCCATTTGGTGTTAATGCATATATGAGTTTGGTGCTTATACAGGGAACTTCAAATAACATTGGAGTATTATTAGATTGATAACTACCTCAGATACCAGCAGGTAGCTCATAAATACTTAAATATATGTAGATTAGCTGGGAGAAGATAGTCTTCATTTGTGGTCCTAGGTCATACTAATGTGATTTTTTCTTTCAAACAGAACTAAATAGATGTGTCAGAAGGGGTAAAATTCTTAATGGAAGAGAACACAAATAGTTTCTAACCTGCTGCTAAGGTTAGAAATGTCACGGATTGTTGTCATTATCATGGAATGGAGGGTTCTTTATCATTTCAAATGCATTTCCATATCCACAGGTAGTCAGATAAGTGACCATTACCACACGTACCAAAAGGACAAACAGATAGGATGCAGATCATTCATTTTTGCCTGTCTTTTATGCTTCAACTGTTTTCAAAGTAGTTTGCTGTCTTGTATTCACATTATGATGGGAGTGGTTCTTTGAAAAGCAAAACATTTGTGCACCGAAAGTGAAGAATTGTGTCTCTTTGCAATAAATAAAGACAGAAATGCCACTTTCTCCAAATTTAGAGAACTTAATTGAGAAACTCTTGGGTCTTCAAGTCAGTGCCTAAAAAAGTCTGGACTCCTTAATGAAGAGAATTCAGTCTTGGGAAGGATTCAAGAGCAAAATGAGTGGGTAGTTGACTGTAAAACCTTTGATGATAATATTTATCTCAATATTAATTTTTTTAAATTAAACTGACAAATAGGAGGAAATAAAATATGAGAAATCATCATAGATGGTGATACGAATCAGTGTAATATATTTCTTTATATTTATAAAAATGTCAGATTGTATCACAGCATCAGTCATGGTTCCTGACATGATCAAGACAACCTGACCTGATGAATCTTCTGAAATATTTGAAAGAAACTTCATAGCTTTGAGTAAATCACAGCTTTTGAAAACTTGTTGAAAGCTTTTGAAAATGTTGGTCCATTTTTTAGCCAGACTTTGCTCAAAACTTTTTGAAGGCAATGTGTACGGCCAATCTCTTCCTACACTGTGGGGAAATGATATTTGGAAATACTAGTCTAAAGCTTAGCTGAATCATTTGTTTCATTGCTTCTCTGGTTCAAAATTTGCAGAGCTATGAAGTCTGTGTTTTGTACAGGATAGACAGATGCCTAGAACTGTTTCTCTTAGTGGAAAGGCAAATCATTCTCTGGGAAAACAGACAACTGGGTTCCATGTAGTTTGATTTCCACATGTTGACTCACAAGAGTAACTGCAATACACAGTTGTGAAGTTTTGGGTGAGGGTGGCACAGGAATGGGAGAGGCTATCAACTTTGAGGCCCCAATCCTGCAAAAACTTAGACGTGCTTAACTTTATGCACTGTGAGCGCTCAGTGGGACTGTTCTCAATATGTAAAGTTAAGCACATGTATATGTCTTTTCAGGATCGAGTGCTAGGTTTATGTTATATTTCAGTCATTTAAATATGTATAAATTTGCTCAAGATAGTAAAAATGAAAAAAACTTGTCATTCCTGGCTAAGACTACTATTATACACCAACTACTTTTGTACCAATAATAGTCCTAATTAGGAATGACAGTTTTCATATCATTTAAAAACAGGTCACCTGAGATATTCACCATGTTGTAGAAGGCCAGTGCAAGAATTTCTGGACTGTATAACTATTTAGCTAGGTTTTTAAGCTCACCCATCAACATAGGATCCACATGGGAGCAACACATGAAAGGTATGTGGTGGAGGAATCACATAGAGAGGTGCTTCTGATGGATGTGTACTGTTTGCATGGAGGGCAGTAATGGAGCAGGCAGGGAAAGATTCACTTTTACACAGATTAACTAGCTCCATCACAAAGTAGAAGTGGCATTAAGGAGCTGCTGTTGTAGGGAGCTGCCCCTGGAAAAGTTTCTACTTACGTCTCCAAAATTAGAAGTTGGCTTTTGTCCTGAAGTATAGGTATTTCCTTAGTTTGTTTGAGTGACTATTAACGTCCCCGTAGAGTCTACCACAAAAGTTAGATATAACATCATATGCATGTATGACTGACTGTGCTGCTAATAGGACACTTCACTGTATGTGCTTGTCACTGAAAATCCAGGTACATGAGATCATTTTACAGTGATTCTATAGACACGTTACATTTTTTATAATATGCTAGTCTTGACATGGAAACTGTTTACTGACTATTGCTTTCAGTGTAACTTAAGTTACAACTGGGATGCTTATCATGTCCGAATCCTTATTAGTATACAGTAGTGTTGCTAAATTGGAAGCATTATTATAGCTTTCGTGGTAGGCAGTGCCACTGTTATGCATTACAAACCCCTGTTTTCATTTATCATCTGGTGAAGGGAATAAAATGTTCTTTTTGGCTGAAACTTTCAATACTTAGTTTCATCAAACAGGTGATTTTGTTTTAATTTGGGGAAAATTTCATCTCTATTTGAGTAATAGGAGAGTGAAAAAATATACTGTTCCAGCTTCCCTTCAATGCATCATCCTCCCTTATTCTTGTTCTCTTTTAACGTTCTATATATATTCACTAATTACACAAATATACAGAGAAGAATAAATGTATGCAACAGACAAACAACCTAGCAAGGTAGAGGGGTATAAAAGAAAAAAGGAAGTTTTAAGGGGACAAGTATACAACAAAAACAACATTATTATCCCAAGGAAATTGTTTCGTCCCCCCGAAACAAGGGAACCCACTTTAAAATTCAAGGTTTGATATAAATCTTGACAGACCCGCCTCTGTAGCCACCTGTATATTGCCTCTATACAAGAAGAAAATATTGCTATCCTATTTTCTTTTCTTAAACGATTCAGTTTCACCCATTGCATAAAGAAAGAGGTTGAAAACTCAGCTGAAACGTTATAATGGCCTCTAATATACTGTCATTTTCTGTTTTCCCTATAACCAAGTTCATTTAATAAAAAGTGATTTTATGTTATTCATGCAAAACACATCTCTGTTGCATGGCATTGCTTTTTGTTATTTTCATTTAATAGCTTTAAATTGGGATTTAAGTTAAATGCCTCTCCACCTTGACCTCCAACTTGTTGTGATCTGTAGGTGGCAGAGGCTGTGTTAGAGTTGCCTCTGGGGCATTATGCTAATGACTCCAGGGTTTACCATAGTAAACAAAATTGTGCTTTAATATAGGTATGCTGATTATGCATTACAGTTCTTTAACTATTCACAGTAAGGAGTTTTGTGATAATCAATGTTTTCTAAGTGCAGAGGCAGCTTAGCGGATATGAGACAGCTTAAAATTTTCCATGCAATGTTCATTACCCATTTTCATGTGTTAAAATATTTTTTTTTTGTAAACTTAACACAGAAGTAGAACAAATGGCTAAGATGATTGAAAATCTAAATCTCAGACTCTGAAATCGCTGCTTTTTTTCTAAACAGTGCAATTCATTGCAGATGTACTTAAAAATAAGTATCACAATGGAAAGCATTGCCATTTGCAACCATACAGACTGAATTAGAATGCTAAGATCTGCTAAAGCCATTTCTGTTTGACTCAAGGCCTGCTTGGTGGTATTGTTACAGCTCCTTAAACAGAAATCAAAGACCTTGCTTTAACATAGTGCTTTGTGGGGCTGGAATCACTCCTCATAAAAAGAAAAATTGTTATTTAGAGCTTTAGCTTTTCTTTGGAAAAAATTCATCATCTCTAGCACCAATTTACAACTACTTCACAATTCTAGTTGCTGCACCTATGCAAGCAGGATTGTAGCTCCCTTTTCACCTTGTTAGTTTGTTTCATTCTCTTGGTGCATTTGTTTTAAACAAAACTATAAGTTGTTTGGGGGCAGAGACTAGCACTTACTATATATCGTAGCACAATGGAGTCCTGATCAGGTCGGGATCTCTTTATTACTACAAATAAATAATAATGATAATAGGAGATTAGATTATTACACTTATGAAAAAGTGTGTTATTTTACACTGCAGCAAAAAATATCTATAATGAGGCCAAATACATTACTGAACATGCATTCTACAAAGCAACAGTTTAAAATCAGGATCAATACAGTCACTCTCTGCAAACTGTTATCAGTAGGATGTTTTTAAACGGCAGACAATTGTTTTAAAATGTGCTTAGGGTCAAGCAAGTGACTCTAAAAATGGCATCTTGCTAGTGCACGTACTTTCCTGTGTCTTCAAGTCCTTATCTGTTAAATTTACCAACAAAAGCAAGTTTTTCCCCCCTTGTGTCAGTACTGCAGAGGTGGTATAGCCATAGAAGAAGAGCAGGCTCTTCTGTCTTCTGCATCACCAACAATATTGCCAGCTACATTCAATTTCCAACCCCTTTCTAGTGAAATGCAAACCAGAGACTTCTCAGCTGGATTGGAATTATGTTGATCTTTCAGAGTTGGCAACCCGAACAAATATATTGTTTTCACTCTTGAATTAAGAAATAAAATGTTGAGGTAGCTGATCAAAAACAAGAAAGAAAAAATGAAATGTAGTTATTACATTTGCTCTTATGACTAACCAAAATTAGAAGCCTCTTGCCATTCACAGAAATCCTGGGCTTTTCCAGATAAACAGCCATTGGGAAGATTTGTTTATACAATTCTTCTTAATTTTCCATTTTGCAGATATGCCAAAAATCACAGTGGAGAAGACTGCTGTTTGCAGCCAATGTATTCCACCCTCCCTGTATTCTCCTGGAGTAGGTGAGATGATATTCCAGCTGATAGGTTCCATTTCAGTGATATCACTTCACATGCAAACATTTTTGCACTGTGAGATTATACTAGAGCTGGATAAAAACAAAAATTTATTTTACATTTGCTAATTTTGAATGTTTTCAAGGTTACGAGCTTGAAATGGGGCCACTTGTTACTCCCAAAATGGTTCATGGTTTTTCTAAATAAATAAAAGGCACTAAATGTTTTTGTGAAAGACAAAATTTAACCAATATTGACAATTTGTCACAAAAGGATAATTTACTAAAAAGCCATTTTTGATTGAAAATACATTTCATTAAAAAAAATGTCTATTGCTCTGAATTATGCCTAGCTTTGAGAACTGCAAAAAAACAACAACTTTAAATTAAGAAATTAATATGAAGTGAGCTACACCTTGTAAAATTAGTTTTTTTGAGTGTGGACTTGTTTAATAGACATTTGGAGGATCCTATCTCATATTTTACCTTTGATATAATACTGTATGTATTCCTATCATTTTAGCAGATATTCACTGTAGAGATCTGATCACAATGAATTCATGAGGAGGGCACATGCACCATGCTTCCATACTACTGGATCATCACCAGAATCCTTTATCAATTCGTAGCAGGGAACAGGCTTACTTCAGATGTTCCTATTTTTTTCTGTGCTGCTGTCATCCACATATTCCCAAGAAATATTCTTATCTAATCCATTTAGTCTTCTCTCTTCTTCTATGCTATTTCCCGGTTCTCATTTACCATTGTTTTACAGTGTCCTGGGTATTCTGGCCACATTCTACTCACTGTCCTTTTTAGTTTTGATGGTTTTCACCATGTCCAGAGCTTTCACTTTTTTCTGAGTCCTTCAGTTCATGTGTCATTTTATTCCCAGCATACACACTTCAAAGGTCCTTTGGGCCATTTTCAACCTTTATTCAGCTTTCACAGCAAGGACATAAGTATCAATCTACCTGAGTTTCTCTATGTGCCATTAAAATGCACTACTACTATATTCGCTTTCTTCATCTGAATGAACTAGTTTTACAGATTACTTTTCCATAGGAATGTTCTGTTTTCATTTTTCTTCCCTTCCCCCCAACTCCCACCAGTAAAAGGCTGATTTTTTTTAATGTTGCTTTGTTCCAAACTTTTGGAGATGAGTCCAAGCTGTGATGATTAGATCTAAGACCTAAACTTTTCCAAAATGCAGGGTGCTTGCATCTAGATATTGTGTTTTAAAGTTACAGTGTAGAGCAACTTTAATCCAGATAGAAAAATTTCTAAAAACATTACTTATTGCGCAAAGGTGAACAGTTACTGGTCAGTAAAGATGAAATTCATCTCCAAAAGTATGAAAGGTAACACTGTGGAAGCCTGTTTATGAAAAACGCTTAGGATTTTTTTTTCACCTCTCATTTTTCAGAAAAAGAAGGCACTTGTATAAATGGATGGCAAACATGGCAATGTTAGATGCAATGATTCAGACAAAAGTGACAGGGTAGCTGGAAATAACTATTTCAGAAACATAAAATATGCACGGTGATTGAGATATAAAAGAGTCATTTTTAAGTGTTTTATTAAAATCACTGCAAATACCATGTATAACCATTTACTGTAGTTTGCAAATAAGACACAAAGCTGCTTGTTTAATAAATGAGGTTCATCTATAGTAAATGGCTTGGTGCAATGCAAGTGTCTCTAATCAAATTCGGGACAGATGAGTTCTTGTAGATTCAGTTTATTTCGTTAATTTACAACTGTTTAGTGCTTATAGTAGATGGTCAATTGATATTATTTGTGACAACACTAAATAAAATAAGCAAGGAAAATAAGGTATGTGATGTATTACCAAGATAAATCACAGCACAGAATGTGGGGAGATGAAAGCCTTCAGTTGCAACACTTAACACACTTCATTTGATTCCCATTCGTCAGTTTCAGTGCCATTGGCTCAAAAAGAATGCAAAGGTAACGGAATATAAAAATATGATTTACAGCACTTGAAAAGAGTCATATTGAAATAAATCAAAATTCTAGTGTTTTTCAGGCAATGGTTTATTCAGAATATGGGGCTTTTATAATACTATATTGCTAGTGCAAAAATATCACACCCCAAATGCAGCTATAAAGAAACACAGTCAGGCCAGACTGCATGACTTTTTGTTGTTGTTTGGTAGAATGTTGCATTAATTTCATCCACATTTTCAAATGTTACTAGTGATTTTGGGTGCCACATTTGAGACACCTTCAAGCAGCCAGGTAATCAGGGAATGGGTGCTCAGCACTTTCTGAAATGCACCCCTTAAAGGTGTTTCAAGTTGGGCACCCAAAATCACTCATCACTTTTGAAAACTTAGGCCAGAGTGTGTAAAAAGAAAATGTTTTGGAATGCACACCCTCCTCTGCAGTGCAGAGATCAGCTGCATGAAAGGACCTTGTGTGGCAGCAGCAGGGGGATGGGACATTTTCTGGAGGTGGAGGGCCAAGGAACTACTGCTGCGTGGATTCCCCTGTCCTCCAACGCTTATTTGAGCCATTAGGCTAGAGAAGTCTCCACAGACTGGCTGTGCAGCTGCTCCACGGCCTGTAGTGAAGATCCCAACCCTATCCTTTCTGGCCCCTTATGCCAACCATTGTTGAAGGACGTTTAGCTGAATTAAAAATGCTAGATGAATAGAAACTTTACCACAACAACCTTCCCACAAGGGTGTGGTATTCTTCAGAACACCAAGAGATTTGTTTATTGCAGGTTTCCCATCCCATAGGGTAATAGTAGCACAGCCAGAAGAATTCTATTCCTTTGCACTTCACCCTGTGCCTAGTTCAGTCCCTGATGAGCTGACCCCAACATTAGAATATCTTCAAGCAACCACACTGTGCAATTGCTTAGATTAGTAATCCTTCAGCAATGTTATAGGTGGCTGTCTCTTTATTATAACATCGTAAAATAAATTGTTGGGTTTTGCTTTCAATAACCTGAGCAATTTCTATGAGGCTAAATAATGCAAGGCTGTGGTTTGAATGTTTTGTTTTCCTTCATTCTTAGAAGAACCACATTGCAATGAATTTTGACCACTTACTGCTGTCTCCCAAGAGGACGTTCTGTACTTTTATTAACAAGTTGAAAAGTAATAGCATGGAGAATCTTTGATAGTAAAATAAAACCCCCTATTTTATACATAAAACATCTTCTTGGGAAGATGTTTGTTTTTCTAGTAGTTGTTCCACAGATGCTTCTTACATTATTGAAACTTAAATTGTAATACTTTTTGCAAGTAGGGATGAAATATTAACACATGTAGACTACTGGAGCTGTATGAAGTCAAGATTATACATTTCAAATGTTTAAATAGGTATTTGCCTGAGAGCAGCAATCTCTATGGAAAACAAGTTTAGAAAGAAAACACCAGTTGAATTTTCATTCTGTTACCATTGAAATGGGCATTCTTCTTCATCCTCCCTGTTTTTTTCTTGTTAATGACTGAATGTAGCAGGGTGGTCAGCCTGCTCTGGCCCTGAAGGGGTTAAAGCAGCCCTGGAGAGGGCTGTGCCTGGAAAAAGCTGGGCTGATTGGAGAACCAGCCACAGCTGTGGCCAGCTCAGTCAACGCCCAGCTGGCCCCTAATCAGAGGGCTGTGGGCCAGAAGCTAGGAAACACTCTCTCTCTAGCCTTTTGAGAGAGAAGGACCGCGCTGCCTGGGAGCTGAGAAGGGACCTGCGATGGAGCAGTGCTGGGGAAGGGCAGAGGGAGCTGGGGAGCTCCAGCCTAGCAAAGCCCCAGGCTGCAGGCCAAGTTAAGGGCCCACAAAAGGGTACTAGGACTGCAGAGGGGCAGCCCAGGAATAGGAATAGGCAAAGGCAGCTGGTCCTAATACCCTTGCCAATGATGCATGGTTTAGACTGCAGTCCGCCCCAGTGAGCGGGGGCTAGACAATGACTGGCAGTAGCCACTGAGGCAAGGTGGGGATAGAGGGTGGGGGGTTCCCCTGGGAGGGGAGACCCAGCGAGTGGGGCACTGCTAGGGGGCAGCACCCCGAGATAAAGGAGTACTGGGGTCCAGGAGGGACACGGGGGGCCAGCAATAGGCGAGACACTGGCCTACGGAGGGCGCTCCGGGTTGGAAAAGAGCTAATTCCCAAGACAATCAGCAGGAGGCACCGCGCCAGTGAGTCATCGACCCGCTACACTGAATAAATCCACATTTTGGTTGTTTATTTACAGCAACTTCTCCTACTTAATCCATGTGTGATATAAAGGTGAATAGCATCTTATGTAATACCATACCTAAGAGTAAAAAGTAAAATCTACAAATTTAAGCAGTTTATGGTATGATAACTATAATTTTTTTAAAATAAACAAAGCCAGTAAGATTGGAATGACTCTCTGAGCTTTTTTGTATGAGAGCTACTCTGGATCATTTAAGATTCTGGGCTATAATGCATGCTTCAAGGAATTTTCTTCCCCCATTCTTTAATAACCTGCAACAAACAGTTTCTTCCTTACAGCCTGATTCACATTCTGACATATTCAGGTTTACTGAGGTCTGTATAATCTAGTTCGCTTCCCAGAATCCCTTTCTGAAGCAGATATGGGAACTCCTTCCCTACTTCTTCCAGTCAGGTGATTTTGCAGGCATCATTATCTGCGCCAGATAGTGCTTCCCCCCCCCCCCCCGCCCCCATGAGTAATCCTAGTAAGAGTTTGGAGGACTGGACACTGAAGAATAACAGCACACAAGTCTCTCCCGCACACCTCTCTCTCATTCCTAGAATGTATTGTTTCCTATCTGCATTATAGATGTTGTTTATGACTTTTTTAATGTCTGTGACACTGTATTCTTGTTTGCAGAGTGGCAATTTGAGTGTCACACTCACTAAAAGAGATTAAAGGGGCTAGCTGAAGGAAAGAGGCAGCTGGCTAATCTTAGAGAAAGAAAAGAACATGCCATGCAGCATGCTCCCTTCCCCCTCACCCCCTTGGGGCTATCCCTCTGCCTAGGAGTGGGACATGCCAGGGCAGCCACTGCTGCTTCCCCAGAGTTGCACGGAGCTGGCCTTAGGCCTGCTGTCCCCCACGCAGCCTGGCCTCAGCAGTCAACCGAACTTCTAGTGTCCTGCTGCCAGGTTCCCGTTTTGACTTGACATTCCAGTCAAAAAACAATCACCTGGCAACCCTAGCCATGCTTAAAAGTGGTCCGTAATGATGTTTATGGCAGGTCTCTGATAAAATTCCACTAACATCCAGGACCTAATTCTCTGCTCTCATGCATGTTGTTTAGTCATTCGCACCTGCAAAGTAGGTATAAATCTCATTCTGAGCTGGTCATGTTTTATACCCAGTTTGCACAGGTGGGTATGTCTGCACAAGGCAGTGGAGAATCAGTCTCCAGACCACAGCTTGTCATAACTCAGAGGCATCTCATGTGGATCATCTTTGAGTTCAACAAGCTACTTCAGTATAGAGAAGCAGTAAAAGCATCAACCTTACTGCTCGGAAATTTAACACATGGGAGCAATTAAGATTATCCAGTTTTAATGCACTTCTAATTATTTTAATCAGAATCTGCAACAACTAAATAAATAATAAGAATCACTAAACAGTTTGATGTCTGAGTTAAAAAGTGACTTGAGAAGGCATATGGACAGACTCATCATTTTCTCCTTGGCCTTGAAGATCTTTGACATAACTTACATTATCGCCAATGAGAATTCCACTTTAATGTCATGTGGAATCACTCTGGTTTTCATAAAGCAAAATTCAGGTTTTTTAAAAAATGTTTTAACCCTTAATGGCTTTTAAAAAGTCCTTATGCTAGCAGGTAAACTAGATATTGGCTACTACTTCTGCTGCTACACTGGGGCTTACTTCAGTCTGATGCATTAGTACATTCTGAAGTATGCTTCAGACTAAGTCTAAGGTGACTAGCAGCTGCAGGACTAGAAGCAGTGTTCAGACTATCCTCAAAAAATATTCTGAGAACCCAGGACAAGGATTTGTAACTTGCCTGCTCTCTGAATGCTGAAAATGAGGGAGGGAGCCAGCAGTATGCTCCTGAAGACATCATGAGTGGAGGATGACAGGATGCAGGTCACTGGAATGCCTTATCTCCTCACATCACCTAACGAAGGACAATGGGTAAGGAACGAAGACATGAAGAAACATTCCAATTTCATTACAAATCCAGAAAGCTTCAATGGGGAGATTTGGAGGTTTCAGGTTCCGGGGGTTCAAGCCAAAAGAGCCCACAAGTTTTGGTTCATGCAGTCTATGCAAACCTAAATCAGTGAGTTTCACAAAACGCCAGTATTCAACATTTCTAAAGAAAGATAAATAAAAATAAATAAATTCGATGCTGGCAATTCCATGGGTAAAGTCGGAAATAACAGAGAAGGCACAGAAACAGCAAGGATGATCATTCCATTCCTTATGCAAAAGGAAACAAAGAATAAACCATCAAGTTAAGTTTCTTTGTACAATAGCAATGAGGATTTCAAACAGGATGACAACCCCCAAGGTAGAGCTCCGCTAATTCATGATTAATACCTTAGTCAACAATATTCACCTTTCTCTGTTCCTGAATTGCCCACTTGCAAATCAAGATTGTATCTATTTTATGCATTATTCATCTCTGCACACCTCTTGGCACATAGCTTACTCACAAGCAGCTCACTGCAAGCATTCAAAACTTGAAATTCAAGCCATAGGACTGGTCGCTTATGTCACATGGTATCATCCTGTTTCTTATCTGGATGAACAAAAGTCTTAATCAGGTTTCTGTTGCAAATGATTATTGAAATCAGGTTATAGATTTGATGGTTTCTGTGACTCTCTAATATTCACTTAAAATTGGCATTTTTACAAAAATTCTTGCCTGTAAACTCATTCTCTGAAATATTTGCAGAAAGCTAACACAAAGGGGGCAAAGGCAAACACAGCAAAGGAAAAGTCATTTAAAAATCTGAACGAATGTTGTCAGGTAATACATTGTACTAGTTGTCCAGCTGTCGAGAGAGAAAAATCAATGAAATAAGGGTGAGAAGGAGACACAATTTAAGGAGAAATTTACTCAATACTCAAGAATGGATAAATGGAGGGAGAAGGAAAAGGGGTGACAACCCTTGATAAATGAACAACAGTAAGAAAATATTTGTTGAATCTAATCACCATTTGGGTTTAGAGTGTAGAAGGAAAAAACCAAGCACCACGGTAAAATAGAGAAATCATGGGAAACTGTTATTGACCTCAAGGGATGGAGAAGAAAGCAGATCAGGAAGTGTTTACACAGATAAGGGAGGTATGTAAAATGGTTAGTCCATTGCTCAACAGTTTTCAATTACTCCATAGATTGGAACAACAATAGAGGGATTACAAAAAAAAAAAAAAGCACACATTTTCTTGGAAATGATACAGAGCCAGTAGATTTCAAGGCCATTCTGGAGTTAGGCCTAGCACTTAAACCAAATAAAATGAATGAAATGGGTAAACATCTAGCATTTAGTGCTCACAATAAGTTTGAAATACACATGGGCTGCAAAGGGAGAATTTTAAGCATATTAAGATTTTTAGTGGCAGAAATATGGACCATTTTTGAAGAGAATAAATAACGGTCTTTAAATAATCCATAGAAGAAAAGTGCAAGTTTACTTAAAGAATCAGCTACAATGGATACAGGCTCGATTAATTCTAACTAAGTTACAAGGGTCTGCTTCTGCCTTCAGTTTCACCTGATGTGCAGTACCATGACATTTTGCTTAAATTTAATGAGAAACACATATTGTTTTGTCATCCAAAATAACAAGATGTATTTTAGGGCTTTTGATAACATTTAAATTATGGTAGTGATCATCCTATGAGTAGAAATGAACAGAAAATATTGAAAGTTTGAAACTCATCTAAGGCCCCAGTTCTTTAAAGATGTATGTGCTTAACTTTATACACAGTTAGTTCCACTGAATTCAGAGGGACGACTCAGTGCATAATGCTAAGTCATGCATATATCCTAAAACAGCAAGCTACCAAGGTGAGATAGAAGGACAAAGGTGAGCTGTGCTTGAGCTAGGGCTCGTACCAAATTCACAAGGTAGGCAGAAGCCCTTGTCTCAGCTTTGGATTTAAGCAACTAGCAAATTCATGGTAGTGCTATCTTTGCTGTGCACTCATATCAATGCATTCCTCCTTAAGGATGTCCATAATATGTTAGCAACCAACCCCCAAAAAACCCACAACCATGCATGCTCAGAACCCTTTTTTCAATAGCTCCTAAATTGGCCAAATCTACTTCACAGGCCAATCGTTTTTCCTGATATTCTACCTGGTGTTTGGCTGCACTTTACTGGATAAACCAAGTCATCTAGTGATATTGAGTATTCTGGGGTAAGAACCTCAATTCTTTTAGTCTAAGAGAAATTGCACACACAACCACGTGATCTGAGCACAATTTAATTAAAATAACTGTCCTCAATTCAAACTGTTTACCTCCATTACAACAATGTATTCTGAAACAAAGTCAAACTAAGAGAAAGAGGCAACAGAAAGGGGAGAAAGCAGGAACTATTATATTAACTCTCTCTCTGGCTTGTGCTATAGTAGTTCTTTCCGCATCCCTTTCTTTTCCACCTCTTCTTGAAGATTCAGCTAGGCAGCAGCTCTAACACATGTTGACAGGACTGGCAGGTCCAGTTAGCTGTTCAAGTACACTTATATCCTCTTTCAGCAACAGTGCTAGGCAGTTACAAATTATGGCCAAAAAAAAAGTTAATAAAACATTCCAAGAATATTAACTGATTACCAGTCTTTGGTTTAAATCCAGTAGAGACACCTGTCTATTAAAGTCCCTAGGTCCACACACATCCTTTTTGTATCAGGAGGAAAAATAGTCCCAGAAAATGGGAAGAAAGACAAGAAACCAAGTAAGGGGAGGAAAGATGAAGGGTAAGTTCTGTGAAACTTTGGGACAGTATATATTGCTTGCTTCCAAAAAATGTCAATTTGTTTACAAAGTCCAAGGTACTCTCCATCCTTGTTTGGTAAAATGAAGTGATAAAAGGTCCCCTTCAGGGTCACAAAAATGGCATTAACAGTTTTTTTGAATTTTAAAATTTTAGGCTAATAATTTATAAGAACTAGGGAATAAGGTCTCTGTCATACACTGCCCCTAGTCCTGCAAAGCACATGCTTAATTTTAAGCATGTAAATATTCCCACTGAAGTAAAAGGGACTATTCATATCCTTACATTTAAGCACATGCCTAAGTGCTTCGCTAGATTGGGGACAAAGCGCTCAGCACCTTACAGAATCAAACCCAAGCCACTTCCCAGAAGTCTATGCTTGCATGTTTGGCATAGATGTAACTGAACACACGATGACAGATGCCACTGTGCCAGAGCCATATAGGTAGGGATTATTTCCACCTTTTATGGTGCAATGCTTCTGGATATGCAGCCCAAAATTGATTGGCCTTTTTTGCTGCCATTGTATATTGAACACTTATATCTGGTTTTCTGTTCATTATAGCCCCAGGTATTTTTCAGCACTGTATCTTTCTGTATATCTCCCGCCCAATGAATCTTTCTCTCAAAATACTCCCTCTGCTCTCCCTGCCCCCCAAATGTACTGCTTGCTTTTTTCCAAGTTGAAACTCCATTTGTCATTTTCTGAGCAGCTTTCTGCTCTCTCTAGGACCCTTTGCATTATTGGTATTCGCAAACTCCTTTCACATTAGTATCCTCTACAAATTTCATTAAGAAGCTATATATTCTCTCATCCATTTCCATCAGGGAAGATTTTGAGTAAGACCAAATCTGCAATTTTTCAATGGCTGGTACTACAGAATTAAAGTAGAGTCACAGTGCAAATGTTGAGAACAATAAGAACATGCAGACAGTTGAAAGTTGTTTTTAATGAATGTCAGAAATGACTTTTAGAAAACAATCATAGTAAGAGTGGCTGGGCCTTTAAACAACATGGAAGAATGTTATTCTCTTGTACCTAGTTTGCACTTGAAGAAAGAAGAGTCAGAATTCACTTGAATTGTAGATGGATTATATTTATATCCTTTGTCCTTGGCTGAGAAAAAGTTCATTCCCCACACACACTTTTAAATACATTTGCTCTTAATTGTACCCCGCAAAAGCCACTTTTAGTGGCTGTTGTACAGCTGTACATTTTATGCATAAAAAGAGCATAACACTGGTCAAGATACACTTCTGATACATTATGTGGGAAATGAAGGACATACAGAATACTGTACATGCATAAAAAGAATAGACCCAAGTGACAACAGAAACCCAATTTACATAAGCAAAGAGACATAACCAAAGGATAAAGCACATTTTAAAAGCCAAAAGGCTGAACTGGAAGATTAGGCAAGTTCAACCAGAAAAGAAACTGAAATAATAGTAAAAGCAGAAGTTAAAAAATAAAAATCTATTAAATGCCACAGAGTATCCAGCCATAGTCAATCCACTTTTCCATACAATATATTAGGTACTGGGGTGGTGGTGGTGATGATGACAGTCCTTTTAAGAGTAAGAGATAAAAACAAACAATGAAACATTTGTGTTTCATCTGTCAAACTTGAAGCGGTCAAAGGTTTACTTAAATAAGTCAAATTTCTGAAGAAGGAATACGAGGATTTTTTTAAAGCTTGTAATGTCAGAATTATAAAAATGATTAGATGGTCTTAAAAATCAAGGCCAGACAAATATCCAAATGTACTAAATAAAGTGGGGACAGAAACTAAGGAATTAACAGGCATATTCACAAGTTCATTTAGTTTAGAAGAGACCCCTGGGGACTGAAGAGTGGCTAACATAACCAAGTTATTTTAAAAGTGCCTAGAGACATAACAGGAAACCTTAGACCAGTTAGCTTGATATAATGTGTAGAGAATGTCCTAGAATACCAAATGGGGAAGCACAGCTTGATTTAGGATTGAAAACTGGCCTTTTTTTGCACATGAAAAGTTTCACGAAAAATTGCCCACATTGACAAAAAAAAATATTTTTTGTGGAAAAATGGTGACTTTTTCATCAACATTTTTACTAGAAACATTACTGAAAATGTTATGGGCATTTTTCATTTACCAAAAACCTTCAGTAAATGAAACATTTTTGTAATATTTTTGATAAAATATTCTGCAAACAATAACAAACTGAGTCTATTTGGAACCTCAAATAAAAATAAATTTAATATTTTTAGGAAACTAATTTTCCTTGTTTGCCAGTTCTAGTGGCAATCTCTGATATGCTACATTGCATACTTAATTCACTAGGTAGAAGGAGCAGCACTGAAAGTGTACTTTGACCCACATATTAGGGAGCAGCCAGCAGAAGTGTGGAAAGACTGGCAACAGATGTGGACCTATCCACCACTAAGTCAACATTTCAAATACGTTGTTATTACCATACAGTCAGGCTCGGCAGAATTCAATTTTTAACATGTTTGATTGAAAAATATCAGCGTTGATTGTTAAGCATTTGTTTTGGTTTTTATCAATTTTAAATGTTTGCAGTTCCATGAAATTATGGTGGGGTCAACATCACATGTCAAAATATACCAGGTAAATATCCTTAAATCAACAAATCAACTCTAAAGTTCTCAAGCAGCATTTTTCTTATTTTTCCTATCTATAAATTTCATTTATTATCAATGGAAATATTTTGTCAGTTTGTATGTGTATGGTGACATTTACCGATAAAAGTCGAATCCTTCCAAGCCTCCATATTTTGCAGCCACTAATTTTAAATTCCATTCTTAGTTTCATGAATAAATGCTCTCTTAATGTTGGAAAAAAGTTGCACCCATGTAATTAACTAAGCAACTTGGCTCTCAGTTATGTTGTATTACATGGGGCAAAAGAGTCCAAATATTGATCAGCGCAGATGCCAAAAGACTGTTTTATGTTAACACTGAAATGGGATCTTGCTGTGAAGGGTGCAGGAGGACTATTGACAAATGTGGTATGCAGGTGGTGGGTGCACAAGAGCATTTTGGTAGCTGAGATGGGGTATCAGATTGGGGTGCTTGCTATTTCAAATATGGAAGGCGTTTGGATATCTGGTCAGCTGGATACACAGAAGTTTATCGCAGTCCAACTTGCAAGCTGATAATATAGAGCTACTGCCTTTGACTGTAAGAGGATGGAACCAGCTGCCTAGACAAGCCATTTTCAAGTCCAACTACCATATAAGATCACATGCCAGAAGTATGTCTGCATTACTGGCATGTAGACAGGCAGAGTGCAAGGGTTCTTTGTTTATTTAATTATGGTATCTATTATCTTACCAGCTAGTGCAGATATATTTTTAAAATTAATCTCACATATGGTGAAAACTATCTCAGATCTGATCATGCTATCAAATTAACCTGACTAGGCAATGCTGACAGGGAAAGAAATTAGTCATGGCCAAACAAAATAAATGTTCCTTACATATACCATGGGTGAGGGTCACCAACTGGTGACCTAAAAGTGAAGCAAGTTCCAAAAGTGAGAGCTCCCCACTGCCAAATCCCTGCCACCTTCCTGTTAAGATCAGTCGGGAAAACACCCCACCATCATGCCTGAACAAGGACTAAAGGGCCACCTAACAGGTAAATGGGTTGCAAGTCATCCAGGTCATTAAAGTTTGCAACTAACAATAAAAAAAAAACTATTTAAAGGCTTGTTACACTTGAAATGCTTCAGTGGCACAGCTGCAACTGTGCCGCTGTATCACGTCAATGTAGACACTCTAGCGATGGGAGGGGTTCGCCCATTGGGGTAGTTAATCCACATCCCCAAGAAGTAGGAGCGAGGTCACCAGAAGAATTTTTCCATTGACCTAGCACTGTCTATACCGGCGGGTTAGGTCGGCCCCACCATGCCATTCAGGGGTATGGATTTTTCACATCCATGAGCGATGTAACTGGGTTGACTTAACTTTTGAATGCAGACCTTGCCTCAGTGTCCAATAAGTGGGGCACAGCCAGGTGAATTGTTATCACAGACGGCAAACATGATTTTTACCACACTACAAGCCACATAGAATTTACATGGTGGCTGCATATTCCCCACTGGAAACCAGCTGGCCATCCCCTGGGCTCAAAACCACCCCAGCAGCACAATAAATGATGGCTTAATGTTCGCGTCACTAGCGGACAGAATGGAGCAGAAGAAAGGAAAGATTTCAACACCTTCTAAATGTGCCTTTCATACAGTAGCTGATATTTGAATGGAAACCAGAGATTTTTCAGTCTGGTGAAGGCATGAAGAAAGGCACAAAGTGCAAATGTCATCACCTTCTCCCCACACATCAACAGTGATTCTGCATGCACAATATCGAGTGCCACGTAATGCTCTGAAACACTTTTTTTTGGCAGCCAGTTATTTTCAGCTTCATCCTTCACATTTGCTTTAAGCTCTCAGAAGCGTCGACATGTTCTCTTCAACACTCTATATCATAACTGATCTCTAAGAAAGTGACAATTTTCCCATAGAGCTTTTATTATTATTAGATAAAACAAACCAGTTTTGTCCGCTAATTGTATCATCCTAAAGCCATTTAAGTAATGATTTTTGTGCTGGACCATTCTACTTCTCCTTTCTTAGTTCTGTGTATTTGTCTGCAGAAAATCAGACCTTTTGAACACACTTTTTTGACTGTAGAGCCATACCATTAATCATGTGTCTAATGTGAAACATGGAACAGCTCTTGGCCCACCTCCCCCACTGTTATGGTTTCATTTGATGAAAAAAATTATGATAACTGAAGTCACATGTAATTGGTCATGGTGACTAATACCAGACATTTTTATCTGGAACATTAGTTGCACATGATTATATTTGATTACCTGTTATTTTGGTTTGATATATTTGATTGTGCAACGTCAAGCTCTTCCTAGTAAGTGTATAAACTTTCTTCCTCACTTTGCTTTACTTTAATTTGTCCACAAATGCACCATTTAGGATATAAACCACAACAGAGTGTTTAATCCTGATTGGGTGGATTTTAGAGTGGCAATTTGTATTGAGGTTCCTACTATTGCTCGTCCCCCAGCTCCACCCTTCCCTCTCAGTGCAAATGCTGATTGGATCTTCAGTCCACATCAGATCAGGCAGCCATCTGCAGTTTAGAAACTTCAGACTGAATAAGTATGGAATCAGCCACCCATTCATTCCAGATATAGTGAGAGGCACCACTCCTCAAAGAACCAGCTAAGTGAAAACAACATTGGAGTTTCTAGGCCAATTTGCTTTTGCAGCTTGATGTGCCAAAGCAAGAAAGAAGTAAATCAAAAGGTTTTCAAACAGCAAAGCAACACTCTGCTTTTTCAGACTGCCAGATCTCACGAATGCCTTGTCCGATTCACTCCCCTCACCACCCACACTTTAAAAATAAATAAATACAATTCTCCTCTGGCAGAGGAGAATGCATGAGCAATTTCAGATGGCTTGGCTGGTGGTGATGATCTTAGAGCCTGGAATCAAAATCAGGTTTATAGCAGAAAGCTACTCACAAGCTTAAATATGGAGTCAACTGTCTCATATTATATATTGTGAGGAATCAGCAGAGCAGCCACTGGTCAGCAGAGGGCAGTAGGATGAGTTAAGTGCTCTTCTCTCTCTGGCACTGGAGGGGCTCGTGTGTCAGTAGGAAGGGGAGTATTTGGGGACTTGGAAGGCTGTTGCAGCAGCTACTGGAAAGAGCCATCCAGTTGCCACTATATTGGCACAGAATGGTGTGGAGTAGCCCCCAGCGAGACGTACCTCAGTACTGAACCCCAGCCAAAGGACCTACAGGATACCTTATTACCTCTAGTGGAGAATTGGACTGAAAGGTGGCACTCAAGTCTCTCTTTAGACTGCCCCCTAAAGGCCAAGCTGGGGATTACTTTATTATGAACTAACTGTTAAAGCTAGTGAGACTAAGGGCTTACTATATGGAGACTTAAGGGCATGGAAAACTGGTGTGTAAATCTACAGCACACTAGCCTGCTACTCACTAAACTGTCACGTGGACAAAAGCTAAGGGGTAGACAATATCTTCTTCCAGGCCTATTAAATCATCTTTTCATTTAAGACATATTCCAGAGTGCTTATTGGGGGCAGGAGAAGCTAGAACTTACAGGGCCCAGCAGCTGAATGCTTGCCCTTGGATTGTGGTACATGTGGATGCTCCCAAGAACTCTCTGAGGAACAAGGCTAGTGTATCCCAGTACTCCACTGACCCCACTGGGGAGAATAATTACATACTCATTCTCACAGAGATTCATTTATTTGTTGCACATATTGCAATGTGAAACTTGTTTAAAAAAATTCCTTTCACTTGATGATGCCAATTTGTTTTGTTTCCCAAATGTTGCTTATACCACTGTCATCTCCACTGCCAGAGGCATTTATGTATAACCCGTCTGCTGCTGCATTCATTTGGAAATGGAAACCTGTCTTTAGTTTTGCAGGAGGGCCCTTTTTGGGATTTGTTTCAGAAGGTTGTTTGTTTTTCCTGCTTGTAATTGAATGAGGCTTTGTCATTTGTCAGTGTCTGCCTTTTCCACAATATTTTGCTGATTTCCAGTATGTGTCTTGTTCACAGTGGTGGTGCAGAATGACAAACAAAATCTCTCTGCTTTACGCTAAGGTTACTTTCTCAAGGAGGGCTGTGTTTTTGTATAAATCATAATTGTTCCCATAATTGTGCAGCCTCCTGAGGGGCCCCTTTGATGTGCACTAGGATTCTAGTTTGTGTGGAATGCAGAGAAGTAGCTGTGAAGGAGAGACACCCTCTGGGGGAGAAGCATGATAGGCTGGTACAGTATAAAAAGAGAAGCAGGGGTTATTGTGCCTGTTCATGCTCAACCTTGCTGGCTGAATAGAAAGAAAGGTATGCCCTGTCAGAGGGGCCACAATGTAACGGTGACACTTATGATGTGATTTTCAGAGGTGCTCTGCACCCACAGCAAATAAGAACATCAATAGTGACCACTCGTCAGAGCTGTGCAAACCATATTGGGTTTAGTCTGCTGAGGGGTTGTGAAAACCATTTTTAATTTGGCCAGGGTGTTTTTGCCCCTGCCTCTAGGGCATAACCTGCTTGTTCCTAAAGAGGAGGCCCTGCACTCTTCTCCTGCTGCCCTCTCCAAACCCAGCCCTGAGCTCTCTCATGCTGGCTCTGCACCCAGACCCTGCACTCTCTCCCTGGGACCCTATTCCACACACACTCCCTTCCTGCTGCCCTACACCCAGCCCTGAGCTCTTATCCAGAAAGGCACCCTCCCCACCAGGGGCCAGGCAGTTCTGGGAGCCCCAGACCCATCCTCCTTCTGCGTCTCCACTTCCACAGGAATCACCATAAGCTGGGATCCAATCCTCGCACTGGACTGGGGCTTCCTGGGGCCCTCTTGCTCCACTTCTCCCTGTGGAGTGCCTGGTTCCCTTGGGTGCTGGAAGGACTGCAAAGGTAGTGTTGCAACCAAGTGCACTGGGTTGCAGCACCATTCAAATTTGGCCCAGTGAGGGGCCAGGCATTGAAAGAGGGCCTTCCCCCCCCCCCACTTTGTTGCACCCCTGCCTGCCTCCCCTGACTTTTGTTTGAATTTCAGGTTTGAACAACCCCCAAAATGCTCTGTGAAATTTGGCTGAAACTTTGGAGTTCCACTTGATTTCAGCTGGAAGCCATTCAAAGCAGTTTCACATGACTTCCACCACAGCTGCAGCTCAACTTACAGAGCCCAGAAGAGTATGTACAAGTGAGACCCTCTTCTACTTTTAACTCCCTCAGCCTACTCTAACATTTGTCTTTCCCACTCCATTTTGTTATACCCTTCATTTTTCCTCTTGCCTTCCTCGGAGACACAAACACCACCTACTGGTCCTCCTGACTGGGGCAATAGGAGGAAGAATAATGTACATAATGCGCTCTGCTCTGTCCTACTGCACAGTACAGTCACTCATGGTGAGCTAGGCCCCCTCCTAAACTCAAGATTGAAAATCTAACTTCTGTCTAGAGCTATTTGAAAAACAGGAAAACACATTTACCAAAAAAGTGGAGACTGTAGCATTTGAAACAGACCTATTTTTAGAGCTGAGCTGAAATTTTCCCCCCATGGAAATTTTTAACAAATATAAAAAACCCAACTCTTTATTGTCAACATTTTCAGCAGCATTTTGGGGGGTTTCAGCTGAACACTTTTGGTTTTAGGATGAAATATTTCCACAAAAATCTGAAATGCTTCACGGAAAATATCAGAGGGGTAGCCGTGTTAGTCTGAATCTGTAAAAAGCAACAGAGGGTCCTGTGGCACCTTTAAGACTAACAGAAGTATTGGGAGCATAAGCTTTCATGGGTAAGAACCTCGAAAGCTTATGCTCCCAATACTTCTGTTAGTCTTAAAGGTGCCATAGGACCCTCTGTTGCTTTTCACGGAAAGTAGGCTCCCTTCTGAATCTCCAGCGAACTCTCTTACCATCCTTCCACTGAACACTTTGCAAAGGAAAGGGCAAGGGAAGTTGGAGGTAGCCATCACAATTGTATTGATAAATAATTACCTTACACAAACATGGAGGTGTGCACAGCTATTTAATCCATAGTTCATGAATTTTAGAGTCCTTAAATAAGAAGAAAATTATTGCAGATTGTGCTATGAAGCCACACATCACACCAAATATTCTTGGTACAGGATAAAACACTTTCCATTACAGATCACAATAGGACATAATTATTTTGCAAATTGTTGCTTGCTAAAAACCATGGAGTCCAGAGCTACAAGATCAGGCAACTATCTCATTCCAGAAAGCAGGGTTGTATCGTCCCCATCTTCCATCACCTTCACTGGCAGCTTCTTGCCAGTCTCTAAATTTAATTGAAGATTCCCCTCCTGGTTTACAAAATGGCCACAGAGTCTTTTCACCATTTGGTGTCCTGGCTAAATCCCACTACCAGTAACTCCATTTTGTTTAACTAAATTCTTCCATACAGTTTCAGTTAGCAAGGCTAGCCTGGAAGGAGGAAACAGACCAGCCAGTATCTTTCCAGCAGCCCATAAATTACAGAATACTGTGTGTGTGGCAGCGGGTAGGGGAGGAGATTGGGAGACTTTAAAAACCTTTCAGGCGGGCCCAGGAATTCTCCCATGGCACATTTTTATGAAAGTACACAGCTATTGGTGCAGCCTGGAGCACTCCAAGGCAAAAAGTGCACATGCTCTCTATGAACAAACGTGATCCCTGTATCCAGAGAATGGGATGAATTCCAATGGAAGCAAGGAAATCCCCCACAATACCATAAGTTTATAATGTACACACAATAACATACAACACTTATTTACATGTATTTGATTGTAACATTCAGTTTTCTATTAAGTGTAACTTTCTCAGTTTCCTGTGGATTTTTTCCTGCTTCTCTTTCCCTTTTCCCTTCCTTCACTCCTATTTTTTCGTCTAGTCTTTTCAATAACTTTACTTCATCCTGTTTCTTCTTCCCACCCTCCATTCTTTCCTAGTGCTGTGCTTTCTTTCTCCAGCTCTATGTTCTCTCTCAATATCCCCTCCATCCCCTCATTTATTTTCCTGTTATCTTTACGGTCCCAACATTTCAGAGATTTTAAGGTCTTCTATTCTTCCTCGTTCTGATCTACCTCTCAGGGCTCCCCATGACTAATTCTCTCCAATCACAAGCTCCACATCTGGAGTCAACCACAACCTTGAATAGGGTCCCTGGGTTGGGGCCTGGATTAGCGGGCAGGCCTGGGCTCCCCCACCCACTTTGTCCCTACTGGCCACTGAGGGAAGTGGCCAGTACATGGACTGCAGTCTGCCACTGAGACGAATGGCTAGAACCTGGACTGCAGATTGCCACTGAGGCAAGTGGTTGGACTGAGGATTATTGGTTCCCCAGAAGGGCGGAAAGAACCAAGTGGGGCACAGCCGGAGGGCTGTGTCCAGAAGAGGACGACGCGGGTCCTGGACGCGGAGACAGGAGTGACAACAGGTGAGACACCTTGTGAGGAGGGTGCACTGTCAACCCCGAGCTAATTCCCAGGATGGCCAGCAGGCGATGGCGTGGTGGTGACTAACCCCGTCACATCTGGATACACACACACCATCAATCTTTCTCCCCTTTCTACACAGCCTGTCAAATCTTCTGCTCCCCACCCGCATCCCTTCTGCCTCTTTGCCTACTGTCACAATTCTTTCACAAGTCTTGTGATATGTGGTGTTTTTCTTGAAGTTGCAGCTCCTGGAGTCATGGGATTACATCAGAATTTCAGCTTTTTTAAAATAAAGTAAGTAAATTTCCAGTCCTCTTGGTGTAGAGAAAAGTGTGAAGGAAAATAAAAAGAAAACAGAATTGACCATTTTTAAACTTCATGATTTTGAGGAGGACCAATTTATGAATTGTGAAAGTTTGGGGTTGGTGACATTGCTTATCTCACATACACCCCGCCTCTTCCCACTCACATGTACACAAGCTTCTACTATCATCACCCTCTCCCAAATACCTTATCGGGTGTCTTATCACTGCCATACAAATCAGCAGCTGCCTGCTGACAACCTCCCTCCTCCCAGCAAGCCAGAGGAAGTCCGTATAGTGCCCGCACTCCCTACCAAGAGAACTGTGTCCAGGAAAGGATGACTGCTGCTGCCTTTTCAGCTGCAGAGAGGGCTCTCTTGGCAAGCTTCTCCTCTGCACCCCTAGCTCCACACTGAGATACACAACAAGGGTAGGAAGGAAGGGAATCTGAGAGGGGAAAGCCTCCATGTGCTGGGAGGCTGAGGAGTCTGCCTGGCTGACGGCAGCTATTGGGAGAGCAGCCTGCCAGCAGTGGGAAGAAGCACAGACAGCAGGTCTGCTCCAGGGGTGCAGCGAGAGTTAAAGGCTTAGGACTTGTCTTCACTACCAAGACTGCGCTGATGTAGCACATCTGGTGAAGACGCACTATGTCGACGGGAGATCACTCTCCTGTTGATGTAATTACTTCACCTCAACGAGAGATAAGCTACGTCGGCGGGAGAGCGTCTCCCACCACATAGCATGGTGTAGACACTGCTTTAAATCGATGTAACTTACATCGCTCAGGGGGATGTTTTTTCACACCCCTGAACGATGTAACTTACATTGATTTTAGCGGTAGACAAGCCCTTAGAGGGGCCAGCCCTGCAGGCAGTCAGGCGGAGCATTGATATCTTATCCACAGGCTTCACCTGTTCTAATAATGCAGCAGGCTCAGCCCATAGACAGCGGATCACTGCTCTAACTCTGCATCAGCCCAGGCAGTAGGACAGCCCACCAAGCAAATGACTGGTAGTTCAGCAGCACAATAGCGAGGTATTCTTTCTTTGTAGGAGCAACATGTACTGTGAAGTTTATTATATATCCTTCACATAGTGTATTCCACCTCTACATTAACATTGAATAATTTATTTTGCAAATGTAACCCTTCTGCCCATCTGAGTTGGCAGCAACAAGGGCTGGGTTCTGTATCTAGGGGTTCCATTTCAATAACGCAATGCAAAACCGGCAGCACAGACAGATCTGTGCACCACTGTGAAGCCCTACTGGGGGCTGCCTGCATGGAACAGATTTCAGAACTGGGGCCCTAATATGTAAGCTCGGCAGGACCAGGGGTAATGTCTTATCTGTGCTGTGAGGCACCCAGCACATTCCAGTAGTGCTTAGGAAGTCCAATCAAGAATCAGGGCCCCATTGTGCTAGGTACTACAGCCAACAAAGAATACAGCCCCTCATAGGAAAATATATTAGGTAATTAGGTACGTGATTTTTTAGAGCAAAAGGTATTATTAGTCAATATATTTCTTCTTCTCTTCGAAGAGACTTTGCAATAGCACAACCCGTCCAGGGCACTTACCTGGATATTTCTAAAGCTCCCAATCCCTTTCAGATATTCACGATTATATTTTGTTTACCCCACAACTAGAAACTCATCTTTTGCTCTATTTCAGCTGTGCAGTCTACTCTTCACAGTGCTAGGTTAGGTATGCTCACCCTGCAGATCAAGTAGATCTCAACACTGACCCTAACTACAAAACAATGAAAAAGAAAGGGTTTGAAGAAAGTGTGACACATATTCTGTCTCATCTTCTGCCCTGTTAGCTCCACCACAAAAAAGTGTTGAGTGAAGGCTTCAGGGGCATCCCAAGAAATGGAAGAATCCATTAGTGCAGCCTTTCCAAAACACAACAGCCCCTTGAAAGCTGAAATTAGCTAAAATCATTCTTGCAAGCAGGAAGTAAGCTAATGGTAACCTCAGTGGCAAATACTACAGACAAACCGATAGATCATTAAAAAGAACAGGAGAACTTGTGGCACCTTAGAGACTAACAAATTTATTAGAGAATAAGCTTTCGTGGACTACAGCCCACTTCTTCGGATGCATACCAAAGAAGTGGGCTGTAGTCCACGAAAGCTTATGCTCTAATAAATTTGTTAGTCTCTAAGGTGCCACAAGTACTCCTGTTCTTTTTGCGGATACAGACTAACACGGCTGCTACTCTGAA
>NC_048305.1:81385015-81472602 GCF_013100865.1 Trachemys scripta elegans | reverse complement strand
TTCAGAGTAGCAGCCGTGTTAGTCTGTATCCGCAAAAAGAACAGGAGTACTTGTGGCACCTTAGAGACTAACAAATTTATTAGAGCATAAGCTTTCGTGGACTACAGCCCACTTCTTTGGTATGCATCCGAAGAAGTGGGCTGTAGTCCACGAAAGCTTATTCTCTAATAAATTTGTTAGTCTCTAAGGTGCCACAAGTTCTCCTGTTCTTTTTACGGATACAGACTAACACGGCTGCTACTCTGAAACCGATAGATCATTGTCACACACTTTTTGGAAAGACAGGCTTGTATCAATATGACAATTTCATTAAATTTCATAGGGCCCATGGTGACACAAAGTCTAAAATCAATAGAATCATTAACCAAAATAGCCACAATATAGGAAAGAGAATGAAGTGATCAATAACTGCCCAGGAAATTTTGTCAGGACCATATTCAGATGGGAAATGGTCACATTACAGAATAGAAATTCTGAGAAAGGAACAAAATCTCTCTGCTCAACAGAACTTCTTTAATAATATTGTTGCCCACAGCTCCATAAATAATCTATTCTCCAGTTTTAAATTTAGGGATTAGGGAACAGAGGGAAATGAGAGTCCTTTCAAAATTCTTCAAGTAGGTATTCAGCTGTAAACCTGTTTGGGGGTTTTGTTTACCTTGGAACAGAACCCACAATGCTCCCGATGGAATGGGAATTGCTGCTTTGTAAAGCAGCAGGTTGACTGGCAATAAAACTGTCCCAATTTCCCTTTCTTTCCAGCAGAGGGTTTTCACTGCTTTCCTCATGATTGCACATAAATTACTGCTTCCTTCAAAGTCAAGCTATCTAAAAAAAACCACTCCCGGTTTATGCATTTCTTCTTCTTTCACCTGCTGTGCTTTTCGCAGGGCCAAGATTCATCTCAAAATGTGCTCTCTATGTTACTGCTTCTCCCAGAGATTTCTCTAGCTACATTCTCTAGGTTGCCCAGAACCAGTTTTTCCTCTTCTGACCCTGGATTGCTGTCTACACCATCCCCCTAACACTCTTTGCTACAGGCTCCAGTCTTAGTTTACTGCAGTTTGTAGGCTCCATGATCATCAGCCCAGCAAAAATATGAATCCCCACTTGTTATAACATCTCAGGAAAACCTTTATCCATTTATCAGGGTGGAACAGATAAAAAGAACAGGAGTATGAATAAAACTCCCTTTGATTCCCTTGGAAGGTATGCACACACATAGCAGAATCTACTAGCCCAAGGTCCTTAATGAATCAAGACCATCTGAAAACTAGCTGCAGTGGGTACCAGTCTATAGCAAAGCTTGATTTGATTTAATCTTGTTTTTGCTGTAACTGTAGTACTTTGTCTGCTGTCAGCAAACCCACTATGTATAAATCAGCATCATCAGCTGCAGGGAAAGCAGAATGAGCCATCACCAACAGCAGCCCCATTACAGTGGACTAAGTGTATCTCCTCTTTACTGTTAAGACACATGCGATAAGTGGATGAAACCTACGGGCCAGATTCTCATTTACAGTGATGCAATCATAATTTAGCCCCAGCAGTGTAATTGGTTACCCTTCCCTCCAAGGTTCTTCTTATTATGAACTTAAAATGGTGAGATTCAAGATATAAACTACCCTGATAATAAAAGCATGCCCTAAAAGGAACAAATGAGGGGTTCCAGAATAGAAAAATCAGTAAGAGTTACAATAAATTCAACCATACATTTGGGAAAATAGACCCTTCATCCCCTATAGCAACTAACTGCCCTAAGGTACCTAGAAGGTCTCTAGTTAAAACAAATCAGAAATGCAAATAATAATTAGAACTAATTTGATTAATTCCACCTCTTTTTGCTGTTCACAACCTACCACCAACCTCTTAAATTTATCATTATTCAAAATTATTGCATAGGATGATTTCCACATTGATTTACTGAGCAGGTTGCTATGCAACATTTAATTGTGCTTCCTAGTTGTAATGGTCACAAAAGTCACATGGTATCAATTCTCTTTTAATCTTATTTTGGTATGAGTGCTCCTTAAAAGCAAGTTTATAATTAGAGTATTGGGGGAATACAAGTATTCAAACTTAAAATGGCCTTTGTGTGAACATTTGCTCCAGCAAACCTTGAATACATGGAGAGCACACACAAGGTAGAGGAGAATGTAGCTGAAGTGAACTCGCTAGAAACTTTGACCATACATTTGTGAGAAATTTTGTCGAATATTTTGCCATCTCTGATAATAATGGGCTCAGTCATCGCCTCCTGAACGAAATGCTCTGGAAGGGAGCAAGAGAAGGGAATACCGGCAAGGATCTCCTCCTCAATTGTTCCATTGAGGAGAACAGGGTGTGCCTCCACTCCCTCAAAAAATGGCTGCAGTCCAGTCAATCAAATTTGCAGATGGACCCTGGAAGACCAATGAGAGGCCAATGCTACCCACATGACCTTCCCACCAATTCTTGATCTCCAGCAATCCCCCATCTGCTACCTGGCAGCACAGCTCCACTAGATCCATACTTGGGGGCCTTTTGCAGTTGGCAATTGCCAGCTTAAATGAGGATCCAAATCTCAGAGGAAAATTGGCATGGAAACCAATAAAGCCTTAGGCTGTATTAAATTTCCTACTTGATTTTTTACTGGGGGATATGATGCATGTTTTGCCATCTCCCACCCTCTCCTCGTCTATCTTATTCACTCCATGCCCCTTCCATGCTCATGCACTCTTAGGTCTAGAGGGAGATGGACATGCGACCACAGAGGCAATACTGCATCTTTCCATGTCGGAGGGGGTAAAGCAAGATGCAGATGGGAAGATCCACATGTGGCTCATTTATTAACTTGGCTCAATTAATAAATAATAATAATGGCAATGGGATCCAACACCTGAGACCCCCATGACGTCAGTGGTCACTGGCTTAGATGCAATGTGTCAATACTTCATTAATGGAAAGTGTCATATGAATTCACCCACTTATTAAATACTTGCCTTGATCGACTAGTCCACTAAAACATCAACAAGCTATTAAACTGTTACATATTCTGTTTATATTTGTGAATATTTAGTAACATCCTGAGAGATTTAGAAAAACTGCAATTAGTTCCTAGGTTGTTTTTACTCAGAATAAAAATACCTAACATTTCTCACTGAACATTTTTCCTTGCCCAGATACTATTATTTTAGTGTCAACTATCATTTGTAAGGGAAAGAAATGGACTCAAATACATGTGTTCTTCCTGACTCCTCACATCTTAAAGCTTTCTGCTATTCATTTCCTCATTTTCAGCTGCTGAGATTCAGAGCAGACATGGTGTGATCAGATGCTTTTTCAAGTGAAGCTGATGAAAACCAGAAAACTTTCCAACTACAGGGCATTCTGTTTTCTCAAGGAAAAAGAACCCCAACCAACCATAATGACATATTTTCCATTTCTAAAGATGACACAATAGGCTAAAGCATTTGGAGAAAATCAGTTGTCAGGCACAAGGAAAGCCTCGAATACTCATGTCTTCTTCCCTCTAGTTTCATTTATTTGACACACCAGACATATCAAACCAATAGATTTCTGGATTTTTGAAATGAAGATCCACTTAACAACCTTTCTGTCCTCCCCTGCCCCCCATAACCTTATAAAAGAGAGAAAGACATCCATCCAAACTGGTATTCAGGTCCTTGGGGCCTAATGGATAGTTCACTAGTATGGGACTCAGGAGGCCTGAACTCTAGTCCCAGCTGTGCCAGTGGAACTGCTTGGTGATCTTGGGCAAGTTACGTCTCATGTCACCTCTCTGTACCTCAGTTTCCTCATCTGTAAAACGGAGATACTGAAACTGAACTCTTTTGTAAAGTACTCAGAACTACAGATGAGAAATGCTATATGAGAGCTAGGTAATAATATTATTATTTCTAGTATCACAAATCCTCCAAACGGAAAAAAAAGCATAAAGTACAGTATATTCCTATGTCTTCCTTTACTGTGGACAGATTTTTTTAGTAAAATTTTCTAACCAGCTGAAAAACTTCTCTCCCTCTCTCTAGCCCCATGACTATTTAAGTTAGTTTATATCCAAAGGGGAAGCATCAATTGGCCAGAGAGAGCAAGAGAGTGATTCTGTAGTCCAGACGTTGGAGTAGCATTCACGTGGGAGGTGGGAGATCTGTCTCTCCATCTCCCCTGTTGAAGCTGTTCCATTGTGGCCTCCCTATGGCCTGGACTTAGGTGCCTATCGCCCTAAGAAGGGTGAGGCTTAGGGCACACCCCCTTTCCTTGGCATTTTCTATTGGCTAATTTAGGCAGCTCCCCACTCAGCATGCTGAGTTTTGTTAATCCCGCTTTTAGGCACCCATCTCTCCTCATTAATTGTATATGGACCCTGGGAGCCTAACTCCAGGCTGTGAGTTCGACTAGGCGGCAGGGCACCTAAAAGTTAGGCACTGCAACACTCAGCATTGCAGCACCAAAGTCCCCTTCATTAATTGAGCCCCTTGTCTTGAGTGATTACTGATCACCGCAACAGTGTTCAATTCATGTCATTTAAAAAGAGGGTGGCAGTGGGGTATGGTCTGTAGGGATCTAAGTTACCCTGTCTGTGGTCCCAATCCTCCATCAGGATTTACAAACACAGATACCTTTACCCGGAGCAGGTATCATTGTGTTCAATGGGATGCTGATTGCAGTAGTGAATTCTGATGTAGGGCCTACATTTTTTTCACAACATTATGGTGCCTGAGCCCAAATGATTTTTGTGAAATAGCTGCCATCTTGTATAATGTTGGCCCCACCAAAGGCAAAAAAACAACTTTTCAATAAGTACTTTTATGAGGCCCAGAACTAAGGTCATGTCTATTCGCACAGAGCTGCAGCAGTACCAATGCAACTGTGCAGCTGCAGCATATCTGGTGAAGATGCTCTATGCTGATGGGAGAGAGTTCTCCCTTCAGCATAATAAAACCACCTCTGCAAACAGCAGAAGCTATGTTGGCAGGAGAAGCTCTCCCGCTGACATAGTGCTGTGCACACGAGCACTTCTGTTGGTGTAACTTACGTCGCTCGGGGGTAGTTTATTCACAACCCTGAGCAACATAAGTTATGCCAACATAGGCTGTAGTCACCTCGGGCAGGGACTGTTTAGCCAAATGCACGAGAGGCAGAAAAATCACCTCAAACCTCTATGCAGTTTTACTGTGGAATTTAGAAGGTGTCACCGAGAACGCCATCTAGCTCATCAGCAGTTCAGAACTACACTGTATTGGCCAACAGAGTTTGTTCCATTTTTGCATTAACACCCACCCTCCCAGCAAACATTACACATGACTGACATCTCAGTGTGTGCCATGTCCGAGGATTGGTCCTACTTTGAGCAGGGCGTTGGACTAGATGACCTTCTGAGGTCCCTTCCAACCCTGATATTCTATTCTATGATTCTATGTTCAGTATACCTGATACCGGAACCTAATGCATATAAGCCAAAGAGGCATGAAATCATCGTAAAGTCAAAGCTCTGAAAACCTCTAGACAGTCTAATATTTAAGGATTACAATGTGCTTAAAATCAGCATAACTTAAATTGTAAAAGCAACTTGTAATATGTAATCGATAACCCAGCGAATGTAGAATTTTTTAAGTCTGAAACATCCAAAATTTGTTGGGGGCCCAACCCAATAAATCCTACCAAAGCAAACAATTAACTTTCTTGGATATTTAAGACTCGCTGTAGTTCTAACGTCTTTTTTTTCACTTAAAACTGAGCTTAATTTTGGTGCCCAATTACAATTAAAAGTAAATGTTACAAATAAAATATTTTATTTTCCAGTGTAGATATTCCAAAAAACAAGTGTGTGTGGAAAGTAAGGAACTGCAGTAGAAATCCTGCCCCACATGGCAACCAAACAGCTGTTTATCATTGGCCTAATTATCAAGTTAATGAGATACTAATTTCTATATTCATAAAGTATGCATGAGCAAACATGAGCATATGCAAAACAGAGCTTAATGACAAACTTAATAAATAAAATAACAAGGTATTGGTAAATAAACATTAATGATCTTTAAAGCTAAAATTCAAGTTATGTTTTATGGGAATCTTGCACATACAAGACATAACTCTACTGAGAGACTGGGCTGTGTGTATATCAACAGCATCAGTCATTCTTGGCTCAATGTGTGTATTAATGGAAAGGAGTGTGTATAAGATACCCAACACCTGTTTTGTGTAAAATTTCAGGATAAGGTTACATCAGCTTGCCCACCACAAAACCTGATGCCGCTGATGCTAGGAGAATCATCTCCGGAACTCTGTTTACTGCCTTCTTTGCTTGCATTGGAGCCGCTAGGGAAAAAAGCAGAATGCACTGCTTAGCTCTCACTTGTTAGCTAGAGCAGATGCATCAGTAACACAATCGACTAATTTCCTCAAATAAATTAGAGAGAATGAAAAATGGAACACCCTGAAAACAAAGACCCCAATAGCTCATGATCATTTTAAACTCTAAAAAGGTTCAACATGGCAACAAAGCAAATGATAAACTGAAACTCATAAAGGTCTAGGCTTTTTTCTCTCCTCACAATTGTTTTAAACATAAGATATGACAAACTGACACTGAACACAACATTAGAAATCCTGGTCTGTCAGTGTGGAAGTCTGACAACAGCTGGCAACCATATGCCTGGAAATATCCTAGCATTTTAGCAATATGAATTGGGTTGATTTGTTTTGTTTTGTTTTTTTAAGAAAAAATTAGCAGATACAATACAGCTTTTTGCTTCTGTGAATCTAACCGCCATTGTGAAGGATATACATGTTAATTTAAGGATAGAGCTAAGGAATCTGGAATACCTGTTGTGATAAGTTCCCCCCAGGGTGCCACTTGGAACTGGGGTACCACTGAGCCCGCCTAACCCACTAGCCTGGGCTTCCTTTCACACTGTGGTGCAGTGATAAGTTGCAAGCTCTCCAAGCTTGCTCTTTTACCAGCGTACACGCAGATAGGGACGCACCCAGCTGCAGCTTCACACACAGATGCTGAGATCAGCTCTGCATGGGAGGGCTCAGCTAAGGCACCTCCCAGTTGCTAAGGCACGCACCCCCCTCTGGAGAGTAAACCCAAAAATATATAGGGAACTGTACAGTGTAAGCTTGTAATATTTGCCCCCTCCCTCAATGTGGAGAGAGATATGCAACAGCTTTCTGTCCCAAATTATAATTTTCACACTCATTTTAGACAAAACAAAAACAAGTTTATTAACTACGAAAGATAGATTTTAAGTGATTTTAAGTGATAAAAACAGATGAAAGTGGATTATCTTTGTAAATAAACAAAACTGCAAACTGAGTTTAACACACTAGATAGGTAGGATATGAATTAGCAAATTCTCATCCTGAGTGATAAACAGATGGCAGATTCTTAAGGCACAAATTGCCTTGGCTTTCCCAGGTTTTAATACACAGGCTAAAAATCCCTCTTGCCTGGGACCATCACTAGCCCCAGTTCAGTCCTTGCCCCTCAGGTATTTCCAGGTGTGTTGTTGTAGGTAGAGTGAGGTACCATCATAATGTCATTGTCTTACCTTTATATCTTCTTCCCACTTGCTGGAAAGCTCTTTTGCTGTGACCCAGGTCTAACAGTTCCCATTGTGTAGAGCTATCTCTGAGAGGTTTCTATTGTACACAATTTCTGGGGTAATCCTTGTGCTTATGTGCATTTCAATAAGCTATTAACATTGTTTGGCTTTTTTACTGTTGTACTTGAAAGGCTACTTGTGGGTGTTTTCAACCTCACAACATGTTTCAGTAACACATACATAGCCAAACTTCATAACTTCACATACGATGGTAGTACATACAATCCAACAAGATATTAATGTCTAGCAGATCAAAACTTTTAGAATGATACCTCACAAGGCATACTTTGTACAAAACATATCCTAATGACATGACAGTGGTGAATATTGGGGCATCAGGGTGTCACACCTGTATCCCCATTCCAATTCTGATGGACTAAACCAGCTCATATATGGATTTATGGATTTCTTTTCATATAATAAAGAAAGCAAATATAAAGCTAAATATTGCTGAGATAAATAAAACTAAAACAATACAATGATGAAATCAAAATCACAATTAAAACACAATCAATTAATCAAGAGGTTCAAGTTATCCAACCAATAACTCCATAACATGTAATTAAATAAAATGATGAGGTTGACACAAAGAATTACTTTTATTAATCCTGCAATGGGAAAAATTAAATAGGAAATGGTTTTTAGACTCTTCCCATGCAAAATAATTCAAGGCAGGCTATGTCTTTGGTTCAGTTTAAGGAAGTACATTCATTAGAATACTTATTGGTAGCTTTACATTAATACTTCCTCCTTAAATTCTACGGTTATGTGCTGCAACTTCATTATTCTTACTCTTCTTCCCTCTTCTCACACTAACACAGAAGTCCTTTTACAGACAAAATACAGAAGAGGTGATTAGAACATACAGTAGTAGCTTTATAGAACATTACTTTTTAACCTTGTAGGACTTATTGGCTAATTTGGTGGCATCTTGGTTTTAATACTAGGACAGAAAACTATTGAAGGTACTTTCCTATAAATACATGCACATCCATCCACACAAACACACACTGATGAAGCACTGGACAACCAAGGCTTCTTCCAAGCTAAATGAAAGGAATAAAGGAAGTGCTCTTACTGCTGCTTCTTTGTTTAACTCATGGATCATCAGTAAATAGAATCAAGTGATGGAACAAGTGGTTGGAGCTCATAAAGTAATTTAACGTATTCAGGATCACTCTGTCAGCAACAACAGGGCAGGTTGTCATGGCTGATGATCCAAATCTTCCACCTGTTCAGGGAAGGGAGAGGCACAGGGCCTCAGGTGTTGTTCTGGCCTTGAGAGAGAGAGCAACTGAGAGAACTTTCTTCTGCATGATCTTAACTTTTATAGGGTAAGCTTCCCTTTTACTTCACTTCACAGACCACCTCTGTGACTGTGGGACAAATTTGGTGCATCCAAGTATACTGGATAGAGTCACTGTGGCCCAACGATCTTTCAGTGGGCAGTCTTTCCGGATTCATATTGTTGTGGAAAGTCCAAATACCAATGTCCATGGCCTTCCAATATCAACTGAATTGACCACGACAGATGTTCTCAAGATGTGTAGACTCCATGCTGGAAAGAACAGATCCATCTCTCACCTTTAGTTACAGGCATGAGATATGCACTCAGCAAGAACTGTCCCTTTAGGAAAAAATCTAATTGTTTCATCAGCATCATGCATCCATGCTCTCATGACAATTACCTCACAGTTCTCAGCATTTCTTAAAATGTTCTGGATTTTATCCACATAGAACTGGGGAACTGATACTGATGGGTTCATAACTTGTCTAGTAAATGCTAACCAAAGTATAAGCTGCTTTTATAAGTTTATAAAAATAATGTCATTGAGAATTAAACAATTAAAGTTTAATCTAGGCTCAACTTATATAGTTCCTATTTAGCTCACACTGTAATATTCATGAATTGATAAGTACTTAACCATATACTCACTGGATCTTCTGCAAGCAGTGTGGTTAGTCATATCTTTATTATGGAGTGCCAGTAGTTGCTTCATAGTTAGGGCTGAAGCTTGCTCTGCATAATAAGCCTGATTTTCAAATGACCTCTCATCCTGAGAATTCTCCCCAAAGCAACCAATCTTTTTGAAATTTTACACGGCTGCATCTCATCCCAGGGTACATAACAGCCTGGAAAAAAATTGAGAAAGGGTCACATCCTGCCTTTCCAATTCATCTGCATTTCAGAGTCAGAGCTTTCTCAACTAGAAGTCAAAGGGGTGGGTTTTTTTCCCTTCAATACCATTTACCATTTACTCAATTATTTTAATGAGGATTAATTCTGTGGTGCAAATTCTGACTCAGATCAGATATATTTAGAATCTAAGATTCTGATCTTGCGATGATTTATGCACATGTTTAACTTTACACATATGAATAGTCCCATAATGGATAGAGATACTTCTTCATAATCTACTTTACATTTGCATATGTGTCTTTTATGGGGAAGCTGATTCAGACAAGTGATTACATGATACCCAGTACAACATCAACTCTGTCTTCATGCTGCTTTTAGGTAATAATGTAATCCCTGCCCACATTCTGCCAACCTGATGCTAATGCCGGCTTTTGCTAAGGCATCTTCCTACAAAAGCGTGAAGTCCAATTTTTGGCAACATATTCTGAAGTACTTCCAGGTCACTGACTGATAATAGTCGGGTAGAAGCAATGCTATCACCGTTACAGATGGATCTCAGAAGATCATTGCTTAGTGCTATATATTGAGACTTCAGAGAGAGAAAAAACTACAGTGTTATAGAAAATAACTGTCAAAACCTAATCACCCAGCCTACCGAAATCTACCCTCTTCATGTGAGCTAGCCTTTCTCATGCTCAGCTACCTCCACCAAAAATCCACAAATCCTCCCTGATCAGCAATCCTGTAGTATATGAAACTGCCATCTCCACCCTCCTCAGAACTCACCTTTCCACACCAACACTGAAACAATGATTCCTCTCCTGATTCACTATATAGTACATATTAAAAGATAGCCTGAAACACATCCTGCCTCTCTCCCACTGCTTTTGTCTGCATATAATCTATAGACTCCTATCCTGCAAGCTGCTCCATGGGGGCAGACCCCTGCATCCATGCTATGCCCCACTGACCTGAATGGAGCTCCATGAAGGGACAATGCTCCACAGGCATGGAGCATCTTGCAGGATTAGGCCCTTAGATTATAACCCCTCCAGGACAGGGATCTTTCTATTTAATGTTTGTAAGGTCTATGATGCACCCACATGCTACATAAAGGATAAGAAATAATAAAAATAAATAATGCAGAGAAAAATAGCTCAATACTCAGTCTCCTCACGTGGAACCATAAAAGAAGAGCTCCCTCTTCTCTCCCCTTTGTAGCATGAGACTTCTCTCTTGTTTTACCCTCTGCTTCCACCTCCCCTCACAGCACAAGGTTAAGCTATATCAGTCAGTTTCTTTGAATCATATTTAATAAACATTTTGAAATCAGGCCTAATCCAGAGACTCAGGATAGCAGCAACTTCCTTTCTCCGCTCCCTGGCCCACGTATCTGTTGCCTTTTGGTGGCTGTTTAACTGTGACATATTAAATATTCTCTTTCCTCTCTGCTTGCAGTCTCTTTTGTCCACCTGCTAAATACAGCAGCAGATTTTCATAGCCTCCTGGATGTGCAATAGATTTCTCTGTTGCCCTCTCGCTGGGTGGTAATCTTATTTTACCAACATTACAATAATTTTAAAGTCATACTGGTAAATCCCCTATTTAATATCTTGATGTTTGAGAACAGAAAACCCCACACTACTAAAATGTTCCTATAAAAGCCTTAAAATCTCCCCAACATGTGACAATAACTATTAGCGACTGTTAACTGAACAATTTCCCCTTCATTTGTATGTCCAGGTTCACTGCCAGACCGAATCAAGCTGCATAACCGCAATCGTTTAATTTTCAAAAAATTCAGACAGAAATGGCCACAGAAATGGGAAGAACGTGAGTTCCAAATTGAACATAAACCACATAGAAAGCATAATGACATGAACAGGTTATCTAAATTCTTGTGTTGGGAAAACGCCTGAAAATTCTGCATTAAGCAGGAGGAGAATGAGATAAGCAGGCAAAGTGATCTGGCAGGCTCAAATGGCTGTAGTCTGCAGGATTGCAGGTATTCCCTCCTCCAGCCCAGGAAGTTTGGAAGCAGATTTACAAGATTGGATACCAGAAATGCATCAAGATGCTTTGAGGGAAAAAAAATCTATAAAATGTGTGACTGATTGGAAACTGAATGAAGAAAAAATTTCTGAGAGTGCAATTTCCCTCCGTTGATTTATTATTAAAGTTTATTGGACTCAATGGGAACCCTTGGAATTGTAGTATGAAGGTATCATGTCACAGATAAGAGACACCTGCTGGTGGTGCTTGCAAATATCAATTTATTGTGCCTGATGCTTTGACATTGTGCCAAAATCTCAGAGGATCCAATTATCCCAAATGATACACACTCAGAACTCCCAGAGAAGCCAATGGCACTGTGGGGTCTCTACACCTTTGACAGTCAGGCCGCTTTTATTTAGAAGCTGAACTTGAAGCATCCAGCTTTGAAAATTTGGGGCTTAGTTCTTTCACTAGCTGATGCCAAGGGGATGATCACAGGGTTGGGGTTGGGACAGAATTACAAATCATACTTGTTATAAAGTTTACTTTGATTTTTGCTTCCTTGAACTTTGTATTAGATTAAGGTGGCGTGATTTAAATTAAGCTAACGTGAGAAAATCTGAGATCCAGCTGGTGAAATAAGTCACAAATTATTTGGCAAGTTAATAATTGTGTGAAATAATATGTGTAAATAGTTTCCACTGTCTGACCTGCTCTTAAGATGGGCATCTCATGTGCACCAAATAAATTGTTCTCAGTTAGTTTCCTGTCAATAACTTACACAGAGATAATAACTGTTTACATTATTCAACCAACGCCATTCATCAGCATACCTGAATAGTTGAGGTTGCATTGTGCATTTTGTAAAGCCAATTTTTGTTTTGTTTTGTTCATGTATGTGTTAAATTGGCCAGCCTCAAAGGCTCCACGGTGATCCTTTGATCTTCAAAAGCTCATTGTACAAACATTTGCAGGCAGATACATGTGAACTTCATGGCTGATGGAATTTGAATAAATAATCTTAAGAGAAACAAACCTCTCAGTGGCTCTGAGAATGAAACATGCTCTTTTAGTTGTTAACAAAGGAGATCAATAATCAAAATACCTGAAGTACACATGGACAAAGCACTGCTGTCTACCCCCATACTGCTTCTACAACAGTAGGGCTGCGCAGGAGGTCTGACACCTGCACTCCTGGAGCTTTATATTTGTATTTTGGCAATAGTTTTGAATGCTGCAGTAGTCCAGTGGGTCCTTCCTTATCCAATACTCCCTGGTAAGAAGTGGGTTTTTCCAATCCCCACAGGTAAATGGTCAGGGCTGACTGGAGCACAGTTCCCTCATAAAAGAATATGGATGGCAATAGGACAGAAACATTCCTCTCCCATATCTGAGGCAGGGCAGACCTCTGTTTTCAAGGGGAGAAGTGGCTCTTCTTCCTTATGGAGGCTAAACAAGGGGAGGGAGGGCACTTGTTTCAGAGGCCAGGAGGGAAAGGATGCGCCGGACCTTATGTAGAGGTCAAGAAAAGATGGTGCTAAAGGCTCTGCCTTTTCTTTCTCCTGCCCATTCTCTCCCCATCCTTTACTCCTGAGATATTCTGGTGATGAGCATGGTACACCTGCTAGATTAGAGAGATCTGTGTTTATGATACTGGAGACAGTAAATCAAGGTTAGCAAATTTACTCTCGTCTGCCTGCATTGCTAAAAAATCTGACCATTTTTCTGAGGGGGTTTCTCTTAATCTATTGTGCCTGCTTGTTGTCACATTTGCCAATAACGTCAGATTTTTTTTGGTAATAATTTATTGAGTCTGACATTTCTGGCTTGGTCAATTTTTTCCTGCTAAAGATCTTGAACAAGCTCACAAAACTGCTTTTAGACCAAGCCATGACAATTTGGCATTTGTCACGGGGTATACACACGTATCTAAACAATAATAGGACATGACTGGCAAAATGACAGCAGAGGTAGCACAGACTGAAACTGCCTGCAGAGAGGTAATGATGCAACCACTCACTAAAATTGAGAAATGTCAGAAAGGAGTACAGTCTGTTCAAATGGACTTAAAAAATAAACCTGCAATGCAGAAGAGAGCGGAACACCCTCAGAGAGAGATAGGTGAAAGGAAGATGATTGATACCAATATTTGTTATTCTTGATGGGACCTGTCAATTCAATTACATTACAGCTTCCAAACTGTGGGTAGAGGCATGTGGTTGGACAGAATTGTCTGAAGCATTATTATATCCAGCAATCGTCTGGATCTTTGTAAAATAGCAGCAGTAATTATTGCACAATGCGCTGCCCAAACATATACATGAAAGGCAGGCAATCTGAAGTGTATTATAGCAAAATTGCTGCATCTATTTAAAAAAAAAATTTTACTGTCCAAATTCCTCTCCAGCTTTTACAATAAAAGCATCTGTTCTGCTACTCAGAGCAGTATTCCCTTGAAATGAATGGGAATTTAGGAAAGAACAGTAAGGATGATTGTGCTTTCCATTGATGCCGAGGGTTTGTTTTTACCTTTAGGATATGTTAATATAAGGAAGAGAAACCCAAGATGACAACTTTTTTTTGTTCTAGATGGCAAAATTATGTAATTACATAGCTCAGTATTCTCATAATCTCTCACTAATCTAAGCAATTTTATGAATATATTTATATCTGCAGAATAGTAAAAATGATGGGAAAACATTTTCCTCTCTGATCCACATCTGTGCAGTTATTATGGTCCTGATCTAACCTCCATTAAAGTCAACAGGATTCGTTTCAGCCAGGTCCAGATTAAGGCAAAGACACAATAAACCCGAACTCCTACAGTCATGCAGAAACCTCAGGATCTCTCTCTCACACATATACACACAAACATGATCTAAGAGTTACTGATGCAGTGACATCTGCCTCAGTCTGCATACAGACACCAGAAGAGGGAGGAGCAGCTGTCACTGGAACCAGGAAGTTAACTGCCTGGCCCTATATCCATCATCAGAGCTAACCAAACCTCCTGCCGCTGCTTGGGAAAGGTAAAGGGGGGGGCTCACCACACTATTCCCACCCTATCGCTATTGGAGAAGGGAAGGAGACCCTGTCACTAGTCCAGCATCTGCTGGGGTTGTCGCCATGGAGTGCCCCTGTGGGAATTGCACTAAGGGCACCCAATTGCCTTAGTCTAACCCTGTTTCTAGTGACTATGGTAATTGAATTGGAGCCTATATGCACAGAAGTTCCAGGGTTGTCAACGAGAGGTCTGATGATGGGTTTTGCTTTCATTCCAGCATGCAATGGTACATCTTGGTTTGTGTTGGTAAGGATGTAAGCACAATTCCAATTCCAAGTGAAGTTTTGCTTGAGTGGAGGCTGCAGATTTAGGTGGGGGCTCATTATCATATTCAGGCAAGCAGCTTTTTCTGTAATGATCAAAAAGTAACACGGTTAATGTGACAAGCAAATTTAGTTGGCCAACTTTCTAATTCTAAATGCTAATTTTATAGTGATAATTTCTCCCTGATATCCTTTAACCTAGTGAAGGCACGGGAAACCAGCTGAGGACTGCCCCACTAATATATTCACAAGGAGTTGCTCATTCAAGGCTTGGAAAAGTGATTGGTTTCTGATCATTTAAAAAAGAGACACAAAAATTAGTGTTCAAACTTGGAACACGATGAGCACCAAAATTTACTTGGTAGGATCTCTCTGAAAGCTGACAGGATGGCTTGCCAGGATGACACTTACTTGAGGTTAACAGTTGAAAAGAGAGTGGACCAAATTCTCTGCTGGCATAAATGAACACAGTATTACTAACCTCAGTGGAGTTTCACCCATTTACATGGGGAGATTTGTTGATTTTGTTTTCTTTAAAGGAAAACTCCTGGTATGTGTATATCAACCAAAGAATGAGGTAATTAAAGTGCAAATGGAGATTTTTGACACTCTAGGCTTGATTCACCAATGCATTATTTTAGTTTTAAGTAAGTAGTTAAAGCTGGAGTGATTCAGTGATCATTCAGGTCCTCTATTTTAAATCTGTGGGGATGCACCCACTTACCTAAAGAGTGAGTTTGATTCTTGGTCCTCAAACATCCTTAAGCAAACATGTCTAAGAGGCTGAAAGGGCTAACACACATTTTATGGAACATGTGACTGAGCACACAAAGCTGAGGGAAAAGAGAAAAGAACTCTGGGCTATGTTAGAAAAACAGGACCATTTTGCTACATAAGAAACCCAACTTTGTAACTAAGTTTAGTACCAATCCTGTAATGCTAGGTGTTTGTGTTTACCTTTAATTTTCTCTCTCATTCTGTATATTGTCAATAAAAGTAATACTGATTTATACATCGGATTGAGTTTGGAGATTGACTGACACAACCAGAAAGGACACAAGGTCTCTGGCTTCTCCAGAGAGAAAGGGCAAGTAGTCTACAAATTACACTGGTCTACAATTTTTGAGAAGTTGTCTGCTTCAGAGATAAAATGTGCTATTTATTATGTATTTTGATGTGCTGAATTCAAATATGACAATTAAAACAATTGATTGGCTACTGTTTCAAAGATATTTAAGTTTTTACATTTTATGTCTATGTATATTGCGTAGATAGTAGAGTTTTAATCATAAATTGTAAACCTAGGTCTTTTCACGTGTTTATGGTTGCTTTACATGATAATATTTCGCCTGTCCTGTTTATATAACACTTTAAAAATCAGCCAAAGGGTTATATAAATAAAATGTATTATGAAACAAAAGGCAAAAAACTATTATGTACATGGTTTAGTCCTATTCATTGTCTACTCGGCGCTTCTTGGCTTATCTCTTGTATTCATTAAATGGAGCATCTCTTCTCAGTGTCCAGCAATAGTCTGCAAGCATTGATGGGCTCCATTTGCCCTGATAGCGTTTCTCCATTGTTGCAATGTCTTGGTGAAATCACTCGCTGTGCTCGTCGCTCACTGCTCCGCAGTTCGGTGGAAAAAAATCTAGATGAGAGTGCAAAAAATGTATCTTTAGTGACCTGTTGCAACCAAGACTTTTGTATGCCTTGAGGAGGTTTTCCACCAACAACCTGTAGTTGTCTGCCTTGTTGTTTCCGAGAAAATTTATTGCCACTAACTGGAAGGCTTTCCATGCCGTCTTTTTCTTGCCATGCAGTGCATGGTCAAATGCATCATCTCGAAGAAGTTCACAAATCTGAGGACCAACAAAGACACCTTCCTTTATCTTAGCTTCTTTTAACCTTGGAAATTTTCCACGGAGGTACTTGAAAGCTGCTTGTGTTTTGTCAATGGCCTTGACAAAGTTCTTCATCAGCTTGATGTGTAAAGGTGGTAACAAAATCTTCCTTGATTCAACAAGTGGTGGATGCTGAATACTTTTCCTCCGAGGCTCCAATGACTGTCGGAGTGGCCAATCTTTCTTGATGTAGTTGGAATCTCTTGCACGACTATCCCATTCGCAGAGAAAACAGCAGTACTTTGTGTATCCAGTCTGCAGACCAAGCAAGAGAGCAACAACCTTCAAATCACCACAGAGCTGCCACTAATGTTGGTCATAGTTTATGCACCTCCAAAGTTGTTTCATGTTGTCATAGGTTTCCTTCATATGGACTGCATGACCAACTGGAATTGATGGCAAAACATTGCCATTATGCAATAAAACAGCTTTAAGACTCAACTTGCATGAATCAATGAACAGTCTCCACTCATCTGGATCGTGAACGATGTTGAGGGCTGCCATCACACCATCGATGATGTTGAAGGCTACAAGATCACCTTCCATGAAAAAGAATGGGACAAGATCCTTTTGACGGTCACGGAACATGGAAACCCTAACATCACCTGCCAGGAGATTCCACTGCGGTAGTCTGGAGCCCAACAACTCTGCCTTACTCTTGGGTAGTTCCAAATCCCTGACAAGGTCATTCAGTTCACCTTGTGTTATGAGGTGTGGTTCAGAGGAGGAGGATGGGAGAAAATGTGGGTCCTGTGACATTGATGGTTCAGGACCAGAAGTTTCATCCTCTTCCTCTTCCTCGTCTGACTCAAGTGAGAATGATTCTGGTGCATCAGGAACCGGCAGTCCTTCTCCGTGGGGTACTGGGCGTATAGCTGATGGAATGTTTGGATAATGCACAGTCCACTTTTTCTTCTTTGACACACCTTTCCCAACTGGAGGCACCATGCAGAAGTAACAATTGCTGGTATGATCTGTTGGCTCTCTCCAAATCACTGGCACTGCAAAAGGTGGAGATTTCCTTTTCCTGTTCAACCACTGGCGAAGATTTGTTGCACAAGAGTTGCAGCATATGTGTGGGGCCCACCTCTTGTCCTGATCTCCAATTTTGCAGCCAAAATAAAGGTGATAGGCTTTCTTAACCATAGTGGTTATACTGCGCTTTTGTGATGCAAAAATCACTTCACCACAAACATAGCAGAAGTTATCTGCACTGTTCACACAAGTACGAGGCATCTCTGCTCACTTTGGCTAAACAGAAATGTGTCCCTTTGCAAAATCAAACACTGACAAATAAGAGAGCACGACACTGTATGATTTCTAGAGCTGATATAGCGCAATTTGTTCAGCAGAGTGATGTAAGCTTCGTTATGATTGCATCATCCATGACTTCTAGGAGTAACATGATGCAATTCATATCATGTATGACGCAATACCAGCTTCAGATTGCATCATTCATTGTTTTGCCTAAAAAGCAAGTACTGTCCAAACCCAGTCATAGATTTATTCATAGATCCAGTCAAAGATGTAGTTTAGTCATTTCTGGTTTAAATTGAGATCCCTTCCCTTTATAACTCACTTATCCTCCGCCATTCCCAAGTCAAGGGTCGTATATACTGACCCAATAGCATATCTTGAAAACTAGAGCCAATCAACAATTTTAAGCATCATTTTCGTTCTCAGTGACCCAGAATTAGTAAAGTTTGACTACATTTATTTCAGAAGCATTTTGGCTGTAGAGCAGTGTTATTTGAATACAAAGTCCTGGGCATGGAGAAAGCTGTGTGCTTCCTCTCCGAAAGATTGCCATAGGAGGACTGCAAGCATCACTGTGGTCTTAGAGAGAGCCAAACAGCCTAAGAGAAAAAAGCATTATTACAGCCAATAAATAGCAACAGGATGAGAATTGGAGCAAAGGGAGTAGCTAGCTCTGAAATGGGTATGTAAGGGTATGTCTACCTAAACACTTACTGTGGACCTTGCTGCTGAGCATGGAAAGTTCCCCATTGTGCACTTCTTACTGCAGTAGTACACAGTGGTGCAAGTAGAATTTATTTCTTACAGGTAAGCTGCGCATAGGTGACTCATGGGAGGGACACAAAGGGGGGCACCAGCTAAAGGGGGCCATATGACCTCCCCATGTGCCCCCCCCACGTTACTCCTCGCTGCCCGATCCCCAGCCCAGGGTCCCCGCGCTCTCCCCATCCCACGTTACCACGTTACGTTTGTCCTCCCGCTGCGCCAGATAGACTGCTGAACTGCAGAGCTCTCCGAAACCATCACGGGGAAAGGAGCAGAACGTGGGGCCGCTGGGCGACGCCATGCCGGCAACTCCTCCAGAGCGGCTGTACTGCCCCTGCCCAGCCCTGCCCCCAGCTCTTCCACACAGGTCTCTCTCCTGTCTGGGGTCTGTACAGCCCCACCGGAGAACAGGGCTGGGGGCAGGGCTAGGGGCAGTACAGCCATTCCGGAGGAGCTGCCGGCATGGCGTCACCCAGTGTCCCCACATTCTGCTCCTGTGTCTTTCCAGTACAGCATACCGGCAGCAAATATCTTAATGGTATGGCATACTGGACCTCCCTACTTGCACCACTGCTAGTACATCAGTGTGGACTAGAAAACTTTCAGTGTGCACCAGCAGGGTCCACACAGACAGTTAGTGCACGAGTGCTGTACATTTATACCACTGCTTGTTGTGCAGTAAGTGTTTGGGTAGACATGCCCTAAGTTCATTGGTATGGTACCCTTACTATAAAGCAGCAAGATTCACCCATTCTTTCTCTGTTTGTCCCATTTATTTTAATGTTTGAATGGATTTTTTTTTTTGTTTTCACAAGTATTAGAAAATTATTTTTCCACATGACAAACATTAGGCAAATAGTGACAGTAAGTGATCTGATTTACATTTTTATAAATTCAGAGTAAACAAAGTAGATTCACATTTAAGCATTTGACACAAACAGAGACCTAAAGAGACAGGAAAAAGGGAGGCATCCCAAGCAAAATCTGAAAGCTGCTTGACTAAATATATAATTTGTCTCGTTAGTTTCAATCATTACTTTGTGGAATTGGACCAAATCCATTCTAATAGAGTATAAAAAGCTATATGTAAATATTATATATTCCACTTTTTGCAATTACAATTCCAGAGTAACAGTGCAGATACTCCAGCTTTCCACCAATGTAACAGAACAGAAGTTGGATCATGGGTGCTATACCAGCCAAATCTACGATACCTTCCTCATAAGACATTTTTCATTTAGAAAAGAAGGATGGTCTTGTGGTTACAGCACTGGACAAGGACTCAGGAAACTTGGATTCATCTGCAGACTTCCTGTGTGATCTTGGACTAGTCCCTTCACATCTGTGTGTGCCTGCTCCCCATTTTTGCAATGGGTATAATAATAGTTCCTTTCTCACACCCTTTGACTGTCTTGCCTATTGTGAGCTCATCAGGGCAAAGACTGATCCCATAAACATGCATACACTTAACCGAGTAGTCCTTTTGACTTCAGTGTAATTATGCTTAAGTGCTTTACTGCTTTGAGGCAATAAACAAAGGGAGGGGGTGGGATAGCTCAGTGGTTTAAGCATTGGCCTGCTAAACCCAGGGTTGTAAGCTCAATCCATGAGGGGGCCACTTAGGGATCTGAGGCTAAATCAGTACTTGGTCCTGCTAGTGAAGGCAGGGGGCTGGACTCAATGACCTTTCAGGGTCCCTTCCAGTTCTATAAAAGAAAAAGAGGCCTGGGTATATGATCATAATATAGCCTCACTCTTACTACTGTGATATGAATAAAAATAATTAATGTCTATCAATGTATTTCATACACCTTCTCTATGGCATTACTTTTTCCTTATTAAACACATACTCGTACATGTGACATTCATACATTAAAATAACAGTCACTGTGTCTGAGTGAACAGTTAGGCTCTAGCCCTACAATGACTTACACATGTGCTTAACTTTATTACAATAAGCAATTCCATTGATTTCAGTGAGATTACTCTCAGCAGTAAAGTCAAATACATGTATATCTTTTGCAGGAGCAGGGCCTTAATAACGAAAAGCAGCAAAAGCAAAAAGCCTTTGTGATGGGTTGTCACCCCGGGGTGCAGTCTGGGGCTGTGGGAACCGCTGTGCCCCTCTAACTACCGAGCTGGGCTGGCCCTTTTCTCACACTGCTTGCTTGGAGACACAGCCAGCCTCACCAGGCCCTGTTATCACCCAACATGAGAGCAGGTGGCACCACACACCCAAACTGAGCTACCTGAGTGCTTACCTAAGCCACTCAAAGACAGGCAGCCAATTTCGCAGCTCCCCAGCCTTGCACCCCCCACCGGAGTATAAACCCAAAATTATACCATCTTGCATTGCACAGAGATCTGTACAATGTAAGCTCACTAATAAAGTTCCCTTTCCCCTCGATGTGGGAAGGATATGCAACAAGCCTGTGTTAACCAAGCTGAGATTTTTCCCCAGACACTTCACTCAAAGGCACTGGTTTAGATAAAGCAAAAAATAAGTTTATTAACTATAGAAAGATAGATTTTAAGTGATTATAAGTGATATATGGATCAAAGCAGATTACCTAATAAATAAAAAAAAATGCAAACTAAGCCTAACATACTAAATAGATTGGATATGAATTCTCACCTTGACTGATGAAATAAACTGTCCACTGGGTTGACATACACAGGCTAGAAATCCTTTTAGCCTGGGACCAGCACTTTCCCCAGTTCAGTCTTTGTTCCTGGTGTTTCCAGAAGTGTTCTTGTGTGGGAAGTGAGGCCACTGGATGACGTCACACCCACCTTATACAGCTTTACCATATGGTGGGAACCCTTTGTTCCAAAACTCAGTTCCCAGCCCAGTTTGTGGGAAAGTTCAGGTACCACGATAGAGTTCAGTATCATGTGGTCTGGTCACATGCCCTTACTGACTCATAGCAGCCTGAAACATTTACAGGAAGGCTAAGCTCTTCCATAGTCCATTGTCTTTGCTGATGAGTCATCAGCACTGTCTGGCTTCTTCACTGTTGTACCTGAAAGGCTAGCTGTGGGTGTTTCCAGAGTAACCACATTTGAAATACAGATATCTAGTCAATGTTGATAACTTCAGATACAAAAATGATACATGCATACAACTAGGATAATCATATTAAACAAATCATAACTTTTCCATAGCCACCTAAGACCTATCTTGTACAAATCGCATTATAATTATGTCATAATTATATCAGAATCATACAACTATGAAGAATATGGGATGCAGCGATACAGCCATCTTTTATAATGGTACAAATATCTTGTCAACACAGATTTGTCTCACAGAGCAAATGCGATAATGATCATATTAATACAGTACAGTCAGTATTGTGTCAGAAAGTAATCAGACCACTTCCAGTACAGAGAATCATGTTCTTATGACATATAATTGTGTAATCACTAGGACACATGCTTGGTTTTATTAAGCGTTCAAGATTACTGTTTGGGAAAGAACACATTTTGGGATAACTACCTCACTGTCTCTCTCAGCAAAGAGCATGGAATTTGCAGGAGGAAGAGTTTTTCAGACTGTAAGAAAAAAGAACTCTTTTGGATTGTGGAAATTAGAGTTGAGCACCAATTTCTTATTTGTTTTGAATGAAGCAACTAGGCCCTATTAGAAAATTCTTGACCCAGAACGTCCATTACACCTTGATTGACTTTTCCCCCTTTTAGTGTCGTAGTCTTAGTTTGTATAAAAATTATAAACCCTGACATGGATTTGGACTGTACTTGGCACATGTTTAATAACTTTTAAAGTACAAAAACATATTTCCCCGTTCCAGTCCTGCCTAGCTTCTGACACCAGTGTTTATCAATATTGCTACCAGCTTTATCATTATTGCTTTAGGTACTGGCCTTAATACTCAATTAGCCATGCCCCCGCACACCAGTTCTTTTTTTACCACTTTCCCATGTATGTATTAACTCACACCAGACACTTTTTGACACTCCACTTCCTTTCTGTGCCTCATAAAACAAAATCGGTCAATGACAGTCTGCGGACACCTGGAATGAACTTAGCAACAAAATTTCTCAGCTCCTTTTTAATGCTTCTGGGTCAAAATCACCACCAGCAGGCAGACTAGGGTTGCCAGCCCTCCAGGATTGTCCTGGAGTCTCCAGGAATTAAAGATTAATCTTTAATTAAAGATTATGTCATGTGATGAAACCTCCAGGAATATGTCCAACCAAAATTGGCAACCATAAGGCAGACAGAAATGTGATATCAAAGTCCACTCACACTACTGTTTTTGTTTCCCTTCACTGATACTTGAACTGCTGACAGAAATCAACAATGTTGATCTGTAGAAAGCAAAATATTTGATGGGATGCTGTGAGGCCAGATGTATAAAATCTAAAACAAATAGAAAATGTTTCCCTGATTATTCTTTTTTATTGCAATGGGAAAAGTTTCTTTTTAACAAAATCTTTCCCCTGGAGAATTTGGAAACCAAACATTGCAGCATTTGCTAGTTGATAGGACTGTGAAACTAAATTAGAGCTGACTTTAAACCAAAGACAAACTGATTAGACTATTTTCATCATTGAAGCTGAGATATGCAAAAAATAACCCCAAAACAAATACCCATATATTATAAACCATGGAAAGTAAGGTTGGTTTATAAAAAGTTTCTTATGATAATATACAGTGTTGTTTGTAGCACACACAGGAATTTAAAAAAAATATTTTTAATCTAACAGTGTCTCTTCAAATCTACATCTGAAACACAATTTATTTTGGTCAGCTCTTTTTCAAATAAGCTTCTGCTCTGTTGTTGTCCATCATAATTTGTCTATGCTGACCCTGAGATGGCTGAAGTTTTGGAGTTATTTAATGAAAATGCCTCCAAGCGTTTAATATTTCCAAGCTGTTAATACTCCAAACTGATTCTGTCCCAGACCAAACAAATATACATTTTGTCTTGAAAAAGGGCAATCGGTCTCCTTTTCGAACTGTTTTTAAAAGTTTTGGAGGAGGAGGAAGATAAGACTAGAGAATCAAAGCAACATTTTTAATGTATCGTTCTAACTAATTTGGCTTCTAAAGTCAGTCACTGAACTCTCTCAGCTTGAACTTCTTCTTTGACTCAATAATAAATGTTGCCACCGGATAGGCTACTGACAAAGTACAAAAGTGCCTATCAAACTGGCTAGCTCCCCTTCAGATACAATTTAATTGTGATTTTTCTAAAATCCCTCTGCACCAGAGGCATATGGACAGTCCGAGTTTCTGAGTGTACTTAAAAAAACAACCCGGGAACTAATTCACAATTAGGAATCTCAATTGATTCATTTTTGCTTGTTTTTAAAAACCAAAAAATGGAGATTCTTTCCTGCAAAGGAATAGCAATTAGAATATCAACTAAGGATGGGCCCAATTCTGCAAACTCCTATACACTCATGTGGTTACAGTTACTTATGTGCAATGTAAAATCAGGTCCTTTATCAGCCCTTACTCCCCTAGATTCTCCAGGTGTTACTACTGGACAGAATAATGAATGTCCTTGGAACAAGCCAAAGCCCATCACTCTCTTGATACAAAATTCCTCTCCTATGGAGATTCTGGAATTCCATGTCCTTGTACAAACAGCATGCTTAAGAAAGCATTTCTTGGTATTATTGTTACTAAGAGATCTAGGCCCCAGTCCTGCAAGATGCTCCATATGAGTTCCCTGTTCCCATGCAAAGCTCTATTGCAGGATAGGGGCCCTATTTTATATATTGTCATCTGAAAAGGCACAATCTTGCAAGCTCTCCACATTCTGATTTCCCAGTGAAGTTAGTGGGAATGCTGCATATATATTACCAGCAGGATTGGGCCCTGCATATTCTAAAGAGCCCACCTGTTCATGATTTGACTTAAAATATTTACACATTTTAAAAGGTTGCACGTGTTGAAAACAACCAGATGATTTTGGGACCACATGCAAAACAATTGTGAGAAGCCCTCTGAGAATCTTTAAGTAGGAAAATTTTCTACAGCATCTTAATCAATTCCTCCTATGTTTTCCGTGATTTGATGTTTTTAGAGAATTTTGATCTAGTCTTAATTCCCGTAGCTTTACCATCTGCCTAGCATTTTTATGAAAGGTAATTTTATCCCCTCTGCCAACCTGATTAATATTGTAATGGGACTTGGATTTATTAGTTTCCATGATTCCAGACAATATTTTGTTCTCCCTGAGTTTTCCGCTGGCAGCAGCAAGTTTGTAATTTTATCAATTGAAAGCAGAGAGGCCATTCATTAGTAAAAGACCCTAATCTACTGGTTCTAACTGGTGGTTTAAAATCAACATGCACTTTTCTCTGCACCCCATCTGAAAACCTCTTTCACAGAAAGAAAAAAATAAAGAGCTAGATGTAAGACATTTCTGTCTGACCTAAAACTCTAGCAGATGTCCAAGGACAAAGATTTTTTTAGGTATCTCTCCCACTTTTTCTAGTTCCTCAGTGTGTGCCAACAACTCCCAATAAATCAGTCCCCTGAAAGTATGGGAATTGTAGAGTTTTGACTGAAACAGTATTTTCTCTGCATAGCAGAGATTGAGGGTTGGTCTATAATACCAATTTATGTTGGTATAACTATGTCACTCGGGGTGTGGAAAATCTACATCCCTGTGCGGTGTAGTTATACCACCCCAACCCTCAGTGTAGACAGCGCTCTGTTGATGGGAGGGTTTCTCCCATTGACATAGCTACTGCCTCTTGGGGAGGTGGATGAACTACACCAGTGGGGGAAGCTCTGAAGTGTAGACAAGCCCTGAAGGTCCACATAAGCTCTTACGTTAGTGAAATGAGGGTTAAAAATTTGTCTTTAAATTTCTATGCTTTATAATTAATATAGTACAATAATTAATATAAATACCCGATGTGCTAAAAGCACAGACATCTTCCTGCTTTTGGAAAGCCTCAAGTCTTTGTCAGGGAACCCGCTCTAGCCAAATGTATGAGGGAGCTGATCTTGACTTGACTGAGAGCCCATTGAAGTCAATGGAAGTCATTCCATTAGATTCAATAGACCCAGGATCAGGCCCTTAATAGACACTGTAGCAGGGAGCTACAACGCCTTGAATTTTCCATTAGGTAATTTGGATGACCCAATCAATTTTTTTCCCAGTGAGCCAGCTAAATTCTGTCTTCCAGCACACCACTAATACCTACTGAGGAACTATACCAAGTGGACAATCTCAGCTGTCTCAACATTTTCATTTGACATTTAGTTTTTATCAGTTGACATATACAGCCAAATTTAAGTCAATGGAAGTACAATAGGGATAAGTCTGCCCCTAAATTTTATTCTGTCTTTCTTTATGGTTACCTCTAGTCCCAGAGCTCCTTTAGCCTTTCACAGGAAATCTCCAGAACCTATGGAAATCACAGCTCCACAATCTCCCAGAGGGGACACTGCTGAGCAAAGCTCTAAGAGAGGACTTTGCTGTAAGAGTCAGTTTTGGATGTCTGATTGCATTCTGTTTCCACCATTCTCCAGGGTCACTTGTGTGGGCATTATTGGGACTGAGAAATAAAATGACAGCTCCATCTGTAGGCTATTCACTGGAGATAAAGATTCTTTTTCTAGCAATTCCATCACCTGTACATCCAAACCGCTTTTCTCTAACAGGTGCTGGTTAATGATTTCTCTTTCTTTGACCTTCATTTTTGACATCTCCAGTGTTGCCTTTTCTCTGTATATTTTCTTTAGCTGAATTCTGGTTGGCAGTGGGGCATACTGTATTTGAACCGAAAGGCTAACTCTGTACCATATGTCCTTGCTTATCCTTGATGGGGTAAACCATTCTGATATCTTTGTTTTTTATTTTATTTATTAATAGAGCCATTCTTTTACAACAGAAATCTTATGAAACTTGTTTTACAACTTAGAGATAAACTTATACACAAATTAAGGAAGTCCCTAAAGCTGTATTTGTGAGACTGGCTATTAGTCACTTTCTTTAACTTTGTAATATTGATCACATACTGTTGTTGATGCTTTTCTACTCTTCCTATTTTCCTTTTTTTAAGGACAGTTGTTGAAGGAGTTTTTGCCTTCCTTAATATTCAAAGAAAGTTATCAAATTATCATGTCTGGTGGAGTGAAGGGTTATATCCCTCTTCCAGCAAACTCAAAAAAGTCCCACCACATTTCTAAGTAATCTTTTTTTCCTTCTCTCTGTAAAACTCTGACTTGATGAATTAATTTTTCTAGTACCGGAATTTATGGCTTTTATAAGAAGCAGAGTTGTCAGGACAATTTAATAAAAATACAAAGGGGTTATCTGACAGCTGACACCTCTTTATCTCCCTTATGGCTTTCCAAAATGTCTTAATTTGAGGCATATCTACCATATATGGAGAAATCTCATTTCATTACATTCTTTCCTGCATTTGCCTGTCCCTGTACAGTAAATGTGTTTAATTTTAAGGGGAGTTAGGTACCGTTTACAAAGAACTTTAATATAATTTTATTTTATTGAGGTGTGGGACTACTACTCCATACATTCTCCCATACCTCAATTTTGATGCCTATGCTTGCATCAATTTTCCCTTTTTTCATTAAGATAGTTATTTACTCTATGAAACAGTTAGAGATTACCTTTTATAGAATGGAGCGTAAGTCTTTTTGTTTCATGGATAAAGTGAGTAGTTTTTCAAATTCTGTTTATTTTCTACTTAGGTTTGCCTTTTTGTGCGGGGTGGGTTGAAAATGTCTCAATTGTAGCTATAGACATTCTGGAATTTTCATGTCTTTTGCAAGTTGTTTTATTTCATCAAGTGATCTAAATGTATTGTTTCTAAATAGCTGGACAAATTTTTATATACTTATAAGTTCCCACATGTCAAAGCTTCCCAGGCTTTTATTGGGGTTAAATTCCATATTATCTACTAAGGGTATTGAGGTGATGGGTAAGGGCTTAGCTTGCTGAATAAATTATTTCTTCTTGCTTTCATAAAACAGTGATTATATACTGATTTTGGCCTATAGGATTTCTTATCCAGGGGACCATGCGGTTGAAATCACCTCCAAGGATTTTGCATTCCTGACTCAGATGCCTGGATCCGGAACCTGTGCGTAGATAAGCTGTCTGTAGTGAAAAGGTGGAGAGCTTAGAAATAGTAGCATGGTTACAGCTTGCTTCCTTTGGTTAGCTTCTCAAATGACGCAAGTGCTTTTATCACAATCTCTAGATACCATGGAGCAAGCTGAATGACCTTAAAATCCTCAGTGCAAATTCTGCTTCTCCTTGACTTCCATAGAGTTATTCCAGCTACTGTTGTAACTGAGAATAGAATTGGGTCACAAGTATACAGTATAAGCATACACTAACTAGTTTACTCTGGATACACTATCTTAAATCAGCTGGGTAACAGCCAGGATTAATTCTCTTTGTATGCTCTGCTGCTCAGCAAGAATGGAGGAAGAGCGTTTGAAATGGTGGACCTAGTTTCCAGCACAGCAGGGCCAAATTTGCAATGTACAACTTTTTAAAAATAAGGCCTCATGGATGCAAAGCTGTGGCATGTGCAGAGCATTTGGATCCTTTCTAATATTAACTCCAGTTATCCTAAACTTCAGTTGAGCCTTATCTATCCAGAGGGCTGTTAGCCCAGGAAGGAAAATACGATGTTGCTCTACAGCTACATGTCATGACTGCAGCAAACTCCTCTGTACATTTCATGCATATGATGAACTGGAGGGGAGCTGATAAGAAGGCTAATGAATTGACCTAATCATGAATTTTTAACAGATGAAACTAGCTAGTTAACAACCACCATCATCCAATTCAGGTCAAGGCGAATTCTCTTTGCTACCGGGGAATGGATCATTTGATTGCCTGCCGTCCTACACTTGCTGATCCATTTGTGAGCCTCTAGCTGCCTGATTTCCATGTGCTTTCTTATAACAGATTTGATATAACCCGATATTGCCTTGCCATAAGATATTGTGGCTTTGCACAATCTTCAGTCAGCTTTTCCCGAATTAGAGTTATATTGTGCACATTTATCATTATTTTCAAACTGTGGTGCCAAAAGTTAGGCACCTAAATTCTTATTTAGGCCCCTAAAAAATTGTGCTGATTTTCAGGGATAACTTCACAACTCACAGAAGTCCGTGAGAGCTTGCGGGGGGACAGCAGTTCTGAAAATTTGGCCAATTTTATTTAATTAATTTTAGCAACCTAAATTTAAAAATCCTGGTCTTAATTTTTTGAATGGCCTCTGGACATAGTTCTCATTAAGAATTGATATAGAAAATTGCCAGGTGAAACACACGGCTCAGAATTCTTAATAGGGAGTTGGATACCTCTGTATTTGGAAAGTGAAAAATAAACCATGATAACCTATTAGTACCAATCCTTAAGATCTCAATCTGTATTAATTCATAGAAAAAATCTTATGTGCACAGTATAGGACATATGTCACAATGAGGATTTCTCTTACCTCTTATTGTGCTCCACTTACTTCTTATTGTGTTCTAAATAATGCAAAATTGGAGAGGCTGCTGCCCAACTCCAGCCAACTGGCTACTTTTGAATATAGAATGTCCGCCCACATTACTGAGCAATGTGCCTACGTCACGTGGGCATCACACCCCTATTAGATTTCTTTTTTCTTCACCATCAGTGGTTTCTTGTACAGATCATGACCAATTCAGGCTCTCCATGCCTGTAATAGTCTGTTCTTTGTTATTCCTACAGTCAGGCGATAGCGTCAAATGAAAGAATAAGTGGTGAAATCAGCTACACATATTCAAAATGTTGACGTTCAGATCTGATTATAGGATTGCCATTTGACAGCTTTATATCAGACAAAACCCATTTGTTAACAGTGACACACTGGCCGTGAGTACAAGAAAGAATAATACTTTGCATTTGTAGCACACATTTTATCCTAGGATGTCAAAATCAGTTTACAAACATTAATTAAGCCTCATAAACATAAGAGATATCTCCTTTTACAGATGGGAAAACTGAAGCACAAAGAAGGTAACTGATCTGCCGCCCAGGATCTCACATAAAATCTTTGGCTGAGCTGGTTATAGAATACAGATCTCTGGAGCACCAGTCAAGTGCCCTAACCAGAAGATTGTCCTTCCTAATTCAGATGTCTTCATTATTACTGTTAGATTAGTGAGGCATGGAAGAAAGAGAATAAACTGAGAAAGGAAGAAGGAGAGGCCCAAGTCAAAGTATTACTGAGGCAATTTGGAGAGCATGTTACTTTAAATTCCTATTCACATAGCTCACAACTTTTTCAGAAATGAGTTTTCAAGAAGTAGAAAAGTAATACCACAATGTTTGTTGGAAACGATTTTCCCTCCCTGCTTAGCTGGCTGTCAAAATATTACCAGTCTGAAAGTAGAGATTTAAAATCCTGAATTTTTTTTTAGTTATAGTAGAAAACAGAATTTTATAGAAGACACGGGTACACGACAACAAAAAGACAGTATCCCTTCTCAAAGAACCATGCTTCTGTGATTTCTAGGACTTTTGAAAATATAGAAAACAAAGCTGAATCTCAATTAAAGACTGCTGAAGGGGAAATGGGATCCTGTATCACTGACATCTGGACTAGTGCTAGTTCATGTAATACATATCTGTCACTGACAGCTTACTGGGTTATATGTAATTCTGAATCATTAGTCACGTCTTCTTCAGCAAGCTCAGGGATCTGCAAAAACAGAGCAGTGGTAGTAAAAGTACCTTTGGAGGACAAGCTCAGTTACATGCCATGATCCTGGAAGATAATCATATACCATTAATTTAATGTATGCCATAAATGTCATGATAGATAAGTCCATGTCAACAAATGGGGTGTGGGCATTGTTGACCTAGACAATCAGGTTAGCATAGCAAACAATGGCTTTATAAATATCTCCTGCACACATATTTAATCTTGTGCTTAATACACCCAAGAAGAAGAAAAATATGTCCAACATCATTTCAAAAGGGAAGAAAAATCTGTTCCTATTTTCATAGCCTTGTAAAAGAACGAGAACTTCTGGGAAAAAAAAATCCAAGAAGAATGCTACATGCCCCCAAACAAACTTATTCAAGATGTAGTTAGCAGCTAAAACCCTGCATATTACATAGACTGGTTAAACGGAGGCAGCCTCTACATATGCTCACATTTGAATATGATATTGATTGATCACTTCTACAAATGGAGTGGCCTAGAATGAAAAGTCTTGTGAATGTGCTAAGACCATTTTAACGGGTCACTAGAGACCAAAGTGTGGAAGTAGCATATCTAAGCCAAGATCTATATGCAGTCCATCTACCACTATGAAAAACTAAGGGTTTCAGACCAAAAAAAAAAAGATATCTCTATAGACATTTTTTCTGTTGATACTATAGTTTCCACTGACAATTGATTGGGTGTTTCAAGATCAAGGGAATGTGTTTAGTCACTTGCCTGTTGTGACAAGTTCCCCCCACCCCCCAGGTGCCACCTGGGACTGGGGTACCACTGAGCCTGCCTGACCCACCAAGTCTGGGTTCCCTTTACACTGTATTGCTGTGCAGCCTGCCAAGCCCTCCCTCAGGCTTCAGACTGCACTTTACCACCACACATACCGGTAGGGACACACCCAGCTGCAGCTTCAAACAGATGCTGAGATCAGCTAAGGAATTGCCAAGTTATTCAAGTGCACATCCCGCTTTGGAGGGTAAACTCAAAAATATGCCGTCTTGCGCTGCACAGAGATCTGTACAGCGTAAGCTCATGAAATTTGCTCCCTCCATCAACGTGGAGAGGAATATACACAGCTTTCTGCCCCAAGTTATGATTTCCACACATTTGTTTTAGACCAAACAAAACAAGTTTATTAATGACAAAAGATAGATTTTAAGTGATTATAAGGGATGGTAAACAGATCAAAGCAGATTACCTAGCAAATAAACCAAACGTGCAATCTAAGCTTAATATACAAAAGAAATTGTATATGTGTAGCAAATTCTCACCCTAAATGTTGTTTTAGGAAGATTGCAGAGATTCTTGAAGGCAAGCTGCACTTGCTTGCAGCTTAAAACTCCAGTTATTCCTTTCACAGGCTAGACAACTTTCTAGCCTGGGTTCAGCCCTTCTCCCTTAGTCAGTCTTTCTGTTTCTCAGGTGTTTCCAGAAGTCCTTTCTTAGGCGGGGAGACAGTGAAGAATGAACCACGATGTTCATAGTTTCATTATCATTTTGGTAAAGGATGGTGATTATATTTTATGCTTGGGTCTCATAATATTGTAAAACTGATCCACGTGAATGAAGATAAATATTTTACCAGCTCATTAATATGCCTACAGAAATCTTGATTTAAAAAAAATGCTAGATTTTTAATTGGAGACAAACTAATTTGGTTAATTACAGTCATCTTATTTTGCTAATTTATGGGGACAGGCACAATATGGAAATTAATATTGCCTCCAAAAAAGTATTAACTCCTAAATACATTCTCAAATTATTGTGAAGGACCTATGCTGTATAGAACACCTGCTCCGCAGCTCTGGTCTGCTCCCCCATGCCAATCCTCACTCTCCCTTTGAATACCAAGATCTATGAATCTATGAGTGGGCACTGAAGAGCTTCTATACACCTAAGGGAGGGGACTGAGAGCATGCCTTCTTAGCCCCCCTCTTCTCTTTCATGGATCAGGAACTTTCTGCTATTTGTTTTTGGTTTTGTTCCCTACTGCGCCCCACAGCAGAAGGGAATATAAGCCCTATGGTCTTTGGGCCTAGTGTTTCAGTTTCAGTGAAAACTAGGGTTGAAATTCTGCCCCCAATAAAGTCAATGGCAAAATTCCCATCGATTTCAATTGGGCCATGATGTAACCCTGGTGATCTCGGGCCTCTGAAGTTTAAGGTTTTATTCATAATTTGGAAGAGTTGGGTATTGGGATTGCCTCAAGTCCTTAAAACGCTGTACTCCCAATTGTCAACTATCTCTCACACACTCTGTTTTTGGGTTGCATAGGAATAGATATTTTTAAAATGTAAGTCATTTATTTAGCGTGTGCATAGTTGTCGAGCCAAGCGATGGCATCTTCAGTGGTGTGATGCAGTTCTTCTAGGCCACCACTGAACCTAGTCAGCAGGCATTCATCCAGAGCTGGCTCCAGGGTTTTTGCCGCCCCAGGCGGCGGAAAAAAAAAAAAAGCCACAATCGCGATCTGCGTTGACAATTCGACGGGAGGTCCTTCGCTCCTAGCGGAAGTGAGGGACCGTCCGCCGAATTGCCGCCGAATAGCTGGACGTGCCACCCCTCTCCAGAGTGGCCGCCCTAAGCACCTGCTTGGCAAGCTGGGGCCTGGAGCCGGCCCTGCATTCATCGACAACATGCGTCATCACCTGTGTTGCGCCGCAGCCGTGCAAAGGGCTGTCACGAAGGCCCCAGTGATACTGGTTAGTTGCACAGAGACCTTGCTCAGTCCAGAACCTGTTCAATAGGGACCGCTGATGACGGGGCAGGTCAAAACCAGGAGGACAAATTTTGGGGTTGGCAACGAGGGACTGGTTGAGGATTATAACAGTTATCCATTCCTCTCACCAGCGTGTTTCTGCCCTAACATCCTGGCATGGCAGATGAGACCATAATGGGCGACATGACGGCAAATGTGCAGCTGGTGGTTTAAAAGGTCATAATGTAGAGGTAGGTTTGGCTTGGCACGTACTTTCTCCAGTAACTTGCCAGTGGCAACCTCTTGTCTGATATGAGGAGGAACAATATTACTCAGAACTGGGAGCCAGGGAGTGGAGTTGGATGCAGGGTGCCGGAGATGATACATATGGCGGCATGTAACTGCGTATCCACAAGTTTGGTGTGTGACAATAGGCTCCATACTGGTGCGCAGTACTCCGCCACCGAATACGAGGTGGCAAGAGCTAATGGCAATGGATCAGTGTCCTCGTCGCACCACCTGCCAGTACCTGACTGCAGTCAGGGAAGCTAATGATCCAACCAGCGAGCCGAATTCCTCCCGGCACTATTGTCACCAACAACCCCAACGTGCAGCCCGATGACTTCTATATCTTTGGTCCAGCTCTATGCGTGTTACAACTCAACAGGGAGGATTTGTCGGCTGCCAAGCATGATTAACTCAATGTAAGTCATAACTAGCTATGTCCTTTGGTAAGAAAATGCAATCACAAATACATTCACTCAGTTATTAGCAGTTTCTGATAATATCTGTATTAGAAAATGCAAACAGTAGAATGAAAATATACAATACAAATATACAATAAGCCTAGGCACAGAGTCCTGTGTGGCTCATCATTTTCCTTCTTATACAGAAAAGGGGGCAATGAGAATTCATTCACAGATCTTGCCTTTACTCTTCCGGTTCCAGTATCAGCTAATATTGACGACAGAATTAGTTCCAGCATTCTTAACAATGACTGAAATACCAACAATGTCATCCTGGTATCATTAGAAAAAAGGTGGTTCAAATCAAATCTGATGGATGAAGTGGAATAGTAAAATACCACATGCTCACAGGAGTCAAAAGATTAATATATAATAGTTTTACCATGTGTCATTAGGGATGTATGTAAGAAATCATCCTTCCGGCCTGCTTTTTCCCCAAACAGCCCAGATTCACAGTACAGCATTACATATCAATTTGGCACAGTTGATGACTATATGCAATGGCCCTATTTGCTGTAATAAACCCTATTGCCCAATTAGTCATTTGAACTGAAAGAGCATGCCTTATTCATGGCTAGCGTGTGAAAGGCCTGGATTACATGAGCACAATGTTGGTTGAAGATCTTTTTCTACCGTGGTCTGCATTACAGCAACAAAACACAGGACTAATTGATTGACAGAGAAAACAACTCCCCCTTTCTTATAAGAACCTTCTAATAAATAGCCACTAGATGCCTACTAACAGCATGCATTGAGAGGACCTGTCCTCATGGCATCACATTCAAAAAGAACCCGGAAAACAAATGTTAATGCCTGCCTAGATACACAGGCAGTGCCAGTCTTTTAGTTTCATCCCATAATATGGTGTGGATTAGAAGTCAATTCAATACGTTTTCACTAATGTCCCATGAATGGAGAATAACCCAGGAAAAGGCTCTTTTACACAGATGTAGTATTCAAGCCAGAGCCCTTAATTAAGTAATGCTTTAGTAATAGCCAATTAGAACAAAGTAAACAGCTCAACTGTGTGTTCCCATTCAGCCAGCAGGAGTCATTCATTCTGAGCCTTTAAGAGATAACAGGACTATTGACATCCTTGTGGATAGCAGCTAAAATTATGCTGTCACTCTACATGCTTTATATATTTGTCATCACTGGATGTAAATATTTATGGCTGTGATAACAAACCACTTACCTTATTTGGCGATTTTGAAACACTAGTGGAATTCAAGGATCACCGTATAAGGGTGTTATGATTCTCCTCAGAGCAATGTTGTATGAATGCTGCAATGTTTTCAGAAGCTGCAAATAAAAAACCTTCTTCTCCTCCTATAATCCACGTCTTACAAACTACGGTGAAAATAACCTCAAATAAGTCTGACTTTATGAAGTACAGAATACAGTACAGTGGTGAACTTGTCTAAGCTTTTTACACATTGCATAAAATTAAACATCAGAGCCTCACCTGCTTCAAAATACCAAGTCCTGTGGCAGTTGATGAACAACACTTTAATAGCACCTGCCCATAGTTAAAGTTTAAGCTAGTTTCTAATTACAAGCCAAGTTTTCAAACATGGTCTCATTAATTTCACCAAAATCAAACAAATATCTGAAAATTTGCATGCAGTGGTGTATCCCAGGTATGACTTTTTTGGAAAGTTTGAGACAAATCACCTAAAGGAGTACTTAGGAGAGTTGGGGTTCAAATATTGATTTGTTTTAAAAAAAACAAACCTATTGTTTATTTGGCTTGCCAGACCTCCAAAATGACTTTACCTACAAAACACCAAACATGATTTAGACTACTGCACTCTATGAAAAATACCTATTTAGAAGGTTCATGTTGCAATTTCTTACATATTAAACAAGATTGTTATGCCTATGGCAATTGTGTATTTACAAGGAAATAAATGTAAGTTCACTTTTAAAAAAATATTTCAATTTAGAATAAATAACGTGGCCTTGAGGCGCTCACTGCCTTTGGCTATTTGGGTGCCATTTCCTGTGCATTTGTTTACTCTAAAATCTATTAGAATGTTTAGGGTTCTATAATATTTTCTCAAAGAGCAATTCTATTCCAAAAAGAGGCTCTTTAAAAATAAACATTGGCAGGTGTCATGTTTATTGCCATTCAAGTATGGTTTGTTCTCTGACGACAAGCCCTGAAAACGTAGCCTAGTTTCAAAAAGTCAAGTATTCCCTCAGTTTTACTGAAACAACCTTCCTGTAGGAATTGGGACTGTACAGGTGTAACTGATTGGAACTTAGTAAACAATTCCTTGGCAACACACTAGAAAGAAGAAAATCAAGCTTATCTCTTGTCTTACCTCTGCAGGGCTGGCAAGAATTAAAAAAATAGGGTTTTTTTATAGTAAGAAGTTATTTTTATCATCATTAAAATAAGTAGTTGTAACTTATTTCACATAGATCTGTTGCATAAGAATGCATCACCTATAAATAGTAACTAAGTGATAGATTCTGTCAATTTTAACCCCCCAGTTAACAATGTTTGTGGCCTGGGAGTAGGTTAGCTATATATGGCATTAATTTAAGAAAGAATCCCTATAGGGTTCCCCCTTTGTTCTCATGAAGAAATCTAGTGAATTAGTTTAACAATATAGATCAGTGATACTCAGACTGAGGCTCACATGCCGCGAGAGGCTCTTGACTGTGTCTCCTGGGGCTCTTTGCAGCACACGATATTAAAGCACTGTGCGATTTAATTATTAATCAATCTAAGGTATTAACCAGTGGTAGTTGATAAAATAATAACATTTGGTCAGCTATTTTGCTGTGAGTATTTATATATACATACACATATATATACTAATACACTGTCAAAATATGATTATATAATACTATAGTAAATGAAATCATGAATTTACACTACTGTGGCTCTTTTTGGGTAATGCTGATCGTTAATTTGGCTACTGAACCACTGAGGTCTGAGTATCACTGATATAGATCTTCCAGATGTGAGCCATAGAAAATGTAGTATGGTTGGAAAGGATTCCAGAGTCATCCAACCCTGCATCAGTAAAGGATTGCCATCTTTGCTAAGGTTTGGGTCATTTTTTAAAATGTTAATGAATCAGTTAATCCACCTGAATTACTTCATCCAGACTTTTAAAGGTAAAATTCTGCCCCTCTTCTCTGCAGTTGTGAAGAACCATAGACATCTGTTGCTAAGATGCTTAGAGGGCATGGGGAAGGATAGGCTTTTGGGAACTGGGTGGGGGATCCAGACATCCCTGGGTGGAGGATCCAGACATCCTACATGCCATGGAGCTTAGCTCTACAGAGGATCCCTCCAAAACACCAGTCAAATGGTATGGTGGGAGGAAAAGAGATGGGTGCAGTGGATCTGCCACTAGGCAGATTAGCCTCCCATTGCTGCAGGTAATCTCAGATGCCAGACCAAAGCTGGGAGATAAGGAAGGGTTGTTTTCCTGCCCCAAAAGACCATCCCAAACCCAAACAGGTCTATCTGGGTTTGCTATTGGCATGCTAAAAGGAGAAAGGGTTTCACTCTAAGGGTTTTATCAGAGCATCCTTGTAGAGACAGCTACTAGGGCATAATCAAATTCTCCTTATATAAAAAGAGCTTAAAAATCCAGTCATGTTTTCCCTTGTGACTTTTCATAAGTGAAAACTGTAAATGGGTTGGGACAATAGAGGACTGATTCAGTGAGCTATTTTGCTTGGAGTAGGAAAGAGAAGAATTGAGCTGGATTTACAATGTACACATCACTCTAAACATGTCCTTGGTAGATATATTTTATCTGTCATTAATGATCCACTTATTATTGAACAAAGCTCAAGTATTCTAGCTACGTGTTTAGTAAACATTTCTTTGCTCAACAAACAGATTTGACTCTTTCTATCCCAGAGAAATACAACAGATTCCTCAAGTATCAGGGGGTAGCCGTGTTAGTCTGTATCTACAAAAACAACAAAGAGTCTGGTGGCACCTTAAAGACTAACAGATTTATTTGGGCATAAGCTTTCGTGAGTAAAAACCTCACACAGAGCTCCAGACCTTCCGTTCAAACAGTTCTCTTTGTGTTCCCTTCTTTCTGGTGATGAAAACTGAGTTCTGTTGTGAACTGAAGACACTCTTGGAAGTCCCAGACATAATGCTTACCTTTTATTAAATGTAGAAATGAGATTCCAGTTATTGAAATAGCAATGTAGCCAAATTCCAGACAACTTTTCTTAGTAATAGTCTAGTTTCTTCTCTGCACAGCTCTGTCTCCAGAATAAATAAAAAAAGATTGATGCTCAAATATGGGTTGCAATTGTAAATAATTTATTTATTTCTTCTCAGATACTTCCAGCCAAAATGGACACAGCAGATATACAGGAACCAAGTGCATCCTTCGTGTGAACCCACTGATGTAAATTGAATGACATCTAGACATTGGCCTAGGTTAACTCATGTAAACACATACTTAGAACTAACCATTCATTTGGTTGAAATGCTTTATGTAAAGCAAATATCTAATACATTCTAATCCCTATGTTTCATTCTGACATCACTACAATGGAATTTTCTTTTTAAAACTGCATTGAAATCAAGATTGGGGACATCAGAACACCACCTACAAACTCAATGCTCATGTTTTCACAACACAATAACTAATTTTAAGCCACTTAGGTATTTGCTGTTCCTTGAATCCTATCAATGCTTAGACCACACAACAGTTCATGTGGTGAACCCTGAATGTGAGACACCACAAAAGAGAGTCTGAGCTGTATATCTATGTTCTCTGTTTATGAAGGCATAACAAACACACAAAAGCTCCACCTGCTCACTAAAAAGGTGAATAAATATTTGTTCATGCTGAAATTCAGTGTTGATTTAAGCTTGCACAAACCTCCAGTGGACAAATGCCCCCAAAACAGCAGCTATTTAAAAGCATAAGGAAATAGCAAGGCAAAAACATTAAGAGAATTTGAGGTTCATATTAAATATCAGTAGTTTATGGGTAAAAATGTTTACAGGAAAGTTGGAGTTAGCACAGAGACAAAAAATTCAGAGTTAAGCTTAAACTTAAAACAGATCTCACGGTTTGAATGTATGTACTCTCAACCCTTGCTTCACCTTAACACTGTCTTTTTGGCTGGGATTGACATGAGATTAAGAAGTTAAAACGAACCCTAGCACATAATGCATTTCCCAGAAGTTTAGCACAAAAGCAGCCAGAAAGAATTTTCCAGCATTATTGCGTGCATAATTGCAATTGCAGATTTCAGCCAATCCTCAGGAGCACGAGAAAAGGTAGATGGAAAGAATATATAATTTCCCATAGAGGCAGTGTTCTCTACAGTCCTGCTCTCATTCTACCCACCAAAATATATTTCTACTGAACTCAAATTATACGGGATCAATCTTTATTTTATATGTACTGGGCCAGTTCTTCAGCTGGTGTCATTGCTTCATTGACTTCAATGGTGCTATGCCAATCCACTCCACACCAGCTGAGCATCTTGCTCTGAGCATCAGTTTTAGGGCCCTTGGTTTTTGTGATATTATTTGTCTAGAGGATGCTCTACATTCCTTTATTTTTGTGATTTTGCCAGCCAGTTTTCTCTTTGGCTAATGATTCAGTACCCTCTTCATTCCCTGCCCCCGCCCTGGCGTTAACACCACTTATGCTGGCACAGAATGTACTTGTAATTGCACAACACATACTTAGTAGTGAATTTATAAACACAAAAGCACAAATTCCTTCTGAGAAAGAATGTATAAAGAATATGAATCTCTTACAGAATCCACATTTAAATGGATTGCAGACTCATTGTTCCATACAGGACTAATGGCTGCAACAGTATCAAAGGCATCACACTGAAATTAATGAGGAAGAAACAAAGAGAAACAGTCCATCCAATACAGAATATTTGCACAGTGGAATATCTTTATTTTAATCCTTGAAACTATTTACTTTTAAAAATCTTCACTATCAAATAAATCTGTGGTATGATCAAATGCATCCATGTGACAAAGTTTCTTCTTGTAATGCATACCTCAAATGGTTTCTGCTAACCTCCAAGTCAAGACAGGTTTCCTGACCAAGTATGTCTCAGAACTGAGAGTCATTCAGAAGAGAAAAGTACACGTATTCCCCTCTGCAGGTTTTGTTTGAGGATTGCTACCTCTGAGCATTTGCACACCTTGGCTTTGTTTTCCATGTCTTCAGCTCTGTGAGGCTCAGATTCACTACTTTCTGTTCCTTTATTAACTGTGCTGTCAAAGGCTCACAGTCTCAGTATCACTTCTTCAAGGATGCAGCTCTTACTTCAACACCAACTTGGTTCAAGATCAATTCCACTTTTTGTCAATATTATTCAAAGACTCTGGATGTGCATCTTATCTTTTATTTAAAGCCTCTATATATTTAGTCATATTGGGATGAATACAAGCCTGACATAAGCAGGTGAAACTCTACTGACTTCAGTGGCGTTATGCCTACAATCACAGCTGAATTTGGACCCTCGTTTTTCAAAGGAGAGCCAATTCTTATGTTTGCTGTAAAAGCCATATTTATTCCATTACCTTTCCCAAACAATGTGCACATTTTTATTGGAAAGTCTTTTCTGTATGCTTATAGTGATAATGTATTTGAGATTACAGCATAAAACAATTTCAGCAAAAACAGTTGGGCGAATAATTCTTCATGAATAATTTAGCCAATTAATTGCTTCTTTTTTTCTATCAGCAAACAGATCATAAATGTAACAAAAATATTCATTGTTCTAAATTATTCACCAAATAACTTCTGCAAATAATCTGTGTTCTGTGGATGGTACATGAGACCACTTCATTGTGAATATAATATTAAAAACTGAGCTATGTTGGATAGTTGTGATTGGACCCAAGGGTCACATCATATATTTCGGTTCCCCGGTTCAAAGAGTGTAACTCTCAAAATCAGGCTCGCAGCATAAATGTGCATATTCATAACCACAACGTTAACTTTCCACAAAGATTCCCTAGTTTTCCCCTTAAAATTGACTGTTTTTGCAAACCTCCCTGGTTGTAAACTTCTTTACTGAGGACCTGATCCAACTCCATTGCAGTAAGCTGAGTCTTTCCATTGACTTCCAGGGTGGTCACCTTTTAATTCTTTGAGGCCTTTGCCTGTCCCAGAGACCTCTCTCCTTTCAATCATTCGCTTGCCCTTATCATTCATCAGCATTCTCACCATGCTGTGACTGCAGCAGTAGATATGCAATGGCCTGGCATCGTTTTTCAGTATCTTGAACTTTTTTCACAGTGCTGAGAAATACACAACTGACTTAATAAAATAATTGACAACATTTCAAGAGTCAAAACAAGGTGGAAAATATTTCCTTTCATCTACCAAGAGAGGACACCCCAAGTTCTTTGAAACAGTAAATAAACCTTAAGCCTTTACGTATTCAAATGAAACATTGGCTTGCCCCTGGAAAGCATTTTTTTTTTCTGATATGGCTTCTAAATACCTGTCCCCTGGCAAGTTCACCCTTCTTCCCGGGCAAGACCTGGATATATGCTGTGAAAGAGCAAGCCCTTACCCTCCCCCCCCCCACTCCCTCTTGGAGAATACATCTTCTTTCTAGCCATACTAACTAACTTTTGACGTTGTCTAGAGCATAACAATATTCTCTCCATAAAAGCTTTCTGGAGAACTTCTTCCTCTAAAGCAGAGAATTACTCTTATTGCACCATCAAAAATGAGTGTCATCTTTCCCACACCGCTTCTCAAACCCACTGACCTCCCCACCTCTCTTTTCTTGGGGTGTTAGATTTTATTAAATTTTAGATTAAAAGAAATTAAAGACAATTGTATGAGATTAGCAGCATTTTAAGGTTTAAACCATTGTTATTGCTACAGCTCTCTCCCTACAGCAGCACTGTCATGCATCCATCACACTGTCACATATCCACTCAGTGTACAATTGACAGGGAACAAGATGGAAATAGTCCATCAATCTAATGTCACAGCTGTAATAAAAGTGTACAGGAAACCTATAAATACTGGTTATACCCTCAGTTACAGCTCCAGTGTGCTGATTGGTGTAAATGGTCTACGGAGTTACAAAGAGGAGAGTGTCATATGGAAAAATTGCCATTGGAGTCATTTTGCAAGTACTAAATCTTGCCATTTCCAGCCTATCAAAACTGAAAAGAAAGTGAAGAAAACACACACAGACTATAAAAATATTTTTGCAGTTCATATATGCAAAGAGCAGACATTTTATGAATGGGACTGTATCTATCTATTGTTAAAAAAAAGTTGTTGCCCACAAATATACAAAGATAAATGTCCAGTTTCTCAAGATGCAAAGCACCCAGTTAAATAGTCAAAGTAGTTCATGGAAGGTGAATCCATTATCCTTGGCAACAAGTACAAACTTTTGTCTGTATTCCTCCTGCGCACCATATTCTACATAGACACCACTTAGTAAAAACTAAACCAACTGAAAGCAGGAAAACAAAGTATGAGCATAGAATTCTATTAAAAGAATGCAAGGCTATCAAGGCTCTGGAGTACGGTAAAGAAAGGACTTCAAGATTCCAGAATAAGGAACACGAAACATGCAAATCTGTTTTTATAGTTCACAGCACACAAATGAAGTGTAAATTCATTAAATTGGAATGTGTACTGCATGCAGTGTTTACAAATGAGACGCATGCAAAAAATAAAAGCACAAGTATGATACACATTAGTGTTTATTTCCATAATGGCAAGAAAAAATGCAAACACAAGTTAAACACAGGACATCGTTAAATCAATAGATGATATCAACAAGCAGGAGCAACAGACAAGGACTGAATATGAAGGTGAAGGAAAATAAATAGATGCCCAGGGAGGCTAAACTTTATCTATGAATAATGAATGGAGAAATAATCCATCTAGTATCTCATATTCACAAGTTGCCCTTTCTAAAGATATATACAGATGTCAGATTGTAAGACTTTTAAATACGTAATAGAAAGTCTGATTCAAAGCCAATTCAGATGAAAGGGGAGTCTCTTATTCATGATTTCAACAGAGTTTGGGATAGGCCCATATCAGCCTATTCCATCACATGAAGGAAACAGTCAGTATATCATCTCACTAATTTGCGCTTGAGTGAAAATTAAAGAATAAATTTGCCAAATACCTTGACAGATTACATAATTTTACTCTTTATTAGACTTCAACAGAAACTTTTAAAAAATTGTTTATTTCTTATTTAGTTTTCGTATTTCACCTTTCGTTCTTTAATTCACCACAAAAAAAGGGTTTGCACTGCAGTTAAACTTCCTGTGTTTAGGCCAACATTGCCCATAATCCTCTCTCGCTGCCCACTTAGAGAATTTTCAAAAATCATTGGAGAAATAGTTTTGTTTATGAAATCATAATCAGATGTTTGTGGTGACCCAGCACAGGAGTGTTGACAGATGTGTCTCAGCCCTTTGGGTCACAGGATAATGGTTTGAGTTAGCAAATTTTACTTTGGTGAGGTCACAGGTCTTTCCAGCATCAAACAAGAGTGAGCAATTTGGGTAATGAGGAGCAGCAGGAAAGGCAATATGAGAGGATGAGAGGAAAAATTATTTTTTTAGGGTTTTTTTTTTTTTTTGTTATTCAGTAGCATTTAACTGTTTTAGGAAACAAGTTTCTTTGCTTCCTGATTTTTAAATAGCAAAGATCAACCTTTTTTTTTATGCAGTATTATTTTTATGCAGTCACTGGGACTGTGCTGGTCACGGGGTGTGCTGTACAGCTGATGCTTGAGAAATGCTGCAACATGGAATCTGGGATAACCTTTGCTCCAAGTGGAACAGTGCTACTTTTCTGATAAACACAAAGGGGCAGCCACCAACCTGAACAGCCACTGGGCAGATGCATGAGTCCTTGAACATCCCAACAGGCCCAGAGGCCAAGGGAAGATATTGTTGTGTATTTGGTTGTCGTAGTAATAGAATCTTGTTGTTGCTATGGCAACTGAGTTAGATTATTAGGGGATAGCCCAGACGGTTTTGGCTGGTTGTTGGTTAGTTCAGTGTGTGGCAATAAATGGCTGCTTTACAAGGTCTACAGCTCTCTGCGTCTCAAGTGATTTCTTCCTAAAACTGCTGCCCCCAAGGATACAATAATATGGCGACGAGGATGGGATCCCTGTGCTGCCCCAGCAACAGAAGAAGGTAGACATCAAGGTTAAAAAAACCACACGAAAAATAAAATAAAATAAAACCTTTTTGCTTTTGGAAGGGGGTGCGAACTGGCTTGTTTGCACTGACGGTGCAAACTGAAACTAAAACCATGGCTACACTTACGGGGCCGCTGGAACCTTTTAAGGAGACTACAGTGCAATAGCACATATATATTGAGCGTTTTGAGCTTTTTGTTATTGCAAATGACATTGCAGAAGAGAAGAAGGTACCAATATTCTTAAGTGTTGTAGGGGCTAAAATTTATTCCCTGCTATGCAGCTTACTACACCCCGTTAAGCCTGAGACCAAATCTTACAGTGACATTGTGGAAATCCTGGGGTCCCATTTTTTTGCAAAACCACTGGTAATTGCTGAAAGATATAGGTTCCACAAAAGAGACCAGAAAGAAGACAAAACAATTGTACAATTTGTAGCAACTTTGAAAAAGCTTGCAGAACACTGTGAATTTAAGGAGATGTTAAATGACACCTTACGTGACAGGCTAGTGTGTGGCCTGCACAGTGAAGCTATATGGAAGTACCTATTGACAGAGGCTCAGCTTACCTTACAGAAGGCCGTTGATATTGCGGTCTCCATGGAACTGGCTACAAAGGAGACGCAATACATTGATGCATCCCCGAGTGTGCATAAGGTGTCACAAGAACTTACCCACAAAACTGTGGGGAGTCAGGAATGTTACCGCTGTGGTAAGCCGGGTCACTGTGCATCAGAATGCTGGTGTACCTGATGTGTCGACACTGTGGCAAAAAGGGACACATTGAGTGTGCCTGTAAACAAAAGAAAAAGAGGCCTGTGGGCTGGCTGACCAAAAAGGAAAATCTGCATACCCTAGAGCAGACCCAGGATGATCAAGGTGACACTTCGTCAGAAGAAGTGCCACTCCACGTTTTGTCTTTGGCAGTGGGCTCACATGAATACTCGGTAACCCTGTTGTTGGATGGCAAACCTGTATGCATGGAGCTGGACACTGGTGCAGCCAGGGCCGGCTCTAGGTTTTTTGCTGCCCCAAGCAAAAAAAATGTTGGCTGCCCCCCGTCCCAGCCCTGGGCTCCTCGCCACACCCTCCCCCTGCTGCCCCAGCCCTGGGCTCTCCTTACCCACCCACCCACATCCCCTGCCGCCCTAGCTCTGGGCTCCCTCATTCCCCCCCACCATTGCCCCCCACACAGACCTCCTGCCGCCCCAGCCCTGGGAACTCTCCCCCCTTCCCCCACCTGCACCCTCCTTCTGCCGCACCCCTGGGTCACTGGTAACTCGCTCCCACTGCAGGTCATTCAGCAGGAATTTTAGATGTGCACAGAACACAGACAGGATTGGTTCCCATATGGTTACAGAACTGCAGTAAAGTGAAACAATTTTCAGCTTGTGTGATTGGAGGATATCTGGATGCATATTATAAGGCTGTCCTACATAAATGAGGAAAAGTTGAGGTGCCTTTATTATTCTTTTCTTCCACTCTTTCTTTCTATGGGGAATTTGCCAATGCAATATCACTGTCTTCCTTTTAAATAAACAAACAAACAAAAAGGCAATGGCTGTTGAAAATAGCAATTCCAGTCCTAATAACCACTAGGAACAGTTTCTTGCTCAATTTTATCCTACTTTTTCTACAGCAAGTTACAGTGGATCAGTATATTTGAGTTGGGAGAAATGAAGTAACAGCTGCCCAAACTTAGCTTGAGCACTCCTGAATTTTGAGGTGTTCAAATCTGGAAGGCAGGTGCTGGCGGGGGGGGAAGGGGGCTCTGGCTCCGCGAGGGAACACGGCAGCATGTATGCAGCAGTGTGTCTGGTGCTGTGCGGAGCCAGACACGCTGGTCTGAGTGGCACGGTAAGGGGGCTGGGGGGTTGGATGGGGCGGAGGTTCGGGGGGGCAGTCAGGGGCAGGGAGAAGGGGGGGTTAGATAGGTCAGGGGTTCGGGGGGCACTCAGGGGACAGGCAGCAGTTGGATAGGCATGGGAGTCCTGGGGATTTGTCAGGGGACAGGTAGGTGTGGGGTCCTAGGGGGGAAGTTGGGGCGGTCTCAAGAGGGGGCAGTTGGGGACAAGGAGAAGGGAGGCTTAGATAGGGGGTGGGGTCCTGGGGGGCAGTTAGGGGCAGGGGGCCCGGGAGGGGGTGATCAGGGGACAGGGAGCAGGTGGGGTTGGATAGGTTGGGGTTTCTGTGGGGGGCAGTCAGAGGGAGTGGATGGTGGCAGGGTGGGGCTACCCTCCCTCCCTGTGGAGTGTCCTATTTTTTGAATGTTAAAGTATGGTATCCCTACCCTTCAGAGTGCAGCTCTCCATTCATAGCAGACTGCAGCATGAGGTCTCAGCTACCTCACTCCCTCCCCCTCTTTCCTGTTGGTAGTGGCCAAGGGAATGCTGGGAAATGTAGTTCTTTCCCTGCTCCAGGGCTGGCTCTATAGGCAGGGAGCTAACCAAGGAACTACAGCTCCCAGGGCCCCCTGTTGGTTCTCAGCTTCCATGCTGGATCCCTGCTGCCCCTGCAAATGGGCTGCCCCAAGCACGTGCTTGCTTTGCTGGTGCCTAGAGCCGCCCCTGGGTGGAGCCATCTTGGGGGTCTCAGAGACTGTGTATAAAGAAAAGCTACAGCATCTTCTGCTTAAGGCAACGAAAACTGTTCTGAAGATGTACACGGGAGAGGCTGTGCCCATGTTGGGCACTACTGATGTTAAGATGGAACTCAATGTACAGGCTGCTAAATTGCCACTGTTTGTGGTGAAAGGCAATTACCCAGCCTTAATGAGTAGGTCTTGGCTGAGGAAGATTCAGATGAACTGGGCAGAAGTGCACCGAATGACTAAAGATTAAACCAGTCTAACTGCTGTACTAAGGAAACGTGCTGCTGTTTTTGGAGAGGATCTGAGAAGTATGAAGGGAATCACTGTGACATTGAACATTAAACCTGGAAGTCAGCCAAAATATCTGAAAGCTAGAACTGTGCCATATGCCCTCAGGCCAAAGGTTGAAGCAGACCTGGAGTGCCTGGTCACAAATGAAGTCCTAATACCAGTTAGTCATAGCTCATGGGCAACTCCAATCATTCCAATAGTGAAGAAAAATGGCTCTCTCTGGATTTGCAGAGATTTTAAAGTCATGGTCAACCCGGTGTTGTGTGCAGAGCAATACCCACTTCCCCGCATCAATGACCTCTTTGCGGGCCTGGCTGGGGGACAAAAATTCAGTAAGATTGATCTGAGTCAAGCATATTTACAGATGCATGTTGATGAAAAGTCCCAAGAGCTGTTGACTACTGTGATGCATAAAGAGCTTCATCAATACTGTTGCCTACCCTTCGGAATAATGTCTGCTCCCACCTTATTCCAGAAGGCTATGGACCAGATCTTGTGTGGCTTGCCAGGAGTCCTGTGCATTCTGGTCACTGGAATGAATGAAGAGGATCACCTAAAGAATTTAGAGGCTACCCTACAAGGACTGGAAGAGTATTGCCTACAAGTCCTCAAAGACAAGTGTGAATTCTTCCAGCCCTCTGTTGAATATTTAGGACACATCATTGATGCTACGGGTCTTCGTAAGGCCCCTGAAAAAGTTAAGGCTATTGTGGAGGTTCCACCTCCTCAAAATGTTAGCCAGCTTTGCTCATTTCTAGGACTACTGAACTATTATGGGAAGTTCATCTCGCAGGTAGCCACACTGTTAAAACCACTTCACGAACTCCTGGGGCAAAACAAGGCCTGGAAGTAGACTGAAGCCTGTGATGTTGCATTTAACAAAGCTAAGGGTGCAAAGTGGTTGTGTCATTATGCCTTCGGGAGAAGAGAGACCTATTGCTTTTGCTTCACGCACCCTAAGCAGAGCAGAAACTAACAATGTCCAAATCGAACGTGAGGCATTGGGAATCATTTTCGGACTTTGGAAGTTTCATCAATACTTGTTTGGATGGAAGTTTACACTTCTCACAGACCATCGACCTCTGTCTTCAAATGTTGGACCACACACAGGCATTCCCCCATTATCTGCTAGTCGTATGCAACAATGGGCATTGTTGCTTTCCTCACACACATATGAAATCCAGTATCGGAAATCCATTCTGCACAGCAATGCAGATGGTCTCTCAAGGCTGCCTTTGCCAGTCAAATGTTGAGATATTGCCCAAAAGGAAATCTTTTACTTTGAACAGGTAGAGAACACACCCATCACCGCTACTCAGGTAAAGAAGGCAACTCGCGTCAACCCAGTATTGTCCCACATTATGGACCTGGTGATGCATGGAACGTCTCAACAAATCTCTACGGTCTCACCCGACCCTGTTACCTACATGTCCAGGAGAACAGAGTTATTGGTCCATTCTGGTTGTTTGTTGTGGGGAAGACATATCATTATCCCACCACCACTGAGATCACAGATGTTAGAACAGCTACATTCCGGTCACTGTAGAATAGTGCGCATGAAGGACATTGCATGAAGCTATTTTTGGTGGCCGGGATTGGACAGTGCTATTGAAGAGAAGGCAAGAGCTTGCATGTTATGTCAGGGTGTGAGGAATGGCAGTGTATTCACATTGACTTCACTGGCCCACTAGAAGGAAGCATGTTCTTGGTGGTGGTAAATGCCCATTCTAAATGGCCAGAAGTCTCTATAATGCAGTCCACTACTTCAGAGAGTGCTATTCAAAAACTATGGGGACTCTTTAGTCATTTTAGTATGCCAGAACAACCTGTGAGCGACAATGGACCACAGTTCGTCTCTCAGGAGTTTGGAAATTTTATGAAGGCAAATGGGATACACCAGATCACTTCAGCACCATATCATCCATCCACGAATGGATTAGCTGAAAGATTTGTGCAGACAATGAAACAAGCTTTGAAATCGGCAAGGGGACAATTATCCATTCAAAAGCATCTGGACACCTTCTTACTATCCTACAGAAACACACCTCATGCTACGACCAAGGCATCCCCGGTCTTGCTAATGATGGGACGACAGCTGTGCACTTGCTTTGATCTGCTGAAATTATGCAACGTCAGCAGCAAGATCAGGTCAGCAGGTGTGCACCCAGAGCAAAAGACCGAACTTTTAGCCCAGGACAGCTGGTTTTGGCTTGTAATTATGCTTCTGGAGATAAATGGGTCCCTGCCACTGTCATTGCTCAAACAGGACCTGTTTCCTACATTGTCCAGACTACTGAGGATCTCACCTGGCAGCGACATGTCGATCTGCTGTTGCCAGGTCATACTAGTCCCCAGGACACTTCTTCAGTTGAGTTGCCTTACTTCACCACTTCCGGCAAGACGCGAAATCAAGAATCATCTGTTCCTGACTTTTCCCCTCCAATACTGCCTACAGCGGAGATACACCTCTTCCTTGAATGAGTTGATACCACATCCTCACCCGTTCGCACTACGAACCCTGAGCTCATTGTCAGGCCGGCGCCCAAGATACTTTCAGGTGCACCAACACCAGAAGTCTGCCGTAATCCACCTTGAGACAGAAGGTCTCCTCAATGGCTGGATCTTTAGCTTGGGTGAGCCCATGGTTACGGGGCAAAATAATCCCTGGGGGTTAGCTAGGAATGGAGGCAGTCTACCCTCCTTCTCTAGTTTAGTGTTTCTTTTATTTAGGGGATGTTCTCATTAAGGGGGGAGGAATATGTTGTGTATTTGGTTGTCGTAGTAATAGAATCTTGTTGTTGCTATGGCAACTGAGTTAGATTATTAGGGGATAGCGCAGCCCGTTTTGGTTGGTTGTTAGTTAATTCAGTGTGTGGCAATAAATGGCTGCTTTTCAAGGCCTACAGCTCTCTGCGTCTCAAGTTATTTCTTCATAAAACTGCTGCCCCCAAGGATACAACAGATATCAGAAGATCCACACAGCAATGGATCCCTCAGCCTTGTCCTATCCACAGTCCACCCATGCCCTGTGGAGCTGAGCCCTGTGCAGGTGAGATGCACACCCTCCAAATCCACTTTATTTCCTATGTACTGCCATAAAGCTGCTTGAGTCAGTCAGCTTTATTCTCCCCATCTGAATGAACCCCTAATTGACTCAGTCAGCTCTATGACACCCCTCCACCTGACACATGAGAGGACATTGGGTGGATGTGTGTGTGACAGGAGAGGTTTATGGCTGGAGTATCACTGTGCTGTGAAAGTCTTTAGCTGCTGGAACAATCCCAGTGGGATTTATTGCTCCCAGGTCAAAACCAGTCCTTGGCTGGCTCCAGGATCAGGGAGTTGCAAATGTGGCATAATGTCGCACGGGATCTGCTGTTAAGGAAGGCATTCACTGAGACTGTGGAAGCTGGGATAGGATTGGCCCCAATATGAATAAATCCCCAATTTGTACCAGGGTTTGATCTCCTGCAAGTAGCCTGGGATCTTACATACGTGGCCAAGAGCATTTCTGAGTCAGTGGTGTTATTACAGTCACTCCACATACAGCTGGGTGAAATTTTTCTGTGAAAAATGCAGATTCATTGACACCAAAATGTTCCACAAATTCATGACATCACAGAATTGTTTGTCTGAAGAAAAATTAAAACAAAAAAAGCAACTGCAACGGTTACCAATTATTCAATTTGAAATGACTTTTTGTTTCAAAATGGTCAAAATCAAAGCAAAATGTTTTTGTTTGACCTCAAAGATTTTGGGGGTTTTTTTACTTTTCAAAATTGACAACAAACCAAAAAATCTGTTGTCTGCCCAGCTCTAACTGCAAGAAGTACCAGCCCTCAAAGTAATGTTTACTCTCTGCATGAGACAAGGTTATCTTGCTGATGAAAAATCCAATGTACAGGAAATCCACAGTAATTAGTGGCAGCCTGAACATTTTGCAGACATATTTCCCATTCTTTGGGGAAGATTTTGATTCTTAAGTCTTCCTCCATCTAGATTTTGCAATAAGCCTTTTATCCATTTGATGCATTATAAGTACAGTGTCAAGCAGTACAGCTTTAGCTAGAGCACATAAAGAATCTTGTCTTGGATAATATAGGTGAAATATTGTCTGATGTTAATATTAAACATGGCTACCATACTGCACATTTGCAAGTATTTAAAGAAAAACAGAACCTAAGTTTTACATACTGTGTTACTTAGCAGGGCTTGAAATGAGTGAAATATGTTGTTACTAGCGTACAGATGGTTTTTTATTTCCATGCCAAATTAGGGATAGTTTTTTCCCCACCTTTTAACATCTGCCCCAAGTTTATCCATTGTTGTATTACAGTTAGCTTCCTTAATTAGAGGAGAGACTGTGTGCGATTAGAAAGCACAGCTGGGATCCATTTTCCAAACTACACCATCGGGCCTGAGCATTCTTAACTCTTGGGAAATCCAAAGAGCCTGATGTTACTTTGGCAACTCCTGCTCTCCAACTCCCCCATTTTTTCTTTTCAGGAGGCAATGCCTTTCTCCAGGTCTCCCATATGGAGTGAAAGTGGGATGCTATCATCATCTATGGCTGTTAAATGCTAGTCCATTCTCATCTTGGCTGCTCACTTGTTTCAATATGTTTTCCACTGCTGCTGTAACATTTTTTACTTTAGGACTGATGGATTGGATGGCACCAGCAATCCATTGTGTCCATTATGTTGAAGAGTTTAAATCCCTTGATGCACCTGTGAGCAGATTAGGTTTGGCTTCTCCCTCTTGCGTCAACATTTTCTACATTTACTATTTCAGGTCTTTTTTGCAGACGGTTTACTCATTTTCCCCCCTGAAAGATACCTGACCAACATGTGTCCAATATCCTGCCCTAACCCAATATACTGCCCCAGGCTGCTATAAAATTTGGTCCTGTAAGATGTGTTATTTGGTTATTCCTGGAGCTGTGTGCTCTTCAGGTTGTTCAGTAGTGGCTTTTCAGTATCAGTTTTGTAAATTAAAACTGCATTAAAAAAAAAAAGCTCACTTGTTTTACTTTCCAGGGCAGCAAATGATTTAATGTCAATGTAATCTGTGAGACAAAGTGGGCAAGGTAATATCTTTTGCTGGACCAATTTCTGTTGATGAAAGAGACAAGCTTTTGAGCTTACACAGAGCTCTTCTCATGAAGGAATGCTTGTGAAGATCTCTGTGTAAACTCGAAAACTTGTCTCTTTCATTGACAAAAGTTGTTCCAATAAAAGATATTACCTCACCCACCTTGTCTCTCTAATATTCTGGGACCAACACAACGACAACACCACAGCAAACAAGAAATGTAATCCGCAGCAGTTATGAAAAATATAATCTAATAAAAAAGGAAAAAGTAATATCTTGCCACCAAGATGATAATATATTCAAAGTAATGCTTTAGACAACATAACCTTGGTTCAAAATCTTGGTAGCCACCAGTTTGGATGATACACTCAAGTCCACATGTTGCAGTCCTCAGAGTAGGGATTTTGATCCTTAAAGGGTCCAATTTGCACTGAATTATTTTAGAGGCATTGAAAATGTTTATCATCTACAGCAGGTATGTGTTGCTATTTATTATTTCTTTATTTAGATTTATACCAAAGTGCCATCTGTTGCTCTGCTACATTATTCTGTTACTTGTTTTCCATAATCAGAATGTCAAGAAACCAAGTAAATGGTGTTGCCATAGCAACATTGCAACTTTCACTGATAACCAATGGGACCAAGATGTGGTACGAAAGATAAAAATTGCCTCCGCCCAGAGAGCCTGCCTGCATGAGGTGTAGTGCTATGCACATAACAATGCAATAAGGGTAAAAGTCACCCTGATATGGAGGGCGGGTGGAGCTGTGTGTGAGGGTTGATGACAGAGCAGTCATACAGGTGGCTTCTACATAACACCTTTGTGCATTATAGAGAGGTCTCCAAACTGGCCCTACATTGGCTGATGTAGAGATTTATGGAAATAGGTCAGGGAAGGTAATGCAGGATCCTCCACTGCACATATCTAATGCCCCTAATTCCCATACAGGTGATGCAGAATAACAGCAGCTGCTGCTATTCCAAAGTACCAAGTGACATTACAGCCCTATGCCCTAGAACCAGGTGAGTGGGGTGGTTTTTGCTTTCCTAGTTCCCTTGCACTTGTCCCACATAAAGCCCAATCAGTTGAGCTTTATGCATTTGAATGAATTAAATTCAGTGTTTCACCACTGCATTACTGCAATGTGACTTTCACTGGCATAAAACAAGAAAGAAAATTGTGAGTTAAGCCCTATGGGCTTAAGGAATGATAAGGCCTTTCTCAGACCCCATTTGTGAATACCTTAATACAGCAAATAGGTAGCAAAATTCTTTTACTTTGAGTATAGGTTGCAAGACTAACCAGGCTTCATTACTCTACTGGCTGGGGACCGAAAGTTCCAAAATTAGAAAAGCCACTCAAGAAACAAGGAGTTCTGTGTATGTGATAATTGAACTGGTTATGAAAAGAACTGTGAAGAGACTGCACAAGAGAGGCAGAGAATGTGCTGCTCAACAAAACAGAGGTAGCTAGAGGAATAGAGACTGAAAGCCATTTCTAGGCCAATGAGGCACTGAGGGGGACAGCAGGCCAAATAATGAGAATGAGAACAAGAGAGAATTAAAACTGCTTTACAATAATATCTATTTCAAATGTTCATAATAAAGATGCAACAATAATATTTCACCTAAGTAATGCAGTCTAAAAATGTAGCAAGCCAATTATATTTTCATTTGAAATTTCATACCCTTTTGTTTGTTTTTTTCTTTAGTTTAAGACTTTGTTGTAAGTAGAGACTTACTTATTATTACCTGTGCCCATCTGCATCAGTAATAAAGGCTTTGGATTTTTTCCCCAGGAACTCACTAATTACCTATGATTATTTAGGGCACGAGTGTCTGGTCTTTTTTTTTTTTTCTGCCTAAAATAAAGTGCCCTTTTAAAACAAAATCAAAATAGGCTCAGAAATTAGCATTTCATCCAGCGTGTCAGTGTCAGATGATGACAGTCACATCACGTCACAATAATTTCATGTCCTGTTATCAACATAACTAAATGATATGGGTCGCATCTTCAACTGGGGTAAGCTGGCTGAGTACCACAGAAATCATTACCACGGCTCTGGACCTCACTCTATAATTTATTAAAACAGGCCTCATGAGAAAAAAAAATTGTTTTCGGCTCCCGTAACTGTATTATCATTAATTATTGAGTACAATATTCATTTAATAGAGATATTTTAAAGCTGAGTGATGTCAGTATGTTTCTGCAAAGCTATGTGGCTTATTTTACAGTGAGGCTACTAGATTCATTCATGATACAGACTTTTCCCCCTGTTTCGTACATCTAGTTTATGTGACATCCTGTCAGACAAAAATGTATACGGGAATGCCAGACATCCCATGCAGGAGCTGTTGTCATCAGGTTGTAATATTAATTCTCCTGTAATAGCTCAGTTTCCTCTATTCTGTCTGGAGATTAAAGATGCCTTCTCTCTTATCTAGGTAACAAAACACTCAAGAATGATATTGGCAGTGTTTCAGGGTATAGATTCTTTCCTGTTCACCCCTGCTACCCTACCTCAGAGAATGCAATTTCTCCTAATTGGCTCCCAGATTCAATATTCTGGGATATGTTACTTTTGATATGTTACTATGCCAGTAATTCACATTTCCCTACACATACTTTCTATCAGCACATCACTTGCCATTCATCATTGTTCATTATTCAGTTCATTCACTTTCAATAAAATAATAATAAACTAAAACTCTGCTCTTGACTGGGTTTTCTTTCAGTACGTACTCATACAAAATCCCCAACGGGCAGTGGAAGGCCAGAACCGGTCAGGGAATGCCCTGAAGCATGGGCTTCAGAGGGTTACCTACGTTGCTGAGTGCAGGTGCATCTGAGGATCAGCTCCAACTGCTGAGCAGCCCAAGGGAGTGAGGCCCATGACCAATTATAGTGAACTTCCTTTCTGTCCTAGAAATAGTGTGAAAACCTCACTATAAGTGGATGGGAAGTCTATCAAAATACATCAAAGAAATCTGTGTTCCATTTCACTTTGGAAATTTTGTACCATGCTATTGGAGCACCACAAAGGTGGTTCCTATAGCATTTTTTTGGGGTAAACTATTAAATCAGTGATCAGTACAGTGATAACTAGAAAAATAAATGTTTTCTGAAGCATAATTGTAAAACCCATCCCATAGAGAACACATTTACATTTACATCTATCATTAAACTGTATTTCCATGAGTCTTGTTTCATATATATTCTGAGTGAATAAATAATTCATTAATAATTAACCTAGCATCCAAATGTGAATATTTAAATTGCATTTTGGATTTTTTTCCCTAGGCGTCCAAAGAATGGGAGTTTTACAGTGAGGGCTGCAGAATAAGGTTCATGATCTGGCACAATGTAAAATTCATACTGTCACAGGAGTTTCTAAAATCAATATGAAAGACCCCCTGCTGGATAGACACAAAAGCCATGTGTTAAATGATTGTGTCATTGGAGCACCTTGAGCTATGCAATTGTTGGTGATCCACTGACCTCTGGTTACTGGGCCCCTCAGGTTCCTGCTGTGCCACTCTGCTGAAATGCAGCTTTCACTAAGCCAAACACCTTTTCAAAAGTTTGTTTAAAGGAACCATTTTCTTTATATTAGCTCTGCTTTTCAGAGTAGTATTTTGTTCAAACTGGAGGCTGAAGCAAACCAGTAGATGAGGGAATACTGTAAACACTGAACCTGCCTTTACTAAAGTCAATTTAAGCTTTGCATTTGGGAATTTCCTCCAACATTTTAAATAGTTCGTTTGGGGAAGAAAATGTACACAGAACATTTAGTTGAGTATTTATGCTTTAATATGTTTAATTTTTGGTATTGCCTGTGTCCTCTGTAATGAAAAGAATAATTTTATGTACATATCAGATCCATTGTAAGAGCGCATAAGCAAGCAGAAAACATGAAGTCTGCACATGTTTATGAGTTGGACTCCAAAACATCATCCTTGTCTTTATTCTGTATTTCAGAATAAAATAAGTATGGTAATTGTATATAGTTTATTCTGAAGGACCACAGTTAAAAAGAACTTCTACATAACATGATTATGCATGGACATCAAAGAAAAAAAAATTGGCTGAGCATGGCATATTTCCTTTCTAACGGGAAAATTGTTGAGTGCAACTGTGCATAGTTCATACTACTTCAAAAATAATGTTTAATATTTAAAGAAAAATACCACTCAAAGATTCTATAACATCAGTAGATTTTGTCATGTATTATTTACCTTTTGGAGACATTGAGAACTGCACCATAACAAAAATGTAAAGATGGGTGTTGAAGTAGCCCTTCTTGCTCTGTGGAAATATCTGAAATGATTTTTGAGTTTATGATATCTTAACAGATATAAAAGATAACTGATATGTTAACAAAATGAAATGTTTAGCAGCACTGTTAGGTTATTTATTAATTAGGATAAAGTTTACTTCACTCACATAAGTTGGAGTCAGGTTTCATGATGGTGAAGTGAGAGGCACAGGATAGGGAAGAGAAACAATCCACCTGAAGTTACAATAATATCCACTATCCGCACTACTACTCCACAATGCAGACTTGAATAAAAGCCATATTATTCTATACCAGTTGTACAATGTTTTAGTGCTGCTGAATTCAAGTAAAAATAATTAATTTTAAGCTCATGCAATCAACTGCTCACAAACAGTAATTTTTAAATGTGCATTCATAGCTATTCACAGACAAAGTTGTATGTTTTATATGGGATGGGATGTGTCAGATGGACAGGGTTTCCAAACCCTGTGGCCACAGCTGTGACAGAAAGACAATTAAACAGGCCAGATAAAGATCTGATTATACCCTTCACAGCCTGTATTTACTTTGTATGAAGTAAATGGAGCCAAAGAGAAAATTAAGTTTAAACTCAGCTCTCAGCCAGTAAATTTTACAGTAGCAGAAGTTTTCCATCAGCTGGGGCCTATATGGACCAAAAGGGAAAATATTTTAAAATCATCTAAGATGTAAAATCCTGTTTATCTGCTCTCTCCTTAACCACTACATTTCCAGGAGAGATTAAAAGTAGGGCTGTCAAGCAATTAAAAAAAGTAATTGCGATTAATCGCAATTAATCTCACTGTTAAACATTAATAGAATAAAGTTTATTTAAATATTTTTGGATGTTTTCTACATTTTCAAATATATTGATTTCAATTACAACACATAATACAAAACGTACAGTGCTCACTTTATATTTATTTTTGATTACAAGTATTTATTTGCACTGTAAAAAAACTAAAGAAAAAGTATTTTTCAATTAATTTAATACAAGTACTGTAGTGCAATCCCTTTATCATGAAAGTTGAATTTACAAATGTAGAATTATGTACAAAAAAACCTGCATTGAAAAATAAAACAATGTAAAATTATAGAGGCTGCAAGTCCACTCAGTCCCTCCTTCTTGTTCAGCCAATCGCTCAGACAAACAAGTTTGTTTACATTTGCAGGAGATAATGCTGCCAGCTTCTTGTTTACAATGTCACTTGAAAGTGAGAACAGGCGTTCGCATGGCACTGTTGTAGCCTGCGTCACAAGATATTTACGTGCCAGATGCACTAAAGATTCATATGTCCCTTCATGCTTCAACCACCATTCCAAGGGACGTGGGTCCATGCTGATGACAGGTTCTGCTCGATAACAATCCAAAGCAGTACAGACTGATGCATGTTCATTTTCATTAGCTGAGATGCCACCAGCAGAAGATTGTTTTTCTTTTTTAGTGGTTCGGATTCTGTAATTTCTGCATCAGAGTGTTGCTCTTTTAAGACTTCTGTTTAGCATATCTGGCATGTAAATACCTTGCAATTACAGCTACAAAAGTGCCAAGCAAATGCCTGTTCTCACTTTCTGGTGACATTGTAAATAAGAAGAGGGCAGCATTATCTCCTGTAAATGTAAACAAACCTGTTTGTCTCTTAGTAATTGTCTGAAAAAGAAGTAGGACTGAGTTGACTTGTAGGCTCTGAAGTTTTACATTGTTTTGTTTTTGAGAGCAGTTATATAACAAGAAAAATCTACATTTGTGAGTTGCATTTTCACGACAGAGATTGCACTACAGTACTTGTATGAGGTGAATTGAAAAATACTATTTCTTTTGTTTTTACAGTGCAAATATTTATAATCAAAAATATACACTTTGATTTCAGTTACAACACAGAATACAATATATATGAAAATGTAGAAAAAAACATCTAAAATATTTTATTGGTACTCTATTGTTTAACAGTGACATTAAAACTGCAATTAATCACTATTAATTTTTTAATCACAATTATTATTTTTTTGAGTTCATCGTATGAGTTAACTCTGATTAATTGACAGCCCTAATTAAAAGCCTCTCTGGCTTCTTCAAGTCCTTCTCCTGATTATATGTAAGTGCTAGATTTCATCCAATCAGGGAATAGGAGCAATAGCACAGGCCTTCTGTAAACAATTGTAACTAATCATCAACACAGCTTCAATTTTGAATAGCAAGGAGAAAAAAGTGAATATTTTTTTGTTATTTTAAAAAACTAACCACAGACAAATGATCAAATAAATTCAAACAACAAATAATTTAAAGGCTCTTGCTATCTGACCATTGACGTCCCATGAGCCAAAGGAAAATAAATTCACTCAGTAAATTGCTGCGAATAATTCACTGACTTCTAGTCATCAATACCTTTTGCATGAAGCGGTATTTTAAGTACATGTGCAGTGAATGTTTTATGAGCTATATTTTGATTTGACCAGGAAGTTCAACAAGAAGAAGATGACCTAGCCTGCCACATTTCTTCATGAGACCATCTTCTCAGTGATCTATGGCTCCACTGAGTAGAATTACGGTTTCCATGCTGCCCTTGAAACATGGGTCAAGCAATGTTGCAAACATATATTCTTTCCTGTCAAACATTTCACCAAGCCTGTGGTTTGCAGAGCCATTTACTTTCAAATTTGATTTCCATGTTTTCAGCAAAGACATGCATATGCCTGTAAATGAGAAGTAGCAGCACCTAACTTCAATTTGCATTACTAAATCTGACTTCATAAGTGAGAAGTTAAAATGGTGTAAGGTGGTCAACAAGATTTCAGTAGTGGAGGTGAGGACTGTGGCAAGGGAGTTACCCCTAACCTCTGACCTTTGTTTCCCTGTCCAATCTCCTGAGAGCAGGATTATAAAAACCACAACTTGGTAATTATATTTGTTCATTGTTTGCTGAGAAGTTCAAGCATATGAAGGTGCCATATCAAAGGACAACATACTATTAGAACAGCTCTGAGATACCTGACCATGTTATTAAAACTGGATAGGAATTTATTCCTGTTTACAGAAACTCTGAAGAACGTTAGAATTATATATTCTTTAATTGCATATCTCAGAGGAAATGCATCTGTGGTCTTGTTTCCAACTGATTACCTTAAGAAGCAATTATCATGTTTGTGTATCCAAAAAAAAACATATAGAAACAAAGCCCTGATGACCTACTTCTAGCTCTGAATAGTGGTCTATTCAGTCATTAATGTCAGTTCATTGTTATTTCTTGGAGTTGTATTAGGAGGTGGCTTTCAATCACCACCTCAGTGGATTCATGGGACAAAATTAAGGACCACACTTTGAGCCAAATCCACTGCTGGTGTAAATTGGTATAACTCTTTTTTTTTCCAGTTGGGATACATGGGCTGAATATCTTTCAGTATTATTTTCACAAACATAGTCTAAACTTATTTGGGGAAATTAGCTTCAAACTGAAGTAGAGTGGGGAGAAATTTTTCATCTAAAAACATTTTTTCAGTGAGAAATGCAGACTTGGTGACACCAAAACATCTCACAAATTCATGTCAGTTTCACCACATTGTTTCTGTGGGGGAAAAAAAATCTAAAAATAAAATTAAAAAAATATTTTGGTTTTGCAGTTTGAACATCTTTTTAAAATAATTATTTTTGGGGAAAAAAAACGTTTTTAAATAGTCAAAATTAAAGCAAAACATTTCCATTTTGTCAAAACAAAACTGTCTTTGACCTGAAATTATTATTTTTTTTTTTTACTTTTTGATTTGCTGACCCCAACCTAAATTTTGTTCTTCATTTTTTTGATCTTCCAGTGAACCAAAAAATGCATCCTTTGCATACTCTACTATGGAGGCAACATCCTACATGTAGCTGAGGCGTGGCCTGAGATGAGTAATTTACACATGAAGAGAGGCCTCATTTCTTGGAATACAGAATTAGGGCGGTAAACAGATCACTAAGTTGAAAAAGACAGAATGACTGAACGAGCTAGGATAATAGGGAGAACACCCAGGGAAATATTTGCTAACAATGGACAAGATAAATTAGGAATGTAAAGAGGAGGTCTAGGGTGGACAATGCATGGACAGAGGATGCTGCATAGGGCATCAGAAGGGTTTAAATTTGAGGAGGTGTCCAGGGCCCTGGAGAAGTGGGTTAGATCTAAAGAAGTCCCTATGGACTCCCCAGGGAAGTGACAGGAGAGACTGGAAGTAGGGTGACCAGATGTCCCGATTTTATAGGGACAGTCCCGATATTTGGGGCTTTTTCTTACATGGGTGCCTATTACCCCCCACTCTCTGTCCCGATTTTTCACACTTGCTATCTGGTCACCCTAACTGGACGTAGAAAAGGAAGTCCAGCAATAGTATTACACAAGAAATGCAAGGGGGGAAAAAGGTGATTAAATTACAGTAGAAGTCTCTCCTAAAGAGAAATTCAGTAACATACAGGGGATAGATGGAGGTGCTTTGGATAACTATGTAAAAGAATGCTTCTCAGAGCACAGCAAAGATCTGTTGAAAGCCACTGAAACTTAAAAAATAATACCCACGGACAACCATGGAAAGAACTGTAATTGTAGCTAAAGAATCAGTGCAAAAAGCACAAAAAATAAGCTCAGCCGCTGGAGAGAAATTGGCTCAGAAATGGGTCCCTTTGGGAAATAAGTAAGTGATTTATGGAAAGAGAATGAGGAGTTAAGGGGAGCATTTATGCAGATGTTAAAAACTTTAGAGTGTTGAAAGGATTAAGCAGCCAGGTATAGTAAAGGTATTGGATGTAACATTCAGTAAGAAGGGGAAAGAGAATGCCTGGTTTGATAATAAAACCAGGTTACAGCAGTACAATTCAATGCTGCCTCACCCAATGGAACCCTGGTAGTCAAATTATGCAAGGGGAGGTCAGGTGGTGACAACTACTGCCACTTTGCTTTTGTCCCCAGCAATATTTACAGACATTTTGAAGGAAAATGAGCCCTTTCTGTGGTGTTTAGATGCTGCTTGTATTATTAGAACTAGGAGCACTGGCTGTTGGGAGTCTGAAAGGACAGGAAACAGGAAGGAGGGGGAAGGAGTTGAGGAGGCTGGGAGAGTTACAGAGTGTGCAGCTACAGCTTGGAGAAGAGACTTGCACTGTAAATAAAGTTCTGTTGAAGTTGTTAATACTTTGCCTGGTGGATACAATACTTTCCCCAAAGGAATGGTCTGTAATCAATTGTAAATGACTGCTATAAGCAGAGAGACAATATGATTTGAATTATTTGACTATGGACAATTTAGTCAAAATCACTGAAAGGAAATAAGGGGCTTCCATTTGAACTTGGCTGACTGTACAAGTAGGGAATGTAATCTGGGTACAGTTGTGTAAAAAGTAATCAGAGCAAGACAAGGGGTTTTGAGCAAAATGTTTAAAAGAAATGCAAATACATTTGTGTAATTATGCAAGGTTTTAAGGATGTAACCATACACTCTTTGTTGTAAAACCCTATTTTGTATATCTAAAATAAAATGGCTTTTAAAAGATTCCACTAAAAATCCATTTGAATCTTTCATTCAAACTTGCAAAACCTGACTGACACTTTTTGAGTCACTGCCAATGTTTCCTAACCATCTTTGTGAAATTTCTTTTTTTCCCTCTCAAGCCAAACACAAGATGTTATCTGGCTTTGTTACCACAATGTTTTTATGAAGTTCAGCATCTTTTTAAATAAAAACTAGAGGTCTTGGTTGTGGCTGTGGCGGGGATAGCCAGAAACAGAGTACTAGGAAGAGACTCTGAATCGGGTTGTAGTAATGAAACAGTAGCTGAAAGGGCTGCAGGAAGAGAATGAAAAATTAAGGAGATAGAGCACCTCTGGAGTAACAATAAAGGGAAGAGGAGGTCACAAGACTAGCAATGTTAGGAACACAGAGCCTTAAAGTGTCCCTGAGTAATTAGACAATCACCACATAGAGTACATGGAAACTCTTTAAGCACAAAACAGTTGCCCTTCATGTGAAAATTAATATGACTAACATGATATTATGACAAACAAAGGGTAAGGTTTGCACTAAGGAAGGAAGGTGCATTCCCATGGATCATGTAGTTTATATCATAAAAGGGGGAAAACAAATGCTATTTAATCAAAATCCTGCAGAGGACACAAAGAGGAGCCACAATAGGTTGTGTTTTCTTTTTCAAATGGCTTTATGCTTTGGAAGCAGAAAGTAACCTAGAACCAGGAAAGATCAGTGAATATAAGAAATGGAGCTTAACCATTAACACTCTTATCCAAAAAGTTCTGTTTAACTCTCGTGTAAAGTAAATGTTATTAGGAAGTAAAAAAACCTACATGGTAATGTTTTGTAAATGGGAAAAGAAAAATTGTATTAAAACTAAGCAATCATGTAAAAGATGGAAATGCCCTAGATTGGAAACAAATCCAACTAATGGTTTAGGGCTATTTCTATTAAGGAAATATTGTTTAATAATATATAGTTCATTCATGTGCCAAATGTTATTGTATTTCACAAATCGGCAGTCACTGGGGTTTGGTTAAAAATGGTTAAAAACTATTGAAAGGACTTTATGGACAAAAAAGTAAAATTTTAAAATGCACAAAGCTGCCAAGGTGGGGCAGCAATGAAACTGGAGGGAGCTTGACAGGATCTGAGCTGTTTGGGACTGATATGTCGCTCTGAAACTAAGCTGACACAGAGACACTGTGGGAACATGGCCAAGCACTTCAACAGAAACTAGCAGCAGAGGTACTGCATCCATTACACAAGCAAGTGTTTCAGCCAGAATTAGCAACTAGAGTACAGTATTGTATTTTGAAAATCAACAAAGCAAAGAATGTATTACTTAAGAGTTTTTAACTATTATATGTACGGTATGTTGTAAATGTTTTTTGATGTACAAGATAGAGTTAATCTGCTATCATGACAGGTAAAAGGCAAGAACAATGACGTGCAGTTGAGGGGAAATATATGCTATATAAAGTAAAAGCAGCTTTAAGTAACATAGAACAAAGAAAGCGTCCCTTTTTTACCACCACAGAAAAAAACTGGTACAAGAGAGGTAATACTAACTGATATAGGATAAGAAAATTAACAAGGGTCCAATACCATAAAGTTAAATGTAAAAAGCACTATAACTCATATGATGTGGAAGAAGTTTGTTTTTCTTCCTCAGATACTGTTGCAAGATAATGCAAGATCTCAAAAGCCCCAGACTTGTACCCCTGTTTACAGTTGGGGGACACTTACATGCGCAGGTGGAATATCTCACAGACAGGGTTGCTGGCATGTGGGTTCCCTCTGGGGGATCAGTCCCCAAATTTCACAGTACGGTTGAGACACTGGAATGTTGGTTAAGAAAAAACTGCCTGTGCTGGTGATGACAAGTATTGATCCGTGGCTGAAGAGGACCACTTCTGGTATAGACCCAGAGAATGTTATTTTAATTGGCCTATGTTCTTTTCACACCTAAATTTCCTGTGGTAATAAATGGAAAGGTTTTTATATTTTGTACCAGTTTTTCATAATGTAATTAAAATAAAAGCAAAGTTAGAATTACTGAAGGATGCTTTAAAGGCAGAGCAAATTTATAATGTGGAATTATACCCTGGTGGACTGTACTAGAGGAGGGGAACTTGCACCCCCTGACTTGTACTTTAAGCCTTATATTAATGGTGGTTCAAATAATTACAACAATTGTGATCTTAGGTATGTGTTGCTGGGTAATAAACTTGAAAAGGAGAACAGAGAAAGATAGGAATATGATGCAAATGATACAAGCGATAATATAAAACAAAGAAAGAAGCAGGGGCATGTAGCAGAGGCCTGGCCTGACTGAGTAATGAACAGTTGAAGGAAGGTTTTATTTCTTGAAAGATAGAATTATCAGAAATATCTGAGCCAGCTAAGATGAGAGGGAGAACATCCAGGGAAACCTTTACTAACAATGGATAAGATAAGTTAGGAATGTAAAGAGGAGGTCAAGCATGGACAGCGCATGAAGCACAGGGATTGGTTCATGCAAAGTGACCAAGCCAATCCAAAAATGTGTGATCTTATACATAGTAAATGCAATACGATGTGTAAATGTATATGAAGGGAGAGGGTTTTGGTGTAAGTTTGGATATGTGGTACATCCTATACCCACCCTCTATGTTAGAGTCTGATCAGGGCCAGCTCCAGCTTTTTTGCCGCCCCAAGCAGCGAAGCCAAAAAAGGGAAAAAGCCGTGATTGGCGGCAGCTCTACTGCGCCACTTCATTCTTCGGCGGCAAGTCCTTCCCTCCAAGAGGGACTGAGGGACCCGCCCTCGAATTGCCGCCGAAGACCCGGACGTACCGCTCCTTTCCATTGGCCACCCCAGGCACCTGCTTCCTTTGCTGGTGCCTGGAGCCGGCCTTGAGTCTGATCAACTCAGCGTAGCTTTGCTGTATGCCAAATAAAGGAACCCGAGTGATGCAATCTGGAGTTAAACTGAGTTTTTTGGATCCCAGTGAACTGAATGAAGTGTTCTCCCAGATCTGGGCAAAGTATTCTGGATAAGTCGAGTGGAAAAGGTCTCAGAGGGAATCCCAAACTATATAAGATCCTTATCTCCAGTCCAGCCACTCTTTCATGGTGTGTAGGTTAACAGGAAACCAAACTGAAAATATCTAGGAATATATATATTTTTTTAACTATAAATTGTATTTATCACCTGGCAGTCAAGAAGAGAAAAGCATGAACAGCTCCCTACAATTGGAAAAAAATGAAAACTGATCTTTCCCCTATGAAAATATAGAAATAATAGGTTTTTTTTCTTACCCCACCAAGATGCTATGATATTTAATTTATTAAGTGGTGCATAAGCCTTGTGCTGGCCTTCTTCACAGAGGTGAATTTCACCCTTGTATTTGTAAAGTGCATTGAGTTTTTCAGAGGAAGATGTTATAGAATATTAGTTATTAATATAAGAAGTCAGAGAAATGAATGATAATTTACCAGTGAAATGTATATTCCCTAACTGAAATGCTGAACACTATTTACTTCTCTATTTCAGAAACGACTTGTGTTTGAATATTTGATATTATCCCAACCTTTGCATTTTATCTAACCAAAAACTGTAGCTACTTTAACAAATCCCTGCATTTCCATCATTCAGTCATGGCAAAGAGAGAAAAAGATAGCTATATATTTTGTTGGTGTTAAAAATTAAGCTAAATGTTACTATATATGACAGAAAAAGATAAAACTTGAAGGGATGAAACAAGATAATTTATCTAACATGATTATTTAGATCCAACATTCTAAAATTTAGTAAAAATATATTGTTTTTATTATGCATTTTTTCAGAAGAGTTAAGAACATAAAAATGGCCATACTAGGTCAGACCAAAGGTCCATCTAGCCCAGTATCCTGTCTTCCCACAGTGGCCAATGCCAGGTACTTCGGAGGGAATGAACAGAACAGGTAATCATCAAGTGAGCCATCCCCTGTTGCCCATTCCCATCTTCTAGCAAACAGAGGCTAGCGACACCATCCCTGCCCATCCTGGCTGATAGTTCTTTTTTGAACCCTGTTATAGTCTTGGCCTTCACAACATTCCTATGTCAAAAGTTCCTCAGGTTGACTGTGCGTTGTGTGAAGAAATACTTGTCTTTGTTTTAGACCTACTACATATTAATTTAATTTGGTGACCCCTAGTTCTTGTGTTGTGAGGAGTAAATAACACTTCCTAATTTACTTTCTCCACACCAGTCATGACTTTATAGACCTCTAGCATATACCCCATTAATTGTTTCTTTTTCCAAGCTGAAAAGTCCCAGTCTTATTAATCTCTCCTCATATGGAAGTTGTTCCACATCTCCTAATAATTTTTGTTCCCTTTTCTGAACCTTTCCCAATTTCAATATATCTTTTTGAGATGGGGCAACCACATCTGCACGCAGTATTCAAGATGTTGGGGTAACATGGATTTATATAGAGGCAATATGATATTTTCTGTTTTATTATCTATCCCTTTCTTAATGATTCCCCGCATTTTGTTCACTTTTTTGGCTGCTGCTGCACACTGAGTGCATGTTTGCAAGAGAACTATCCACAATGACTCCAAGATCTCTTTCTTGAGTGTTTACAGCTAATTTAGACCCCATCATTTTATATGTATAGTGGGGATTATGTTTTCCAATGTGCACTACTTTGCATTTATCAACATTGAATTTCATCTGGGTGTTTGGGCAACAAAATAGCAGTTTTGTGAGATCCCTTTGTAACTCGTCACAGTCTACTTGGGACTTAACTATCTTGATTAGTTTTGTATCATCTGCACATTTTGCCATCTCACTGTTCACCCCTTTTCCCAGATCATTTATGAATATGCTGAACAGTACTGGCCCCAGTACAGACCCCAGGGGACACCACTATTTACTTCTCTCCATTCTGAAGACTGACCATTTATTCCTACCCTTTGTTTCCTATCTTTTAACCAGTTACCGATCCATGAGAGGACCTTCCCATATATCTCATGACAGCTTACTATGCTTAAGAGCCTTTCGTGAGGGATCTTGTCAAAGGCTTTCTGAAAATCTAAGTACACTATATCCACTGGATCACCCTTGTCCACATGCTTATTGACCCCCTCAAAGAATTCTAGTAGATTGGTGAGGCATGATTTCCCTTTACTAAAACCATGTTGACTCTTCCCCAACAAATCATGTTCATCTATGTGTCTGATAATTCTGTTCCTTACTATAGTTTCAATCAGTTTGCCCGGTACTGAAGTTAGGCTTACCGGCCTGTAATTGCTGGCGTTGTCGCTCAAGACTTTTTTAAAAATTGATGTCACATTAGCTATCCTCCAGTCATCTAGTATGGAAGCTGGTTTAAATAATAGGTTACATACCACAGTTAGTAGTTCTGCAATTTCACATTTGAGTTCCTTCAGAACTCTTGTGATCAAAACTCTTGTATTATGAATACTAGGGAGAAAGAGAACATTTAATGAGAGTTTGTCACAGGAATATGAAATGTCTTATTAGTTAATTAATTTTCTTCATACCATTTAGATGTCCTTGCATTTTAATAGAAATCCAGTTAATAGCACAAACTGATGTATAATGTATTTCACTATCTGAATGACTATCTGCTTTTGGAGATCATGCTGAATAATTGCTAATTGAGCTGGAGTATAGTTCAATGTTTTTTCTTCATTTGCTGTTTGGATCTCATAATATCACTTTCACACTTTCAGCTGAAGCCCTCTTCAGAATCTGCAGAGGAAATCAGCTAAAGGCATAAGCTACAATGTTAATAAAATATGCATTAATGTCTTATTCTTTAAAGAGGTATTTTTTCAGGATGCTTAAATTGCATCACCTTCCAAGGATTCTCATGTATGGTCCAAGTTAAAAGGATTACGGAGGTAAAACTCATGCACAATGGTGGCAATTCTGTAGGGGGTTAAAACAGTATCAGAATTTTATCAATAATTCCATGCTTTTCTTTGTTGAAAACATATGACGTGCACAATAACCAAAAATATTGCTGTTAGCCAAATTTTATTTTGACATATGTTAATTTATATAATTAGATACTAATATTGAGACGAGGGTAATGGTCTAAATTTTTCACTCAAGATGGAGGAAGAAATTGCATTTCAAGTCCCAGTGCAAGATGGGATGGGACTGAGAGCTAATACTGGGCCATGTAGTCTATAGGAGGCTGGTTCAAACCCAGTCCAAGCACAACATAAACACAAAGATAATGTCACTTGACCTATATAAAATGATTTGGTGCCCCTAGTATCATTGCTAATAACTGCACATAATAGTCACCACAAGAGCTGCACTAACTCAAAATCTTTTCTCTCAAGAGCATAACCCAAAGGATTAGAAACTAAACTGTTATAATCCAGTTGGAAAACTACCCTTTAAGACAGTAGGGTTGGCACTGAAGCACATATTTGTGGCTTTAGGTCTTCATGATCCAGTTCTGTCAGCTGAGCACCTTTCACAGCTTCTAACTTCACTTTAAAATATAAAACGCACACCACACACGTGTCATAGAAATGTTTGCTTAGAATGGTTGCCATGTTGATCATTGAACGCTGTATTCAACTGATGCTAATTCGGATGGAAGCTAAGTGGCTACTCACACAATGGGCCAGATCCCAAAGTCCACACCCAATTTCCACTTAGGCAAAACTCCCTAGGCTGCAATGGAACATGGCGGAGAGAGTATTGGCCATAATGCTGGAAGTCAGGTCTCTTGTTTCTAACTGAAAAACTTCATCAAAAATATGGTGAAGTTGTTTTATTAGCAAATTGCTTTCATCTCAGTATTTTATCAAATGTCAGTTGCTTGATGGGGACAAACTTTACACATTCCCAGTTATGCTATCAAATTAGAAAAAAATATGAACACATATACTATATTCCTATATAATGAAAAATTGATTATAACAAATGAATTGCATAGTGTGCTAGTGCAGTAAATTACTTTCTTTGTGACTTTTACAACACTGCCTATGCACATAATTGAATGTCATTTGTTTATGCTTGCAAATATGGTCCCTTTGACATTACACCTGGGAGCAAGCATACACAGTAGTCTGTTTATGGCATAGGTGCTAAACATATGGCCTGTTCATGGGGTCTAGCCACAGAGCTGTTGCAAAGTCCTGCTGGTTTTCTGCCAGTCTATACCATCACAATGATCCTTTCAAAAGCACAGATTCCCAACAATACTGTGGGGGGGAGGCGGGAGGAGGTGGTGATTCCAGAACAGCCAGATCACTAAGAGACCATGACATGACACAAGGCCTAAAACATTTAAGAAAGAGCAGAAGAACAGGACACTTCTTAAAAAGAAATTTTATGGGTCCAGATCTTGAGGTCCTTGGGTTTAATTTACATCTTACTCAGGCAAGCTGGTAAGATTTTGATATTGTTTTTTTCCTCCTTGAATTTGCCTCATCCAGCAAAGCCTTAAGCAGAAGCTGAACTTTAGAATAGTTGAGTAACATTTATATGCTTAACGTTAAAGCCTGTGTTTAAGTGTTTTGCTGGATGAGGGTATTATTTTTTATGGCTCCAACAAGTTGTTAACAGACAAGTTATTTCTGGACATGCTTTTTGTGACTTAGAAATAAAATATACGATATCAGTTATACAACCAAAACACTTAGTTTCCTTTGATATGTGTCTTTCTAAAGGGTAGTTATAAAGAACATTTGAAAAACAGAAAATATTATCAGTTTGCATTTGTGAAAATGTGCAAAACAATCAGGAGAATTTAAGTAGCTTGATATATTAAAACTTTAGATAAATACATTTGAAAAGGATATTTCTCAGTGCTAAGTGTAAGAGTTTGTTGTTGTTGAAATTGGATACTGCTTTTAACAATTGCTAATGCCTGGTGCAGAGTTCCTAACTTTAAAAGTAAAGGTCTAAATGTGCATTTTTGCAAGATATAGTAGTCAACGTCCAAGGTGAACACCTGTTAGTGATCACAGAATCCATAAATTAGAGCAATATCAATTGGTATTTCAGTTATTAGATTAGAATTTGAAACCACAGTTCACGGAATTTACAGTGTTCTGGGTGCTCTCTGTGTGATGTCTTCATAGTGAGGACTGGAGTAGGCTATGTCTATATTATGAGCCAGGAATGTGATTCCCAGCTCATGTACACTTGCTCACATTAGCTTTCATTGAGCTAGTTCAAGTATAAATAGTAGTGTAGCCATGGTAGCATGGGCAGCAGCAGAGCTGTGTCAAATACTTATCCCACCAGCTTCAGGTGAGTTTGTACTCAGCACGGTTAAGCTATGCCTATGTTGCCACTGCCTGTGCTACCATGGCTAAACAGCTGCTTATATTTGCGCTAGCTTAATGAAAGCTAGTCAATATGTGTATGCGAGCTGGGAATCATACCCCTAGCTTGTAGAGTAGATGTAGCCTTCATTAGATCCATAGGTGTTGTGCCTTGCTAGTGCCTCTTCTGGCTTCCCTGGACAATTCTGCCTGCCCCATGCTACCATGGGTAAAGGGCATGGTTGGAGGAAGGATGAGGTGTGGCTGGAGTGCAGTGCAATGGTGTTATTTCACACTTCAGGTTAATGCCCTGCAAAGCTTCATTTACTAAAACAAAATATTTTTACTTACAAACACCAAAATGAAACAGTGTCTGAAACTGGCACCCTTTTTTGCACTCATAGCTTTAAAAACAGGGAAAATATTTTTATTAAATATATTACAATTCACAAAGAATATATAAGAGCAAGCTACAAACCATGAAAATAGAGGCTTAAAATCTATAACTCTGACAAAGCCAGGAGGATTGAAACATTTAAATACATAAAAACAAGTATAAAAGGCGTATCCATTTAAACATATGAAAAGGAATCAGATTACCTGGTACATCCTGAAGCCTTAAATGCTGGGGGGAAAGACGATGTTCTACGCCTTCAGCCAGTGTAACTCTATGAAAACCAATTGTTAAAATGAAATTCACTAGAAACAACCTAACAGATTAGGGTCCCACCCCCACTGTGATCTTTGATGGACATGAAAAAGTAATTGTGACATTTCAAGGAGGTGGTTGGGAACTAAAACTGCAGATGTATTCCATGGGACCACATAGATTTGCTAATAGGAGACAGGTTTAACACATTTCTTTTCCTTTCCGTTGAACTATAGGATCGCAAAGGTTGTCATGGCAGGAAAGAGTATTGCTAAATGCTGATACAATGGAAAGATATTTTCATAACAGAAATTTTGAAGATAGCTTAATTTTGGAAAAGATTACAAGAAAATGAACGGTCAAAAATCATAATGGCTGCATAGCCCCCACCCCAAGCAAATCTTCAGAAGATCATTAAGAGAGATTGAGTGCTCCCAATAACAGAGGGCTATACAGAAATGTGAATAGGGAAGCCAAACACATTGCACAATGACCTCATTATAGCTCTGCCACCACCCTCCATAGCACAAATCCAACGAAGCTGCCATGCTATAATTGTCTTTAATGTGCGCAATGTCACAGGAATGAATGGCTAATGTCCTTTGGCTACAGGGAAACAACATCCTCACAAAGCTATGTAGCTGCACAAGCATGTACCAATGTTCCCCCATGCATTTCTAGCAGCTGGACAAGATGTCATCCTCTGCCTCCCTGTTGTGCCAAGATGTGTCCACATATGGCATCCCTGATTTCACTTCCCACTGGGAACCAGAACCACTGTGCACGTGAGTGGGATCCAGCTGCCTGCACAGAGTTTGTTAACCAAAATTGTTCTGAGCCCACTTGGGACAGAAGCAGTCCCCTTTACCCTCCCAAACATGGAGTGTGCAGCAGGCAAAGATTATACAAAAGGTGTTTGCCACATTGGCATCCAGATGAGTGTATAGGCAACGCTAACGAGCTTTGAGCCTACTAAATGCACACTCCACAACCATTCTGCAGCTACTGAACTTGTAACTGATTTCCCTTTTACAGAGTCATTGAGATCACAATATGGTTTCACGAAGTGAGTTGGTGGGTATGTAGAGTCTCTCAAAATACCTGTTGGCACAGACACACCATAGAAAACCATATAATTTCTTCCCCCTTCAAGTACAATTCTGATCTCCTCAGCATCCTGGCATTAGGAAGCTTTCCTGTGTTTCCCATGTTCATATTCATGAATCTGCCTCTGTGGTCCAAGCAGCTTTGCAGAATGTCCGCTACAAAGTTTGAAAAACCCATTCTCTGAAATCCAGCTATTATTTCTGGAACTTTTCTTATGGCAACCCCACCCCCACCCTTGGCAAATCACAGTGTTAATTGCCTCACAAACCTGCACAATCATGACCCCGACAATAGACTTTCCAACCCCCAAAGTCATTTACAACAGAGCTATGGCTGTCTGGTGGTGCCAGCTTCCACAGAGCAATAGCAACTCCCTTCTGAACTGGTGTGGCTTTACAGAATCAAGTGTTCTGCTGCTGGAGGTTTGGTGCAAGCTCCTCACACAGCTCCATGAAGGTCTGTTTCCTCATCCGGAGGAATCACTACTACTCATCCCAAGCTTACAGAATGATGTAATCCCACTTCACCATACCGGTTCTCCTGCGCCAGAAGCAGCCAGCCAGACAAAAGGCATTCTGTGGCAATACCAGCATTCACCATATCAGTATCATGTGAATTGAATGAATGATCACTGACCCTCTAAGTCAGCCACCTTTAACATGTCAGATACCCAAATTCCATCCAGCATCCTGCCAATCACCTATTCCACTGCATAACCGTTTACGCTGAAATAAGGAGCAGGAGCAGAACCAGATCATCATCCCATTTTTCCATGTCTTCCACCCACTTTTGCAGGGAATAACAATGAGGGGAGACGTGATCAGAAACTGCCATCGGCAAATGTGTGAAGACATGGGACAGTACCAACACCACACAGAAAAACAGTTCCTAGAGTGTCTCCCTATGACACGCACAACCCTGGGATACTACCCCCAAAATGGTAGCACTAATATCACATAACAACAATTGTGGTCAGCAGTCAGGACACAGGCACACATGTATTCACAGAGTCATACCTGTGTTCAGCACAGCATAAGTGGATTCTTGGCATGGGTAGGGGAAGCACATGCAAGCATGATCCAGTACTTGAATATGCATGCCAGTGTAGACATAGCTAATGAGTAAGCAGGAAAAGATCACAACATCCACTTTGAATCTGCTACTATTGCTTTATTTCTTTAGGCATTACACAAAGTGGTAAATCTTCCAACAATTTACTATCACATCAGAACAAACTTATAATGTTGTGCAGTTTGCTATAAGACTGCTGGAAGCATCAGAAAAATGTGTTGCTAGCCATCCACATGAAGATAAATAATGATAAGACTATGTTTTCTTCTCAGCGTTACTAGGAGCCCCTTTAATCTCTTTTCACACTGCAGGCTGCTCAGATCTCCTAGCTCTTCACTGCATCCTGTTCATCCCCTTGGATGCTCTATCTTCTTCAAACAGTCTGGATCACTTTGATTTTTCTCAGCTGCATTGAACCTCACTGTGAACTCCTCAGATGCTCTGACCACTTAACACAATTGTAGTATTTCATGAGCCCTGCTACCATATATCATGGAAGAAAACTACATTGACCCACAGAATTTACAGTGATGTAACAAATTATCACAAACATTGGTGATGGTAATAGCTGCCCCCCATACGTGCTGACAGTGGCTTGGAGAACTCAGTATTACAGACATACGACTGGAGGAGGATATATCTTCATCCTTTTGAGAGTTATAGAAAGTGGGTCAAAAGAGAATTTGTTTAAAACCTTCTGAGATCGTAATGTACCACAGCATGGAAAAGGTCTTGCCTTGTGTTCGGATTTTAAGAAAAATCCTAACATCAGCAACCTGTCAAGTATCAGGGGGTAGCCATGTTAGTCTGTATCTACAAAAACAACAAGGAGTCTGGTGGATGCATCCGAAGAAGTGAGGTTTTTACTCACGAAAGCTTATGCCCAAATAAATCTGTTAGTCTTTAAGGTGCCACCAGACTCCTTGTTGTTTTTATCAGCAACCTGGATGAGGTCGTTTGGTCAGCCCTTTCTGAAGCATCATAGACAGCAATCTAGCAGAGGCTATGAGCCAAACCCGGACTTTGTGTAATCACTTGATATATGTAGGTCCAACTCCATTCATTCTGAACTTGGCCCTATGCATTCACCTACTGAAGGAAGTCGCTTTTTATTTCTTAGACCTCAAAGACACTTTCAGTTTATATTGATTAAGAATAAAAGTTACAGTATTTCAGAGGAGCAGCATATAAATTAACGATAAACTGAAGCCTGGGCCTGTGGCAATAAGATATAAAGCTTTTCTTCAAGTCAGTTTGCAAACAGCTTTCAAGCACATTCTAAAGGTACTTCTGTGTAAATATTTGTACTTTATGAATATAGATTATAGTTTATTCCAAGGTGTATAAAATACCTATGATTTTGTAGGATGAGTCTTGCTAACCCCCAGCTGTCTCCCGGAAAAAACACAGCATAAAGTGCTGCCACAAACATAAGCAACTCAAATGACCACCATTTGTAGGAGTTGTATATAATTATAATTTAGGGGTTTTTTTTAAAATTCAATTTACAGTAGAATTCATTTAATTATCACCCTTATAAATGGCTCTTCTGGGTATTTAATACAATTATTAGAGGGGAAAATTCATAGCAACACCTTCTGAAGAATGGATCTATGGCACACACACAATTAACTGTCTGCAAGCCTAGTCAAGGAAACGTGCATTAGCAGAAATGTTCTTGGTTGCCACCCTTGATTCCCTTCAGATGGCTTTCCCACTCTCTTGAATATACTGCTGGATACACATGCAACTAGTGAGAAATAGTTAAAGAACAGTTGAAGTGTTTCATAGCCCACTGAGTGGCTAAGCAGCTGTAGGGAGGTTATAGTAATTGTGTGAGCAGAGCATTTTGTGTGTTCTTTCTCTGCAGAAATGTTCAGGCTTTATCAATGTTTGGAAGCTACATTATATGCGGAGTGCCTGGGAATGCAATTTGGGGTTGGTGCTTGTACCTGAGCTTTAGGATGAGGTGAGGAACAGCAAAAGGGCAGCTTCACATAGAAGAGAGAGAGAGAAACAGCAACTGCAATTTTCTCAATAAGCAATCTTGCTTCAAACATTTGTCATTCCTTTCTTTCCTGACATTTTCTGACTTCCTCGCCTTTTATAGCCTACCTCTTCAGCAGAGCCAACCATGGGCAAGTACTGGCCCATATCATACCTTCTTCTGTCAAAGGTATTGAGAGAATTCCAATGACAGAATGCTAAGCACTGAATGCCAACTGAAGGATCAGGAAAGAAGTAGCTTTTCCATACGCTACAGGAAGCCCAAGTATTTTGTATTTCCCTTGACTGCTTCTATTTACTTTCAACAGCCCATCTCAATATGTTCTTTGGGATGCTATGCACACGGCACAGAGGCAAAAGTTACAGAACTGCTATTTGAATGGACAAAAGGGCATTGGATGCAGGCTCTTGGATTCTCAGGACATTCTTTAAGGTTATTCTTCACATTATAATCTTAAGAGTGGCTTTTCCCACCCCCTCTACATTGTTGTCATCTGGGGCTGAATGGCCAGTCTTCATGCTCATTTTTCAGCAGGTGGATGATATCCAGACCCCAGAGAAGGAAGAGAAGAAAGAGTCACAAAGAAATGAGACAGAACTGGTGAGGGTAAAAGTGAGGCTGACAGAATCCCTCAGGATCTCAGTCAGCAGTGAAGAGAGTTACCTTGCGGAAAAGACACAGATGGCAGGAAAAATGTCAGCTGCAGGAGGTAAAGCAAAATGCAGGCAGAAGTAGAAACTAGTGAGCCACTCTGTGGACAGGAGTGTCTTGGGAGTAACACACATGAGTAAGATAGCCACGGGCCTATAAATGTTACAGAAAATATCATAAAATCCCTGCCAATCATGACTGGCATTGTTGGACACTAGCTGAACAGAACTTTCAAGTCACTTCTTCACCTAATATCAGGCTCTGTTCAAAAGCAAATGCCTTGTGGTTGCCGTCATATACCCAAGCGTGTTAACCAAAAATGTGATCATTACCTCACAGCTTTCCCCCAGGGCTGCCATTTCCCCTAATATGTCCCATTTCACCTCCCTGTATAGCGAGAACTGCTTCGTAGCACATCCCTGCAGCCAAGCCGGTAGACAAGCTGTAACACTGCACTTAACTAAACACCAGGGGTGCTCAATAATGAGGCCATCTGTACCTTTTCCCCAACCCTGCCCTGAAAGCACCAGCTCTCTGATACTCCAAGCCCCAGGAAGCTTGAGGAGTGGTATTTTCAGGGTGCCTCTGCCAAGCATAAGTCCCTAAGCAGCATATCAGCAGTCTAAGCACTCAGTTAGTCCATGTAAGCTGCAATAAGATTGTCAATATTCATCAAACAAAAAGACACCACTGGATTGTGGGGTGGAAGGCAGGTAATAGTTGAGATGCATTCTCATTTTTTCAGCCTCCATTTTGTAATGGGTACCATAGTGAACTCTCACCCCCTCTGTCCCATGTTATAGTCAGCGGCGTATTATCGCCTAGGCTGACAAGGCCTAGGCCTAGGGCTGCAAATTTGCAGGGGCGGCAAATTTATGGGCAGGTCTTCACTACCCGCGTCTCGTCTAGACGTGATAAATCGATCTCCGAACACGCTCCCCATCAACTCCGGAACTCCAGCTCACGAGAGGCGGAAGCGGAGTCTACGGGGAAGTGGCAGCGGTTGATGTGCCGCCATTCTCACGGGCAGATAAGTCGACCTAAGATACGCCAACTTCAGCTAAACTATTTGCGTAGCTGAAGTTGAGTATCTTAGGTCGACCCCGCCCCCCAGCGTAGTAGCAGCTCACCTCTGCCTCCGCCTCCTCCGCAAGCGCGTGCTGCGTCCTGATTCTCCCCCCTCCCTGCCAGCGCTTGTGCCGTGAAACAGCTGTTTTGTGGGGCAGGGAGGGAGGGGGAAGAAGGGGGAATGCGGCGCACTGGAGGAAGAGGCGGGACCGGGGTGGGGATTTGGGGAAGGGGTTGGAATGGAGGTGGGGAAAGGGCGGGGCCGGGGGGGGGAACAGAAATAATTTCAGGGCCTAGGGGCAGCAAAATCGTTAATCCGCCACTGGTTATAGCGGATGCTCAATAGCTGCAAACTACTTTGCATTACAACCCCCACTTTTTAAACATTGATGACTTAAGAAAAAAAGAAAAGAAGTCACCTTTAGGGCTAAAATTTTGTATGCTTGGTCTCTGCCTAAAGGTGAATCCTTTCAGTCTTCTGCAAAGGCAGAAAAGGAAAGAGAAGGAAAAAAAAACGCTTCTCTTTCACTTCCCCTGCACAGAGAGGGAATAGTGGGGGTTTTATACAAATGAAATACTTGGGAGTGAAATCCATCCCCCAGTTTGGAACCTGGACACAAAACAACCTGTGCTCAAAGTCTCCAGGCTGGACTAACTACAGGCCCATTTTGACATCTGTCGATATCTTTTGGGGCCGAGGCTGCTGCTGTCAGTCTTCTGGCAGTTATTTTAATTTCAGGTATTTAAAACTATTTGCAAGTTCCTGTTCTATGGCTTTGTCAGGCAGGAGAAACAGAGATCTCTCGAGCTGTCCTACTGTACTACCATGTGGTGGCGTTTTTCACATCAAATCCTAGAACGTGATGTCTAATTCTGTGTCTGAAATTCAGTCTTAAATGGCTAGTAATAGGTTCAGCCTGAATTGTGCCAGGATTGAATTGTTATTGATTGGTATGAGACCATGGTGTAGAAGGGGGATTTCCACGCCATACATTTGGATGGGTCAGATGGATGGGTGTTTCACAGGTGATTGTTAGAAAACCTGGGGTCATTTGGGGTTCTGATTATTACACACCCATGCATTTTTGCCATTTCTGCAAACTCAGCCTTTTACACTATGAAAGGTACTATTAAGTCATTTGCTTCTAGGACCGATACAGATTGTCTTTCATGAATTAATTATAACCAGGCTTTTCTGGCACAATTATTTTTCTTCCAATCTTCAGGCTACTTTTATATATCCACTTGAGGGAGTTAAAACTGAAGCAGTTACAGTTGATTTCTATATTGTTTTATCTGTTGGCCATATTACCCTTCCAGAGACAGTTACAGCACCCATTCAAGTCAATGGAAATACTTCTATTTACTTCAATAGGAGTTTGAGTCCATTCTGCCATGTCGTACCTCTGCAGAAACTCCCATATCGATGAGGTGACCTCAACTTTCTGACCTTCATATATAACAGCCTTTCATATACAAGCAAACAACAGTTTATTACATCTTTTAGATTCTTATTACTCCTGCCTGTTGGATCAGAAGGTCCTTGTTGATTTTTGAGATACACATCTGTTGCTAATCAGATTAATACAAGAAACCCATATCAAAGGATCAGTGCTTTCAAGAAAACTCCCTCTCTTGTGGTTGTCATGGTTCAAGAAGTCATCTTGTTTTCAAGACTGAGGTTAATGTGTTTTCCTTTAATTAAGACTGCTCCTGATTAGTGTTTGCTTTGTTGTTGTTGTCCTTGCTGCAATAGATAGCAGTGAACTGTTACAACAGCAAGTGATCAAGGGCAAATAGGAGTTCTAATTCAATTCATCACAAAAAGAGTAAGAGCAGGGGGAATGGATTGGAGGCAATGGATGCTTAGGGCTTCTCAACACTTACAGTACTGCAACTTCTCCCATAGGCATAAGCATCTCCCCAAGAGATGGTAGCTATATCAACGGGAGAAGCCCTCCCATCAACAGACCACTGTCTACACTAGGAGTTTGGTAGGTACAACTATGTCGCTTAGGGGTCTGGATTTTCCACACCCCTGAGCAACATAATTACACCAACATACATTTGTAGTGTACACCAGGGTTTAGTATCAGAATCCCAGTTTAGATTAACACTGCAGGACAGCTTGGATGAAGACAGCTTTATAAACGCCCTGCTTCTTTGTCTTTAAAGAAAGGTCCCAAAAACAAACTGACAAAGTCCTCTCCTCCCCCGCCCCAAGGCTGACAAGTGCTGCTATCCAAGGGAGGAATCAAGGCCTTTGCCTTCTCATTCCTTTTCTTATTATTGTTTCAAGAATTGAATTAAAATTCTCATTTGCTGTGCATTTGTCATGCCAGGACTCTACCTGATTATTTGCTATCAGAAGTGTGTATTGTTCCTTGCACCACTGTTCATGAGCCTTCTTCTTGAGCACCCAAGAAGCAGGTTAACTATTTCAATAATCTAATCAATTGTTGTTTATATTAGATTTTTCCCCCTTAAAGAGGAGGTTTACTCTTATTTGGATTTATAGATGACTCACTTGCAGTTATGTTACAGGATTATATATCATCACTTGTACATAATAATAATGTGGGTATAATGGCATGTCCATTCTAGTCCAGTAACCTTGAATGGTCAGCAATCTATGTACAATACTAAAGAAGAAGGTGCAAAGAACCCCATAATGGAGATATACGGAAGAACCTTCCTCTACATGAAGTTTCTTCCTAACCCCAGTGGTTGCTTTATGCTCTGAAGCAAGAATTTATACACTGCATTCATGTTTATCCTAGCTAATGTGTGTTTTCCATAGGACAGTCTATTATATGCATGTCTATACAAAAGGATTACAGGCATAGAGCACAAATATGTTAATCACCCCCTGCAATGTATTAAGAGTCCTCACATCGGAGTTGAGGGCATTCAACACCTTGCAGGAGATGCTCAGCAGCTGGTAGTATCAGGCCTATTCCTCTCTTGTATATAAGATATTCCAATTACTGCTCCAGAAGCTGCATTAATGATTATTATGGAAAACTAGTTCACAGCATGTCATTTGTTATGCTATTTTACATATGCAGGGTTTGCTTACCTTATATAGGTATATATTTGAAACAGACTAGCCCATACTTTCACTTTGTATTCTGGAGCTCTCAGCAAGCTTATTAAATGAAACTTTACAAAAGGTCTTTGAAAAATGTAGGATGGGTGGTTATTGTGACCTTGAGACATGAGAAACTGGAGGCCACTGATTCCAGGTTCTTGAGAAAATCTTGACAAACTAGAATACATTGAGAAACTCCTGAGAGAGAAGGAGCATACCAAGGGACTGGGACTGTATTTTCCTACATGTCGGAGTGGAAACTAGCACATTTTGCATGCTATTGTGGTATAAACAAATAATAGCAATCATCTGTCAGGGATAAGACCTGAGCCAGGGCATAAGACATCATTACAGGATTTTGCAAACTCAGACACATATGGATAAGAATAAAAAGACCGACCACACTGGCAAAAGTACAGGGCACAGTAGTATCTACCTGTGATATTATTGACCTAAACTTTGACCGTATAGATCATTGTTGCAACCAAGGTCCTATAATTGCACTAAATCTTGTACAAAGGAAATCAAGTAAGGTATCTATGGAAATGTTGTAATTTGCTGGTTATAATTATGCTGTCTATATATGTGTATATCATTTCTGTATTTGAAGTTATGAATATTGGCTATGTACTTATATCTCAATGTGTTTGATTCTAAGAGCATCAGTGAAGCATTTGGTCAGCTTCTTGAAAAAGGGCTATTCTGAGTAAGTGCCCAATCAAGAAACACTTAACTGACAATGGACTTTGGGAGACGCCAATCCACATCTGAGCTTTCCTGGGAACGTTCAAACTAACATGTAAACAATGGCATTGGCCTGCAAAAAGCTGAATCATTCATGGATATGTGACTTGCCCAGGTGGCTACAAACTCCATCTTGTTGCTGTGACTTTGCACAGAAGAACAAAGGAGTTTCTGCCCACAAGAGAGAGACTATAAAAGGCCTTGGAAGCCTCTCCATTTTGTCTTCAGCTGGTTCAAGAGATGGCCTCTCCATCCCAAAGAGATGCCTGAAAGAAACTGGAACAAAATTGAAACAGCCACAACGCTGGTCTGAAAAGGAGTGGGCCCAGACTAGGAAGGAGTCTAGTCTGTGAAAGAAGCTTATTGGGACATCTCTGAGGGTGAAATTTACCTGTATTCAGTTTCCTACTGTATTAGGCTTAGACTTGCATGTTTTGTTTTATTTTGCTTGGTAACTTACTTTGTTCTGTCTGTTATTACTTGGAACCACTTAAATCCTACTTTTTATACTTAATAAAATCACTTGTGCTAATTAATTAACCCAGAGTAAGTAAGTAATATCTAGGGGAGTAAACAGCTGTGCATATCTCTCTATCAGTGTTATAGAGGGCGGACAATTTATGAGTTTACCCTGTATAAGCTTTATACAGAGTAAAACAGATTTATTTGGGATTTGGATCCCATTGGAAGTTGGGTGTCTGGGTGCTAGAGACAGGAGCACTTGCTAATCCATTTTCAGTTAAGTCTGCAGCTTTGGGGGTGTGAGTCAGACCCTGAGTCTATGTTGCATCTGATTAGCATATCTGGCTCAACAAGGCAGGGTTCTGAAGGCCCAAACTGACAGAGAAAATGGGCTCAGAGGTAGTCTCAGCACACCAGGTGACAGTCCCAAGGGGGTCTCTGTGACCAAACCTGTCATACTACTTATTCAACATTTTTATCTCTGAGTCTTCAAAAGGCCAATGCTCATCAATTACCATCTTGATCTACATATAACTGAATGTGAATAGCTAAACATTAAAAATATTATCCGACAATATGTAAGTAAAAAAGATTATTTTAAAGGTGAGTTAAAATGCTCCACTTAGGAAAAATGTTAATAGATCTCAATTTTTTAAGATTTGGATCATGGTAGGTTCTGAGCACTCTAGTCCAATCCAAGAACCACTCAATTTGCATGCTTAATTTTAAATGTATCGATGGGCTTAAGTACTTGGCCAGATTATCAGCAGAGTTCTCTCCCTTGGCAGGACTGAGTTCTAGCAGATTATACTTCATATAGGAACACTAGGTCTGAATTTGACCTGCAGTAAACGGGGCCAATTGCACTGACTTCCACGGATTTGTATAACAATATGTTTGCAAGAGCATAACTTTGCCTTTTTAATATCTGCAAATCGTTTCCTCCTTTACATTAATCAGACAAGACTGGGGTTTAGGGTTCTATGTTTGTTTTGTTACAGCTGGCAGTGACTGAAACATGTAGGGCCAGGAGAGCAGATGGCTCAAGAAACTGAGAATGGAATACAGAGCATTTAACCTTTAGGTCTCTAGTTTAAAACCACTTTCAGACAGTAGTGAGGAAAAATCACTAACCTCTATCTAAAATAAATAGGTGCTGTTCCTACTAGATAAATATATACTTTAAAAACATCACAGCTGGCATCTTTTGTGGCATCTTAGCCAAGAGACCAAGGATTGAATAAACATTCAGTTGAACTATTTCAGTAGTAAACTTTTCAGAGTCGGGAACTATCTGGTTCTGCTCTCGTGAGGCAATGCTGAGCACCACTTGAGTTTAGTAGGAGGTGAAGGCCCACAGCACCTGATGAATCATACCCTTTCATTTTATTTTCATTTATTTATTAGTAAAAATCATCCTCCAACCCTTCACTACTCCAGGTTAGGATCGAGACACACTGGCAGGGCCATGAACAAAATAAAAAAACAGGGAAGTGCAGATGCTATTCCTGTAAGGTCATTCAGGTCCTGCAGAGTCTGCAGATACCTGCTGGGAACCCCCTTTCAAATGCATTGTCCTGCCCAGCAGGAACCTGCAGACTCTGCAGGACTCAAAGGAATGGGCTCTGCACTTTTTAGCAATAATCAGTGTAGTTAAAGCAGCAACTCTGTCAAGATGGAATGAGGCACTGTGTTATATCCTGAAATACTCAGCTGTGTGATGCATGCATTATACCTGTATTAAGTGTGCACATCATCTTTGCTATGAATATACTCCATGATGGGCAGAGCAGTGAAATTACTGTCCAACAGGCCTATTCAGAACTTCTGAACAGCAAAAAGAAGTTATCTTTTACTCTAAGTTAAGGATAGTTTACTTTTTCCCCCTACTAATGCAATTTTTTATGTTATATGTAATTAAATTTGAGCCCAATGTGCCCAACGTCCACAACAAATGATATATATTTCTCTTTCTTATCTTTGTGTTGAAAATATATCCTGGCTGCCTGGAACCACTATGGCAAACTGTAAATGATGTATGAAATGAAAAATCCCTGCTCACAGTGCAGAGAGAGTATAGACAGGGCTCTACAATTGCTGCTGTGCTATGCTATTTGCTGAAATATTCAGTTCAAATACAATCACAGAAGCTTACTAGTGCTGACGTTGGGCAACAAGTTATATACATTAATTTTTCAATATTGTTCCGCACCCAAAGACTAGGTGATGGATGCTTAGATAAATGGAAAAAAACAAACAAAACAAACAAACAAAAAAAACACTTAACCCCCCCCCCAAACAACCAAGGTAAAGCTTTTTCTGTTTTTTTGTTATTCTTCCCCCCCCCCCCCCATGTTCCCTCCCACAACAACCATTAAAACATCCAACTGCCTGAATCTCACTAACACTGAATTCTTGAAAGGGAGAACACCTGGAATGTCTGGCAAAAGCATCAGACAAATAAATGGCTCAGTTCTTATGGAATTATATAACCAAGTATTTCCTGTGTTAATCCTATATCACTTTTATTCGTGGAGATCTTGTGTGGCTGCACCCAGTAATAAAATAAATAAATATTTTGTGCTTTTCCTCTGTTGAGCTAAAAGTGCTTTACAAAATACAAATATAATGATCCACATTTTACAGATGTGGAAGCAAGGCATAGAGTGGTGAAGGGTAACATTTTCAAAAGTGCCAATGCAACTGTGACAGTTTGGGGAATCTGTACAATTTATGAATTCTGGTTGATACTGTGAATTGTTCTTATGAAAATTCCTATATCATGGAATGCAACTATGTCTATCCACATCTAAGCACATCTCTCCCAGACTAGATACAATGAAGAGTAGTTAACCTTAATGATGATATTCTCATCATTCAATAGGTGTGCTAAGATGGTTGGCTGGAGATAGGATAAGCCAGTTCTTCCAGTTTATCTGTAGTGGGCTGGGTTTGGAGAATGGGAAGTTACCAGCAGCAGAACAAGGGAACCAGATGGTGGTGGAACATATAAACTTGAAAGACTCACAGAGCCACATAGGAACCTTTGGGCAGAAGAGAGAGCAAGAGATTGGGCATGCTTTCATAGCATGGGAGGCTCAGTTTAGCTGCAGGACCAATCAGTGTCAAAGCTGGACCAGGAGAGACAGAGAGAAGCTCCAAAATGGAGAAAACAAACAATCAGCTGGAGCAGAAGAAACCTGGATGCCGATAGAGGATTCTGAGTCCAGCCCAAAAAATGCTCTGGAATGTGAAGAAACTGAGGCAGGGAAATGTGTGTAGAACTTATTATTTTTGTACTGATCTGTGTATTTCCCGTGCATCTAAGTAAAGAGCAATGATGGTTTAGGATCCTTTCCAAAGTCTGTCTCTGTGTTGTGTGTTACACCTATCATGCGCCCTATACCAATTTACCTGTTGACCCAGAACACCTACATGGCTGGAGTTCTAGGAGAGGCTATGTCGAAAAATCTGAGGTGTCAGCACTTGTGACGGGGCTGAGCACTTGGACTGTGAAGTCTCAGCTCTCAAGAGGGGGTGCTAAACAGAAGATCTGCACCCTGAGAGTGCCTAGAGAATCCAAAGCAGGGGCATTACCCGGACTCAGTTCAGACTCTGGAGGCCTAAAGCACATGAGGTCCAGTGAGATGATTCCCCTCACAGCAGTCTGGTGAGTGGCCAAGAGGGGGTGCTCATCTGGAGCTGCGACAATAACTTTCAAGGATACTTCCACTTTTGACAATGGGACTGAGACATTATTGAAATTCGATTGGCCTGTGTTCATACAGCTGGTCAGCCACAGAGCCAGGAAAAGAACCCAGATTCCCAGTCCAGTGCCATAGCCTCTGGAGAATGCTTCTCGCTAAGCTCTGAATCCCATCTCTTACAGAGACCACGAGCCTGACTGACAAAGTGCAGAGCATGTGCATCAATGGGATTCTCTTTAAAGATCTGTATTCATGACGCCTGTAGAAGTTGGTAGTGCTGCTGCTAGTCCTGCTATTCCAGGGCAGGTAAATGCTGACTCAGCATTGCCTCCTGTCAATTGGTGAGAAGAAATGTTTCTTCCATAACTACAGACAGCAGCATGCCATGGTGGGACAGGCAAAGAATCTGGGAATACAGTGAGAGACCCTTTAAAAGATTCTAAATTCTAGTTACAAAAATGGAATGACTGATGGAGTGCTGGCAGGAAAGGATCTTCTCCTAACACTTGCTATAAAATAGAAAATTATTCTATACGAACCACCGCTGAAGTTTTCTTTGCAACCCTCCCTTTTGCTCCTGCACACCAAAAGCTCAAGAGCTCTTCAAACTGGCTTGCTTAGTCAGAGGCAATGATTCTCGATACACCATGGTATGTGCTCATGGAAACACAGTAACATCCTAGCACAGGTGAAAAAGACTTTGCATCCACACTGTGTTAAAACTGTATATGAAACGTGTGTGTTAGAACTGTTGAGAAACCATTCTATAGACTGCTATAGAGGGTAATCTGCAGCATGGACTATTCCTGTTATTAAGAGTCCATTTCGAGGGTGGACACTGAAACCAACAACTGTGTTAGAACAGGCTTGTCAATCATGGTTCTCCAGACATAGCAACTGGTATAAAGGGAACAGAAAACACAATAGCTAAAACTAGGGAATCCCATCTTTACTGTAGATCTATGCATTTTACCTCCTCTGGCGATTGTGAGCCTGATTGACAAAATGCAGATTGTGTAGTATGGGGTTCTCTTTAAAGGTTTTTATTCAGGAAACCCTTCAAAGATCATTCAACAAGTTGAAAATTGAGATCTCTTTCTGCCTCTGTGTTCTTCCTCCTGCTCTTTCATTGAGCCAGCTGCAAAGGTTAGAAACCTATCTCACCTCCCCTGCAGGCAACTAGCAAAGGGGAACCTCACAAAAAGCTTTGAAAATCCAAAATCTTTAAAATGTATTAGCTATTAGACGTGGGTTTGGTTCAGATGTTTTAAACATACACATTTTCATGCAATGAGGAACTTTGGAAACATAACTTTACATATGTAACATGTAACCTTCCAGGCATATTTTTGACTTATTACCCTCTCTAAGTTGGTGCTAAGTCAAATGAATTGGGAGGGCTTGAATTTGAACAGCAGATCTCTCTTCCAATGTTATTTTCCCCAGAGCTTTCAAAGAAGAGGTTAGATAGATGTGTCTGACCCCAACCTGGTGCAAACAGCTCATGACCCTCAGAGCCCAAGTACAGCATCTTGAGTCCAGAGTTGCTGGACTGGAGAATCAGAGAGAAATAAGTATTTCTAGAGATAGCATATGTGGATATTGTAGAGAAGTCACAACTGGCTACCCTAGTCCTGCAGTTGAGGAAGATAATCATAGATGCAAGAGAAGGACACTATACCTAAAATATAATGAGTAGAGAGGACTATATTCTAGAATCTAGAATATTCTAGTAGGCTCAGTAGACTCTATAGGCATACAAATCCCAAATTATAAGAATTTAAATATAAATATAAGATTTAAATATATTTATAAGATTTAAATATCACTAGCCTCTTGATCAGGAAAAGGATTTTGAGTGCACAAGCTCTTTGGGGCAGGTACTGTCTTTTTTTAAATGTTTGTGCCTTACACAATGGGGTCCTGGTGCATTTAATTTAATTTAATTTATTTAAAGCTCTCCAGCTTCTTCTTTGGAAGAACAGTTGCAAATGACACTTTTTAAAGGTAAGTAGGTGAAGAAGACAGGAGGAGGACAAGTTTAACGATTGGGTCCACCTTTAGACCCACTATATGTTACAAGAAGTTTACCAAAACTTCAGAAGCTGAAGTGAGGCAACTGGACAGGAAGTGTGGGAGTTTACCAGAGGATGAATGAACTGGCTCTATGGCTTGAACCCTAGGAAGCTAACAAATGGACTCAGTGAAAGCAATGTTGGAAGAGGATTTCTAGGAACTTGTTTGAATCTCCTTTGTGGACCATTTTGGTAATCCTGTAAAAGACTTTGCATAGACATTTTTTTATCATATACTGGTCTGTGTGCCTGCCTTGTAAACATATTGGCAAAAGAAGGAGAAATCAGGGTTGCCTAGGGTTACCATATTTTGTGCCTCCAAATGGAGGACACTCCACGGGGCCCCGGCCCCGCCCCCGCTCCAACTCCGCCCCCTCCCCAAAGTCTCCACCCCCTCCCCTGCTTCCCGCGAACATTTAATTCGCGGGAAGCCTGAAGCAGGTAAGGGGGGAGGGTGGGGGGTGGAGGCGCGGCCCAGGCTGGCCCCCCCGGCGGCTCCAGCCTGGGTCGGCTCGGGCCGGGGGTGGTCGGCCGGGGCCGGCACCCCAGGGCCCGAGC
>NC_048305.1:80933545-81006779 GCF_013100865.1 Trachemys scripta elegans | reverse complement strand
ATTTTCCCGGACATGTTCGGCTTTTTGGCAATTCCCCCCGGACGGGGGTTTGAGTGCCGAAAAGCCGGACATGTCCGGGAAAAAGAGGACGTATGGTAGCCCTAGAATATAAAGCTGGGGTTCCTTTGATATCACAAACCACAGAAGCCACAGGGAAGTACAGCTTTCTGTTAATATTTCTGCTGAACATGCCGGAGTATGTTATATATGCCCACTGCACAATTCTACTGGAACTGCACTAGTTTTTCTGGGCTAACACAGAGTACTTTGCATCACAGACCTCTCCCATACAGCAACAAGGTCTCAACATCCATGTTTATTCACTTCCAGTGGCTGGCCTCAGTATCACAGAATCCCACTGGCAATGTCTGCAGTGCTCCTTCTAAGAGCTGAAGAGGAGAGAAGTAAAGCAACAGCCTAATTACCTCTCTTCCCTCCTCTGGGAGGAATTTCTAAGGCACCTTCCCATGAGTTCTCTTTCTCTCCTACAGCACCCCAGAAGAACTGCACAGCAATGAGAGCCTGGTCCTGTCCATCTTCTCAGAGTAGCAGCACAAGGGAGGAAGAACCAACAGGCAACAGTTAACATCATAGTCCTGTTCGGGGTGTTGGCTGTGTTGCTGTGTGCAAAGGGCTAGGTGAGGGGACAACACACTGCTCTTCTACTGGCCCACTCACCCTGACATGGTAGGAAATCTTGCTGACCTGTGCTTCAGTGAAGAGCAAACCCAACCATCCATTTCACTGTGTAATTGCAACATGCTAAAGTATGGATTGGTATGGTTCTCTGCATGTATATTTGAAAACATGCTTTCTTGATTGCAGGAAATTGAATATTTTGAGGTTAATAATTACACTTTCAGAGGGAAGGAAGCCTTATGATCCCCCTTTAAAGTATTTCCTTAACGTAGCCATCTGCCCCCAGAAATGCTTGCGCCCTACTGTTACTTGCTAAGAAGTGCCAAACACAACCTACAAACTGCTTTGTACCTTTAAATCTCCCTTAACTTCAGTGAAAGTTGAGAGCAATCTGCATATTGCAGGGAGCAGTCAAGTACCCTACAAGCTCACTCTTCAAATGCTCTTTCTCAAACGTTGGAATGTAATATATGGCAACAGGCAAAGCTGATACACAGTTCATGCCCAAAAGGGAATTTTCTTTCTAAATTATACTGGTATAGTAGTATCTATCAATATATCATGAAGTATATTGTAATATGTATCCTTCTCTGCAAAACACAGATCGGTTCAAATACAGAATCTGAAAAAGATGTTCCTGATTTTCATCCGCTAGGTGGCGCAATGTGGTTTGCTTTAAGGCAGTCTGAATGAGTCAGCACTCTTCCACATGCAATTTCTGTGAATTTTGCAAAGGTCAAATTAGTCAAGTTTAGGCAGGAGGCTGTGATTTCTGTTTATTTTTAGAATAATGAATGCTGGGAAGATATTCCTGACTAGACATTGGTGCTCAAGAATATTTCTAATAACTAATGGGAGATGAAATGGAGACAATCTTAGTGTATTGCTTAATTTGAGTTTTGTAGGTTTAAATATCACTTTTAAAGTTACATCAAAACAGTGTTCATGACTGAATATATGTTTGTCTTCATGCAGACCTACCCAGAAATGAAGGCATATTTGTCTATTTTCATGGAAGTGAACCAACAGAGAAATAGCATGTTTTCTATTTTCATGAAACAGAACTAGACAAGCAGTGAATAAGGGGACTCAGAAAATCTGCATTCTATTCCTGGCTCTGCCACTGACCTGCTGTATGATCCTGGACAAATCTCTTTCCCCTTATACCTTTTATCTGTCTTGTCTACCAGGGGTTCTCAAACTTCATTGCACCACCATTCCCTGCTGACAACAAAAATTACTTCACGACTCCTGGAAAAGGGACCAAAGCCTGAGCATGCCCAATCCCTACTGCCTCGGGTGGCGGGGCAAAGCTGAAGCTCAAGGGCTTCAGCCCCAGCAGGGGGCCTGTAATGTGAGCAACGCTGCCCGGGGCTGAAGCCCTCGGGCTTTGGCTTCAGCCCTGGACAGTGGGGCCTGGGCTTCAACCCCGGGCCCCAGCAAGTCTAAGCCAGCCCTGGCGACCCCACTCAAAGGGGGTCGCGACCCACAGTTTGAGAACTGCTGATTACACTGTAAGATCCTCAAAGCATTTAGTCACTAACACCCATTGACTTCAATAGGAGTTCGGTGTCTAATACATTTGAAGATCTGGCCTAAGTTCTCAGGGGCTAGGAATGTCTCCCACTGTGTTTAGAAACAGTGCCTGGTGCAATGGGCACCCCAATATTGGTTGGGGCCTCCAAATGCAACTGTAATACAACTAAATAATAATCACGACCATACATGATATATGGTTAGGATATATTTCTGATTACACATTAGCTGGATCCTTTCTACCTTTTGTGTATCTCTCTACTGTAGATAATACTGCTTTTTTATTTTGAGAGTCAAGTGTATTTTATTATTTAAAAGCATTAAGTTAAGCAAAGTAGTTTTAATAAGTTTCTTGCTTGACCTTGCTGGAACATACAGAGTGTATCTTCATCTATCAGTGCCCAAGATTTTCTACAATGCTTGTCTACCTTTTGTCAATTGTTTCTGTTTAACCATTTGAAGTATAATTCTACTTTGAAAAGTCACTATATAAAAGTGGCACCTTGTTACTTAACAGGTCTACTCTCAGACTCCAATTCAGCAAGTTACTTAAACATGTGCCTATCTTTAAGAACATGAGTAATCCCACTGATTTAGACACTTAAAGTTAGGCACATTTTACGTACTTTGCTGAACTATGGTCCCCTGTGTATTAAGAGTCTGACTTGGTAACTTCTTTTAGTCATTAAAGTTTTTATTACTTTTCACTACCAATAGCACTGCAGAGCCATCACAGCTGAGAAAAGATGAGATGGAATCTATTCCTTCTACTACATCTTCAACAGAATTGTTCAATGAATTCTAATCAGTTACCCCTGTCCAAATCTCCTAACAGCAATAGAGTTGCAAAATCTTTATTAAGAGCATAATTTGAAGGTAATGAAGGAAAGACATCCCTAGGCCAGCATTAGCACAGGTGCAGGGTACTTACAGGCTCGCCTTTGGCACAGGTTAGAATTAGGTCAGGGCTGCTTTAAGACGTGCTCTAACTGTAATGCATTCTATAGACCATTGCAGTGGTGCAGAATCCCAGAGGCTACACCACTCCTTCATGCCCTGACTGGAAGACCCTCTGTGACAGGGGAACCAGAAATCCTAGGAACCTATGTAGCTGCTTTGTAGCCCATTTTTTCTGGTGCAGCTGGCTTGGCTGCAGGGCAAACATGAATTGTACCCACTAAGGCAGCATAAGCGTAACTAAGGGCAAAATTTAAAGATGAGCTGGAAGATGACCCAGCTTATTCCACCACCCCCAAGGATTAGTTGGCAGGGCTCACAATAAAAACCAAAAACCTCTATTCTTGTAAATTCAGCACACTGCATATGGAAACCATTGAGGCACAAAAAACCTGGATCCCCACCATGCCACTTCAGCCACTTTTCAGATGCTCTGTTCCTTATTTGAACTGCATGCTCTGTTCCTTATTTGAAATGAAGTTAATAAATAGCATGAGCTGAATTTAGCTCCCACAATTCAACTATTTGCCTTTCCAGAGCACCAAGGAGGAAACAAAGTGCATAAAACAGTTACTAACCTGTTCTGTAACTTGTGCTTCAAGGTGTGTTGCGCATATTCAGTCCACTTCAGGTGTGTGTGTGCCCAGTGTGTCATAGTCAGAGATTTTTCCCTTAGTGGTACCCATCAGGGCAGCACATCCTCCCTCAGCTACTCTCTTCTCCTGCATGGTGGTGTAAAGGGCAAGGCCACTCCAGACCCACCTCAGTTCCTTCTTACCCAACAGAGGGGACACAGCATGGACATGTGCAACACAACTTGAACAGGTACAGAACAGGTTAGTAAGCATTTTTTTTCTTCGAATGACTGCACAGTGTCACAGGGCTGTCCCTTTAAGGGAATCGGTACCCAGCCTACCTGTGACAGACTATACTGAAGGGAATGAGCCAACCCAGGTCCACCTGGGGATAACTGACTGCTTAAGTAGATGGAAGGCTGTTAATTAAGTAACAAATACCTCAATCTAATAGGTCTAAAAGGTTGGAGAGCTCAGTTAAAAGAAAGTTCCTGAGGACAAGGGAAGCGCCAGAGGAGGGAGCTCCTATGGAGCCTGAGCTAGGCAAAAGTTCTCCAGGGCAGGAGCCCTGTGAGAGACCCTGAACAAGTAGGGGAAAAACTGCAGAAGCTCCCTGGGCTGTGGAGCAGCCTGGGGCCTTACAGCAGAAGAAGCTACTGCTAGAACCCAAAAACGTTTACTTTGGGACTTTTGAGTTTTATCTAGCCTCTGAGGTAGGAGCCTTTAAACTCCTTTAGAAGTACTCCTTTCAGGAGCCTGTATTAAAGGGAGATATACTCCTGTAGTGTGTGGCTTCTTCTTGACCAGGTTGTTTAAGTGACCTCATTATTACCTCATTAAGGAAGGGCAACTGAGGCAGGCCACTGCAGAACCACACTCAGCCACAAGAAGTGCTCAGGAGACAGTGCATGTTCCATACATATGTCCACTCTACTTCAGGTGACTCACAAGCAATTCAATCCAGAGGCTGAGGAAAGGGTGAGGATCTGGAAGGAAGAGCATGCCCCATTGGTTATGGCATTGGACCCCAACCACAACTGCTCCAAGCACCCATGTCTCTGGAAATCTGCTGAGTACCAGTAACAGAAATCCCTCAATGGGAAGGACGGTGTTGACATCTATTCTGGGAGAAAGGGGCATAAAAACCAACTTTAGACTCTGGGAGAACCCTGAGTTGCCTGACCATGGTGGTGCTGTGCCAGGAAGTGCTGAAGTCCAGGGGCATCTCTCTGGAGATGTTAGGATGACCAGACAGCAAGTGTGAAAAATTGGGATGGGGTTGGGGGGGTAATAGGTTTGCACCATAGCGGGCATCAGTCTCATCAGGCCAGGCATCAGTGCCATAATAGATGACCCTTGATGAAAAGTCAGTACCAGGGAGCGTCTCTTCCCAGAGAATGCTCTACCGTGTCCTCCTCATTTTTGTTTACTGGTGAACAGTACCAGGGATCTTGATCTTTGAGCAGAGACAAAGATTCAGCTCCTTCCATAAATGATCCGATCTTCTGTGCTTCTTTCTTGGTCCCAGAAAAAGGGATCAGTGCTGACGTTCAGAAGCAACGTTCAGAGGGCACTCCTCACCGGTGTCAAAGTACACGGTACCTGCCCCAAAAGGGAAGGCTCAGAAAGTGGATGCAATGCAGCAGCCATGAGGATGTGGCACAGTCTCACCTTTCTGTCCCGAGTTTGAAGTCCCTGCAAATCTGGCAGGAGTCACAAATGTTACCCTCACTGAGACACTTCAGGAAGGTGGAATGAGGGTCACGCACCGGCATAGATTTCCTGTAGCCAGCCAGAGACTGAGGCATATCCCAGTACCAGCTGTTTGGTTCCCTCTTCTTCATGGGGTACTAAGATCCAAAGAAAAACAACAAAGAAAACCTACACTAATCTGACACTAACAAATACTAACTTAACTATTTACAGACAAGAAGAAAATTTCCCTGTAAAGGGAAAAACTTGCTGTAGCAAGACGATGTGCTTAGACTACTGATCGTAGGTGGTAAGAAGGAACTAAGGTGGAGGTTGGAGAGGGTACACCATTTATACCATCATGAAGCAGCATGCGGTGGTTGAAGCACAGCCCAATGGGTAAAGGGAAAAGTCTCAGACTCTAGTGCACTGGGCGTGGAAGGGACATATGCAATCACTTGAAGAGGAATTCATTTTTCCATTTCAAACAATCACAGAAATGCCAGAAGATGATCCAGAATTTCCATGGGTATTTACTGTCCTCTTCTTCATTCAGACAGTCTTCCAACAATTTGCATTTAAAAGCATACCTAAATTTTCTAGGTCTTTTAGAGATTGTATTTTCTACCTTTTGTTACATGTAAGGAATGTTGATGCCTCATTTCATAGTAAATTGAGTTCTCTCTTTTCTTTAAAAGAACACTAGTGAACCTAAAACTCACTCTGTTTTGGTTCATAGGCCCTCAGGATTAGAAAATAGCCAGAAACAATCCTCTGCTCAGTATGCATTGTTAAGACAGCAGGGTATTCATATTTACAACACACTTGCTCTCTGAAGTGGAGTGCCTCAGAGAGAGTAGGATTTGTATGAATGTCAGTATCTTGCCTACTCTCAAAACAGAAAGGCACCAGAAAGCACAGCATGATGTGAATGGATAACAATTACCATTGAGACTACATCTAAACTTGGATCCCGGGGTGTGATTCCCTAGCTTGTATAGACAAACTTGTGCTAACTCTCATTGAGCTAGCATACTAAAAATAGCAGTGTAGCCATGGTAGCACAGGCAGCTGTGAGTAGCATGGGCTAGCTGCCCCAAATACAAACCCACCTGGACCGGAGGTGTACATACTCGGGGCAACTAGCCCATGCTGCTGCTCTCCACGCTAATGAGGCTACACTATTTTTTAGCGTGCTAACTCAATGAGAGCTAGCACAAGTATGTGTATGCAAGCCGGAAATCACAGCCCTAGCTCCAAGTGTAGATGTTGTCTCCGAAACCACTGATCTGGGTTTGTTTTTGTAAGTTTGCATAGCATTAACTTTGCCATTTAAATCTATGTTTTAGGGCACCTATTTGGAGACAAACAGGTATTTGAGTAATCAAAGCTAATTTTGCAGGACTGACTATTGAAAAATGCAGAGTCAAATGTTCAGAGATGAGGTTGTAAGAAGAATCGCAGTCCCAAACACCTCAATTCCTCCTGCTCATTGGATCCCTTTGGCAGGCTTGGGAGTCATGTGGAAAGCAGAAGTACATTAGCACTACAGAACCCATGTCATCCCCAAAAGGGAGAGCCAGAGTGTCCCCTGAGGATTGGCAACATGGGAGCCCTCTCAGAACCAAGACTGTGGCTCTGCCCCCATATTTCCCTGAATTTGGGTTAATGTTTCTTCTTTCCTGGTAACACCACTGGGCCCCCATCACGAAGACCCTGCCCTACTCTCTGCTTCATCAAAACCTTATGCTTGATGCCAGAGGAGAGGTGAGCTGAGGTATCCTCAAATGTTGGGTCCAATCAAGACCACTTGTGAAATGGGCATGCAGAGACAGAGGTCTCCCCAAGACTGAAACAATCACAATAGCTTTTTTGTAATAATGTGTGCAGCTGCCTTTGTAAAATAAACCGCATGAGCTAAGGAAACATGTGGAGGCTGCATCCCTCATCACAATGCCACCTTGGCAGCACTCCCAATACACTGGGAAATCTCATGGACTTGCGATGTTTGTGCTTGTCACCAGTGCTACAGAGTGATTCACTCCTTTTAAGGAGTTCTTGGCAAGAGGGAAACAGGTGGAAAGGGACAAGAGTGGGAATCTGGAGAAGGAACCAAAATTGTTATAGAAGGATAACGGCAGTAGTAGAGGTTGACCTGAGGGTACTGCAAGCAAACAGCTGAACAAGCAGAGTGAGTGTTCACAAAGGAGGTGTGGATGTGAGGTATAATGTTTGTATCTACTGCAAAGGGTGAATTAAATTAGTTCAATGTCTCTGGCAAATAAGATTTAAGGTTAAGTCATGTCTCTGACCTCTAGCAAAATGGGAAAGAACTGAAACTAAATATGAAAACGTAATAAAATAAAGAGTATAAGATTCCCCATGCCCATATGTAATACAGCTCCAATAATTCCAGCACCACAGCAGTGTTTAATAATACCGCCCCATATGCACACACCCCACACACAGAATCCAGGAGCAGTGGGATTCTAGCCTTACAACTATTATCATGGGTGGCAACCTCCAGAACTCTCATCTTCCCATGCACCTGCATTTGACAGCAGGCTAGGATGATAGAAATTGCATATATGTTACTAGTGCTTAGGAGCTGGTGACTTGTATGAACACAGACATTTCCATTTCTAAAATGCAGATACAGCATTGTACGTCATGTGCTGTTTCTGGTCAAGGCATCAATGCTAGCAAATTAGTCTCTCTACAGGGAAGAGGGGGAAGGAATATATGTTTTTCTAATTAAAGTTATGCGAACCTTTGTGAGAAATATGCCTGCTAAACTACTCAATGACAGTCAGTGGTTGGAGAATAAGGCTATCATTTGGCATATTAATTATGGATGTTTTGCTCATCAATACCATCAATCAATCAACCAATCAACCATCATCATGTTTTACTGTTAGTAGGCAAACTTTTTTTTAAAATGCTTTATTTTTTCCTCAAGCTATACAAGCACTGCAAGCAGTTGCCATAATGACATCACCCAGTTTGTCTGAAAAAGACAAAGCTCCAAACATGCATTAACCATGTAAACAAAAGGAAACACACATACACACCCGCTTCTGAGACTTGTTAACTACTATTTTTACAAGTAACACTTCAGATTATTATAGAAGAGAGATTAGAGGAAGAAACTAAGTTTGTTCACTTGACAGCCCTCTTTATAGAGTCAGTTTAACAGTTTAACTGTTTCCCCTGTTTAGTCAGTCAAACAGCTCCATCTGTTGTTTATGTGGGTCTTTCATGAAGGGAAGGGAAAAATTTGTCTCTCAGAAATACGTAATTGTGATTGTAAATTCATAAAATATTGGCAAGGCCACAGGCAGTACCGAACCTGCACCTAATTTTGACTGCATGTAAACAGATTAGGTTTCAAGAATAGAAGTAATCCATTTGTAAACCTAAGGCCTTGGTTATACTTGCGAGTTACAGCGCTGTAAAGCCTCCCCCAGAGCTGTAACTCACTCCCTGTCCACACTGGCAGGGCACTTGCAGCGCTGTATCTCCCTGGGTACACCGCTGCAGGTACTCTACCTCCCCGAGAAGCATAAGAGATACAGTGGAGTGGCTACGACTCTCCCCTGTGAGTGTGTGCCAGGAATCAACCTGCAGTGCTGTTCTGATCACCTTGTCAAGTGGCCAATCTTCTCCATTGTTGTGACCTGCTACAGGAATGCGGAAGTGCCGGTTTCAAAACTCATACCACAGAGAAAAAGCAAACAGTTTGCTGCTTGCTTTGAGTGAGTGAATGAATGAGCGGGGGGGCAGGGAGTTCGGAACTTGCAAAATAGAGAGCTGACATGCTTCAAAAAGCACTCTCTCTCCCCCCACACTCCCTGTCACACTCCACCTCACCCCCCCGGTTTTGAAAAGCACGTTGCAGCCACATGAATGCTGGGATAGCTGCCCATAATGCACCGCTCCCAACACAGCTGCAAATGTTGCAAGTGTGGCCACACCACTGCGCTGTCAGCTGTCAGTGTGGACAGACTGCAGCGCTTTCCCTTCTCAGCTGTACGAAGACAGGTCTACCTCACAGCGCTATACAGCTGCAAATGTAGCCAAGGCCTAAGCTATGTCTATACTACAGGTGATACAGCAGCAAAGTGCTGCCATACCGCTGTAGTATAGACACTTGTTTCAGCAACGGAAGAGGTTTTTCCATCGCTGTAATTAATCCACCCCGACAGGCGGTAGCTAAGTCAATGAAAAACTTCTTCCATCGACCTAGCATTGTCCAGACAGGGGCTTAGATAGGCTTAATTACATCTTGCATGGGTGTGAATTTTTCAATCCTTGAGCAACATAGCTAGGTTGACCTAAATTTTAGGTGTAGACCAAGTACTACTAATAAAGTGTCTTACTAATCCACACTGTAGAGTGAAAAATTGTTTTAATGCTGGTGCCTACATTTTGCCTCTATGCTTCCCAGTTACGCTGATTACACTTGCTTTGTTCAAGCAGCAATTGATTTTTGTATGCCCAAATAGTGTATCAAGTAGTTAGCAACAATGTGTGTGCAAGGGATTCTTGCTTTGGTGTTTGTCTTTTGGGTTACCAAAGACAGCCAACGTTCTGTTCAGTATGACTCCTTTTTTCCATCCGCAGAACTGGAAGTGCTAATAGCTTAAAGCTGCATTATGTACTTCAAAATAGTTTGTCAAACAGAAGTTGCAAAGAGTGATAGAGAAGCTGTGTAGAGTTAAAGTAACTTTTAAAGTCAAACAAAATGTTCAGTGACCTTGCCTCCGTCTGGAAAATGCATCACTTCTGTGTCAAGCAGTTTGTTAAAAACTGATACAGAATAAACCATTACAAGTCAAAAAATTTTAAAAAATTCCTGCTGCATCTGATGGGCAGGATTAGTGGTGCCATTTTCTTTTCTGAACGGACAAGCTAAAGCCTATCTTGGGGAAAAGGTTCATTCACTAAAGGGCTTGATCCTGCAAGGCACCAAGCATTATGGCATGATCCAGCAAAACACTTAAACAAGGGCTTAGTTTTAAGTACTTGAATAGTTCTACTGAAGTCAATGGGATTACTCACATGCTTGAAGTTAGCAAACGCTTACACGTTTTGCTGCATCACATCAGAGTGCTCAGCACCTGGAGGGATCAAGTCCAAAAGCTGTAAATGCCATCTCCAAAATAATGGATTCATGGCATTATATTGTATGTTAAAAGTGACAAGCGTGTTCTCTATCTTAACTGAAAAAAGATGACAATATTTTGACAAAATAAAAAGCTAGTTTCTAAACTAGAAATGGAAAATAAATCTTTCCAAAGTGATTTATAGGTCTCCTCCTCCATAGACTAACTGTAATGTTTAAAATGCTGAGACTTGTCAATATTCATATTGTTTTTTGCGGAGAAGGTGCAAAAGGCTTGAGGATGTTCTTCACCTCACCCTATGGAAGGCAGTATCTTCCCCTCTGCCTGAACTCATTCACAGCCACCGTCCTTCCAGCTAGGGAGGACTGCACTAGACGCCATTCAGACTTATCAAATATTTGTACTTAACTGGCCAGAGACATCTAACTGGATCTAACTGGACAAAATGTAATTAATGAATGGAGGGCTGATTCTGCCACCTTTACTCACATTGAGCAGTTGCACTGAAGCCAGTGGGACTCCTTGCAGAGGAAAACAGTACTCCGTTTGAGTGAGAGTGGTCCTCAGGCTGGCACGTGTTCAGGAAGCCAGGGTTACACCCTTCCTCTCACAAAAAGTTGTATGTGAACTTTAAAGTGGTCAGGACCTTAGTTTTACATCTCTTGTGAAATACAACACCTGCAGCAAAACAATATCCTTCCCTTACCCCAAACTTCCCAACCCCAGGATCATTCAAGGGCACCGATTCACTAATAGCTCAGGCTACGTCTATACTACATGCCACTGCTGGCAGCTACATGCCACAGTAAAAAGCAAGCAGCATCCATGCTGCCATGTGTAGCTACATGTGTCAGTTAAAGGCTCTGGCAGTGGGAAGTAAGTGGGGAAAGGCTGAGCCTGAGCGTTATTTCCCTGCTGCCCCCCTCCCCACTGTCAGAGTCTTTTCTTGTGGCGGGGAAAGGCTCCAACAGCGGGAGGCAATGGGACACTATACTGCTAAAAATAGCAGAGTAGATGGGGAGGCACAGTCTGGGTGAGTAGAGAGCAGTGTAGGGTTTGTACTCACTCTACTCATCTAAGCTTACCTTGTGCTAGGGGGGCTACCATGTCTATTTGCTATTTGTTGCTGAAAGAAGCATGCAGTGCACACAGACACTCAGAAGGATGAGTGCCAGCTATTTAATCACCAGTACCCCTTCCTACAATGCTTGGATTTTCCTTGGAAGTTTTCCCATGAAGGTATTGGCTAGGCATGACTGTACTTAGTTTTGTATAAGCAGACTTTACAGTCTAACAAAAGTGCTTTACCTCCAGGAGCCAGGGTTTTAGTTTTCTGTCCAGCAGGATATCAAATCCCAGTACTTCAAAGCAGACACTGTCACTTCCGGGAGCTTGGCCTGGTCTGCACATACGATAAGCATGAAGGACATGTGGCTCTGCTACTATGAGAGTCTTCACCACTAGTTCCTGTGGGGATTTTTCACAAAGTTACATTAGAATTGCAGGGAATGATATCAGCATATTTTGAGATAAATCATAATCAAGTTTTTTTCATATTTAAGTCTTCTAATACATTCATGACAAGAGGAATTGTCTAGATCTGTCATCTGTGGTTACGAAAAGGCTGAACAAATGATTGCTATATTTTTAAAGCAGTCTGAGGGAATTATATAAACAAATCTATTTTAAGGGATTTAAGCATAAATTTGGCCCTTTGTTTAAGCAGATATTGAAAATAGCATTAAGTCTAATTTTGCCCTGCCTTATATCTTGGGCAACTCTAGTCTTATTAAGGGTTACATGACATATAGGTCAGGGCAGAGTTTTCTCCAGATTTATCAATATCTCCCCTGCTATTCTTATTGCAACTAATTCACTCTGTCCTACATTGTCTAGCAAAATGACTTCAATGCTAACCTCGCAGAAAAAAGCCTCTCCATAAAGAAGGCTAATTCAGTCTGAAAGCCGTCCTACTTATAAGCCTTAAAAAAAAAAAAATTTAAAACAACAGTTTGCCCTTAACACCACTTTACAGTATGTGCTTTGTGATGTGCATTATTGAGAGCTCGGATTAATAACGCTGCAATACACATGGTGGTTTCCAAGCAAAGTCAAGAGATGACAGGTGACATTAATTTTCTAAATTGATATGCTGTATATACATAAATCATTAATTGCACATTAGTTTTATCTTACTGAAATATCACTCCAGAATTTGGAAACATCAAGGTGATTTGTTTGTAGAAACTCAGTAAACCATTTTATGGACCGTTTACTGCCTTTATCTTCTGTTTCATCCCGTTCAAAGTGCTCATTATGTTTATTCACAGAGTAGTTGGTTAGATGCATATACAACTGGCTCTGCAAGCAGGGAAAGGTAACAGATATCTCATAAATACGGATCCAGAATATGTGGTTCAAAATAATTTAAAAAGAAAACCCAAGTAACTGAAATAAAGCCTTTTAATGTTATATAAACCATGACATACTGTAATATTTATTTTATTTCTATTAAATATATGATTCATATTTTGAGTTTCATATCACATTTACTGAAATAAACCCACAGTACAACTATCATTACATGAAGCTCAGGTATAATTAGCTCTTGGGAAGACTTTATATACTGAATGTTACAGCCCTGATAAAGCAAAGAACTCAAGCATATGCTTAAATTTAAGCCAACTGAAGTCAATGGGACTACTTAGAATAAGATTACCTGCTTTGCTGGACTGGGGCCTATGTGTGTTGCCAATCTTTATATGTCCACACATAAACAATAACTAGAGACAGGGCCGACTCTACCATTTTTGCCACCCCAAGCAAAGAAAAAAAAAAGCCGCTCGGACTGCAGACTGTGCCACCCCAAGAATGGACGGAATGCCGCTCCTTCGCATGTGCCGCCCCGCTCTGCTGATGCCTGGAGCTGGCCCTGACTAGAGAAAAGTATCTACAGAGCAGTTAACATACAGAATGGTTACATCCCCACTATCAGAGGTGTCTGTAGACCAGGAAAATGCTACTAAGTACTTGGCCACCTGTCTCATTCTGACACAATCCCCCTTTCAGTTTTCACTGTACTCTGTTTATGAGAATTGTTCTCATGATGAAGATCCAGTTTATCTCCTTAAAAATATCTACTACTCATGAGCTCTATTCCCTCACCCTTGCAGTTGTCAGTGAGGCTCAGGATTGGTGGCTGGTACCCAGACATTAGAGGCACCGAAGTTTCAAGGCAGAACATCAATAACATGTAGCCCAATAATGTTTGTTTTTATTTTATATGGAAAAATGCAAACAGGAGTTGATTTATGTTTTCAATTCTGTTTTGCCATTGAAAATGGAATTGAACTGATCAGACTGAGAGCTTGAGGGGGATACTAGGCACACAGAAGATTAACTAGGAGATAAAACATTGAATAAAAGCAAAACCTGCTTTCAAAAGAAGGACACAAATTCGAGGGTATTTTCAAAGTAACATTTTTGATGGTTAACAGAACTTGTTTCCTGAAGAACCATTTTAATGAGCCTAAATTTAACAATATATTGCTTTTCCTTTAAAGGCCATTTTATAAGTCACTGATTTATGTGCATGTTCTTCCAATGTAAGCATTAATCAGCCTTACTGCTGCACTACCACACAATCTGTCTTACCTTATTGCTTAATCGAGGGCCAGTAGATGTTGCTACAATCTTTCTGCCCCAATTCCATACTGATTTGATGGAAAGGAGACAATTCAAGCTCTCCCCTGTCATACTGTTTATTTCACCGCAGTTACTTTTATTTGAAAAACTTAATAGCCTAAATTCAGGATAGCTGACAACATACTGGGTTAACACTATACAAAATGGCTTTCTGCTATGGTTTCTAATTTCTGTTGTGAGAATCAGATCAAAGTCCATAGTCTTGACTAGCCACAGATGTCATCTTTCCATAAAATGCCAACTATCCTAAGTTAATTGTTTTGCAGATTACGAAGAAATAAAAGCCTTTTCAGAACATTAGTTAAATTGTTTAACAATCTTCGCTCTAAAAATTTCTGGATTTTTAGATTATTAGAAATGAGCCAGGCCACTCAAAAGCACTTCAAGTAATTGATGGATTATGGCATCAGCAGATTTCAGAAAAGAGCAAAGAGTTGTTTTATAAGGTCCAAACTAAAGGAAAAAAAAGTCCTTGCATGATAACAATGCTAGAAAAGAGAATGCTGAAGTAGGCAGTACCAAAAGAACCCTGTCTGTTCTCCACCTCATTTGCCCAGTCACAAAGCATATTTCAGTGATATTGGTGGCATATTAATGCAAACAATATTCAAGGCAACTAGTTCTCAATATAAATTTTGATAATTACATGCAAGAGATGAGGGCAGCTTGATTTACTGATGAATATTAACAGAAGCAATGCACAAAGTAACTTCATGCAACATCTTATAAGAAATCATATAGCCAAAGCCTTAGCATTTGAAAATAGTATCAGGAGATGAAATGTGAGATAGATCACCAACTGGCAAACAAAATATTAAGGGCACTGCTATTGTTGTAAATAAAATACTAAGGGCACTACTTCCTTAGCAATGGTCGCTGAAGGTACAATGCCTGCAGAGGCTAGGAACAGGGATAATGTCTCCCAACGGACTGAGACAAGTGAAATTACTGCAGATACAATATGTACTCTTCCCATTGCAATCCGAGGGCAGAGGGGCAGTGCCAGGATTATGATCCATCACACATAAGCACTGGTGGCAGCAGCTGTACATTCCAGTTTTAACATCAGAGCACACTGGCTGCCAAATTATAACTATGTCCTCCTCCAGAGCAGTGAGAGGGGAGTAGGGGAAGGAGGGCAGGGAGGGAAAAAAGACTCTCCGAATGCACTAGTACCCCAGCAAACCCATACTGAGACAGCCATAATTTAGCCCATGAAATGTGCACGGGTGTGGAATAGGCAGGGCTGGCTCTAGGTTTTTTGCTGCCCCAAGCAAAAAATTTTTTGGCTGCCACCCACCCCAGCCCTGGGCTCTTCCCTGCCCCAACTGCACCCTCCTGCTGCTCCAGCCCTGGGTCACTGGTAACTCGCACCCACGGAGGGTCATTCAGCAGGAATTTTGGATGTGCACAGAACACAGACAGGATTGGTTCCCATATGGTTACAGAACTGCAGTAAAGTGGAACAATTTTCAGCTTGTGTGATTGGAGGATATCTGGATGCATATTATAAGACTGTCCTACATAAATGAGGAAAAGTTGAAGTGCCTTTATTATTCTTTTGTTCCATTCTTTGTTTGTATGGGGAATTTGCCAATGCAATATCACTGTCTTCCTTTTAAACAAATAAAACTAAAACTAAAACTAAAAAAAAAAAAAGCAATGGCTGTTGAAAATAGCAATTCCAGTCCTAATAACCCCTGGGAAGCATTTCTTGCTCAATTTATTCTACTTTTTCTCCAGCAAGTTACAGTGGATCAGTATATTTGATTTGGGAGAAATGAAGTAATAGCTGCCCAAATTGAGCTTGAGCACTCCTGAATTTTGAGGGTGTTCAAATCTGGAAGGCAGGTGCTAGATTCCCTTTCTGAATATTAGCTAAATCTGGAAAAGAAAAGTCAATTTCTGCTTCCATGGCTCAGAAGTGTAAATCCTCCTATGTGCCTGGTACTGTATCTAAAGCTGCCCAGTCTTGTAGAGCCTCCCCTCCCTTACTTTTCATTTTAAATTCTAGTGGGATCTCCCTTGCTAGGCTTCAGATAGAGAGGTGCACTGTTCATTTAGTTCACCCAATTCTTTCTTTGGGGGAGAGCCCAGGGCTGGGGCGACAGGAGGTGCGGGGGGAGGGGGCGGAAGAGCCCAGGGCTGGGGCAGCAGGAGGTGCAGGTGGGGGCCAGAGCTGGGGTGGTAGGGGATGTGGGGGGGGGGCGGGGGAGAAGAGCCCAGGGCTGGGGTGGCAGGAGATGCAGGTGGGGGGAGAGCCCAGGGCTGGTGCAGCAGGGGGGTGCAGGTGGGGGCCAGAGCTGGGGCAGCAGGGGGTGTGGGCAGGGGAGAGTCCAGGGCTGGGGCAACACGGGGTGCAGGGGAAGCCCAGGGCTGGGGTGGGGGGCAGCAAAAAACCTAGAGCTGGCTCTGTCCCTACCATTCACAGCAAGCTGCAGCATGAGGTTTCAGTTCCACACTCCTTCCCCCTCCCTTTCCTGTTAATTGCGGCCGAGGAAATGCTGAGAAATATAGTTCTTTCCCTGCTCCAGGGCTGGCTCTATAGGCAGGGAGCTAACCAAGGAACTACAGCTCCCAGGGCCCCCTGTTGGTTCTCAGCTCCCATGCTGGATCCCTGCTGCCCCTGCAAATTCGCTGCCCCAAGCAACTGCTTGCTTTGCTGGTGCCTAGAGCCGGCCCTGGGAATAGGGAAGCTGGCATGACAACAGGTTCCCTATGCAGCAGAGTAGTGCAAGAACTGAAATCACTTATACCTGGGATGCCTCAAAATTACTTGCTTCTCAGTAGCCACTCGTATTCTGTTCTGTGTCACACTGAGAGGGCCTGAATACTGCTACTGTTCACTTACAGACACAATACAATGAGTAGTAGAATTAATATGTGTCTCCCATGATTTGGTGCGTTCCTCCAAGTGTGCAGGTGGTCTTCTACAGTCTCACTGTAAAGCAGCCAAATATATATTTCCACAAGCAGGTACATGTGAAGTGGCTGTTGCTATTGGGCTCTGCTGTTCACTCCTCTCTTCCACTGTAGGAACCATTCCCCTGTAGACCATTGGTCCTGATAATACTTCCTTCCCCTAAACCCACAGTAACCACCCCTCACTTGCAGTGATTCTGACTCCTGACTGCAATGGCAACCGTTATCAGCCCACGAACCAGCTCTCATTTTCTGATCTCTCTTCTGCACAGCTTCCCAGACCCCTGGCTGACACACTGGAGGGATTGATTCTGTGCCCTTTCAAATCAAAACTCACAGATTTCCCTGATGCAGGATAAGGCAAGAGATGCCCCTTTCTCACCACCAAAGACAAAGTATTGAATAAATATAAATTCAATATAACAGTCATTGATGGGATCCACTTTAGTTCTCCCTGGTCTAGGTTTGAAGGTTAATAATTGTTGCCTTTTTCTCTCTTTTTGGAAATAAACGTCTTTTGGAGACAACAGAAGAAGCAGATTAGTTTGAAGATTATTATATAAGCAATGATATGTCATCATGTTCTAGCACTGCAGAGCCAATAATGAGTTAAATGTCTTGAAGGCTGTCTTTTATTTTAACTTCTCATTTACATTCTGAACTTTAAGCTAACAACAGAAAGGTCCTGCCTAGCAAATATAAAACTAATTCTGGATTTGAAAACCTAATCTAAATTATAGGTTAATATGGACATTTGTTTTCCCTTCTCCAAATGCTAATCTTGCTATGCATCTGACATTCATCCAATCATCCCCTTAGAAAACATTTAGTGCTATTATTGCAAGTGATACATTGGGACTAGCATCCACTTACCAAATTAGAGTCACTGGGAGGATGGTACTTCTCTGTGCCCATTCTCACAAGTCCATCATGATATAAAAATATTTTTAATGGATCACAGGATGTTACCAGAATATACACTCGTAAATCAAACTTGTAACCTTCCATAAGAAATGGTTTGTCAAGGTATTCCTGAACAATCAAGTGATCCTGAGCTTGTAGTTTTTCTCCATTTCTTATCAGAGAGATTCTGTTTAAAACAAAGGTTAATTTCAAACACTGAAATTTGACACAACTCTTTGAAGTACATTTTCATAGCTGACCAGCCAGAGAACTATCTTAATTCCATTATCTATGTGGGTATTTGTGTATCTTATTTGCATAGTACAGAAATATGCCATTCACTTACGTGCTTTTATTGCTTCCTGCACTTGACAGTGCTACAATGGGATGAAGAAAATCAATGCACCATTTAAAAATAACTTTCTGCTCCTATTCATCCGACAAGTTGGAATAATGGGTTTCCCTCTGCTGTTCAGAAATGCTAGGCAGAGTGACTAGCCACCAGCTTTTAAGATTATTTCTTGCCATGCAGCTCTAGAGACTGGCTCCTATACTTTCTTCAGCTCATCTTCTGCCCCAGATCCAGGATTCGGTGCCACTTCACTGCCAAACTGATTACAATGGGGCTACTTGCAGAGTAATAGGAGTACAGGTGGCAGAATCAATCCTGATTTTTCATGTTTCATTTCATATGTTTCACATAACCAAGTGGCTGAGCTAACTGATATTATGAACTCCGGGACACTAAAATCTATGTTAAAAATACTAAAGTTTGGAGTTAAGGTAACAAAGCTGTGAAAATTCAGAGTTGAGACTTGAACCTGATATACTTATCTCACCTGGTCGTTCCTGTAACATCCCATCCCATAGATAAAAGAGCATATTGCCTATATGTATTTTCACAAAAGGAATCCTGATCTCAAGTCCTATTTGAGCCCCTTATCAGCAAAAGCTTTCTGTAACACGGAAAACAAAGTTCCCCTTTTACCATTTCCATTTAGCCTTCTATCTCAGCTGTTATTGGTCTGTAGGCCTTTGTCAAAATGTGAGCCTTCTTATACGGACACTACTATTCACATATTAAACCTTTTGCTACCAGAGTTTCCAGGTAACGACAGTAGTTTGGGATAAAATGCACAAAAGTTAAGATTTAATCTCAAAAACTGCCCATTATTTGGAAAATATTTTTTTAAACATTTCACCTTTGTTTAGATAACATGAATAATCTATTCAATCAACCTACCCATGCCCCATTGCACCATTAGCTGGTTTGACTATAAACGTTTTCTGTCTTCGCTTCTTCTTCAGTTCCTTCACATAGTTCTGAAATTGCATATATTCTGCAGGGAAGATCCATGTTCGAGGTATAAAACTATACTCCTGAGGCTGAGACTTGATCATTCTGCAAAAAGGAAAACTGAGGTTAGAAACCTTTTTCAACCTTCAAGTTAAAACCTGTTGCACTTCAGTCTACAGGACTAAATTGTATTCTGAATGGGGACCCTGAAAAGCAAGTTTATTGACAAAATAGAGTATCAAGAAAACAAGTCCAAAACAGTTAAGAATAGTTGTCTATGATGCATTAATATGCAAACAATCAGAATTATAAAATGGGCTATATTGCATTTTTGCATATCCTCATGCATGGATTCATTTCTCCAAAAGATGTGGCTCAATTAATAAAAATCCTTGGTGATATGCTATCCTTCCTATATTAAAGCGTACAATGTGATTAAGATATATAGCAGTTCATAGATCCTTCTCCCCTTGGCAGAGACATCCTCCTAATTATCACATTTTGGTAGCAAAATTTTGGCCATATTTTATCCCCAGTGCATTGGTTTAATTTCATTTTTGTGCCAGTCTGGGATGCTATCATGGTATGTTTATACTGAAGATACTCATAAGAATACATATTGACAATTGTGTGTGTTTGGGTGGCAAAGAGGGGAAGGAGGGAAAGTTCATATATTACTGGTATATATATTAGTGAAATAAAGGTCAGAAGGAACCCAAAGACCTAAATTCATGTCTCCAGGATGGAGGAAGAAGTGTGGGTGGTGACAGGGAAGAAAGAGGACCCAGACCACAAGAAGTTTATGGCAGCATTTCCCAAACTGGAAATTATGACACCCAAAAGAGGATAGAAAATGATACCAGGAAGTCATGAGACACTGGAGGAAAATGAAGGGGAGACAAAAAATGCAAGAAAGCCATAACTAGAAGGTTCCACCAGTTCACACTGCAAGTTGACACATCTGAAAAGTGTGAATGTGCAGAGGCCACTCAAAGAAGATTTGGGTGTTTCAAAAGTAAATTGGCAGCAGTATATGACCCAAATTGATTTTTTAAAATATAAATATAACATTGTGCAGTGAATTCTCTAACAGATTACAGATTTAGTTATACTCTTACTCTGCCAATGTAAGCAATAAGGTCAGGAGGCCTTGGATGTAAGTGGACTTAAAGTATCATTTCAGTCCAACTATATGAGACCATGAGACACTTCTAATTGTTTCTTGGTAACAGAAATGACAGAATTACCAAGCACATCTGCAAGACTAGGATTGGAGCCAAAATACTAAAAATATTGGTACAATAGACACACTGTCACTGAATCCATTGGCTAAGTATACAACAAACATTACAGAAACCTGCAGCATTCGCCTTTCCTTTCAGATTTACTCCTATGTATCTCTACACACATCTCCACTGCGTAGAGATATATAAGTGGGGAGAGGGATAGCTCAGTGGTTTGCACATGGGCCTGCTAAACCCAGGGTTGTGAGTTCAATCTTTTAGGGGGCCATTTAGCGATCTAGCAAAAATCTGTCTGGGGATTGGTCCTGCTTTGATCCTAGGTGACCTCCTGACGTCCCCTCCAACCCTGATAGTCTATGAAATGCAATTGTTAGAGTGAACCAATTTCAAATATATTTATACAGCATATGATGCTACGCACAACAGTTTCAGGGGGTAGCCGTGTTAGTCTGTATCTACAAAAACAACAAGGAGTCTGGTGGCACCTTAAAGACTAACAGATTTATTTGGGCATAAGCTTTACTCACGAAAGCTTATGCCCAAATAAATCTGTTAGTCTTTAAGGTGCCACCAGACTCCTTGTTGTTTTTGCACAACAGTTTAGAACTTTAATATCTTCATCTTTTTTTCTTTTAATTGTGCACTGCCAATAAGTACAAAACTCCTACAGCATTTAATAAAAGAATATTTGTAATAAAAAGTTTACACTACTATAGGGAATTTCATCTGAACATGTCAAAGCACTGGCGCATATACTATGCAAGTTTGGTCCATTATTTAGGTTTTATGAGGGCTATCAGTATTTTTCTCATGGGAGGTATTATACTGATTTTACAGATGAGCAAACTGAAGCAAGAGGTTAAGTGATTTGCCCAAAGTCAGTAACTAAGCTTAGAATAGAAACCTTCATGAGACTATACATAGGAACCTTTTCAGAGAATTGCACGGGGTACACTCAACTGCATATAACTCAGAATGGTGTTTGAGAGACTCATAAGAACATTAGAAAGGCCGTACCGGCTCAGACCAAAGGTCCATCTAGCCCAGTATCCTGTCTACCGACAGTGGCCAATGCCAGGTGCCCCAGAGGGAGTGAACCTAACAGGTAATGATAAAGTGATCTCTCTCCTGCCGTCCATCACCATCCTCTGACAAACAGAGGCCAGGGACACCATTCCTTACCCATCCTGGCTAATAGCCATTAATGGACTTAACCTCCATGAATTTATCCAGTTCTCTTTTAAATTCTGTTATAGTCCTAGCCTTCACAACCTTCTCAGGTAAGGAGTTCCACAAGTTGACTGTGCGCTGCGTGAAGAAGAACTTCCTTTTATTTGTTTTAAACCTGCTGCCTATTAATTTCATTTGGTGACCCCTAGTTCTTGTATTATGGGAACAAGTAAATAACTTTTCCTTATCCACTTTCTCCACATCACTCATGATTTTATATACCTCTATCATATCCCCCCTTAGTCTCCTCTTTTCCAAGCTGAAGAGTCCTAGCCTCTTTAATCTCTCCTCATATGGGACCCGTTTCAAACCCTTAATCATTTTAGTTGCCCTTTTCTGAATCTTTTCTAGTGCCTGTATATCTTTTTTGAGATGAGGAGACCACATCTGTACACAGTATTCGAGATGAGGGCGTACCATCGATTTATATAAGGGCAATAATATATTCGCAGTCTTATTCTCTATCCCCTTTTTAATGATTCCTAACATCCTGTTTGCTTTTTTGACCGCCTCTGCACACTGCGTGGACATTTTCAGAGAACTATCTACGATGACTCCAAGATCTTTTTCCTGACTTGTTGTAGCTAAATTAGCCCCCATCATATTGTATGTATAGTTGGGGTTATTTTTTCCAATGTGCATTACTTTACATTTATCCACATTACATTTCATTTGCCATTCTGTTGCCCAATCACTTAGTTTTGTGAGATCTTTTTGAAGTTCTTCACAGTCTGCTTTGGTCTTAACTATCTTTAGCAGTTTAGTATCATCTGCAAACTTTGCCACCTCACTGTTTACCCCTTTCTCCAGATCATTTATGAATAAGTTGAATAGGATCGGTCCGAGGACTGACCCTTGGGGAACACCACTAGTTACCCCTCTCCATTCTGAGAATTTACCATTTATTCCTACCCTTTGTGTTCCCTGTCTTTTAACCAGTTCTCAGTCCATGAAAGGACCTTCCCTTTTATCCCATGGCAGCTTAATTTACATAAGAGCGTTTGGTGAGGGACCTTGTCAAAGGCTTTCTGGAAATCTAAGTACACTATGTCCACTGTTGTATGCCCCCTTGTCCACATGTTTGTTGACCCCTTCAAAGAATTCTAATAGATTAGTAAGACACGATTTCCCTTTACAGAAACCATGTTGACTATTGCTCAACAGTTTATGTTTTTCTATGTGTCGGACAATTTTATTCTTAACTATTATTTCGACTAATTTGCCCAGTACAGACGTTAGACTTACAGGTCTGTAATTGCCAGGATCACCTCTAGAGCCCTTTTTAAATATTGGCGTTACATTAGCTAACTTCCAGTCATTGGGTACAGAAGCTGATTTAAAGGACAGGTTACAAACCTTAGTTAACAGTTGCACAACTTCACATTTGAGTTCTTTCAGAACTCTTGGGTGAATGCCATCTGGTCCCGGTGACTTGTTAATGTTAAGTTTATCAATTAATTCCAAAAACTTCTCTCGTGACACTTCAATCCGTGACAGTTCCTCAGATTTGTCACCTACAAAAGCCAGCTCAGGTTTGGGAATCTCCCTAACATCCTCAGCCGTGAAGACTGAAGCAAAGAATCCATTTAGTTTCTCCGCAATGACTATCGTTTTTAAGCGCTCCTTTTGTATCTCGATCATCAAGGGGCCCCACTGGTTGTTTAGCAGGCTTCCTGCTTCTGATGTACTTAAAAAACATTTTGTTATTACCTTTGGATTTTTTGGCTAGCCGTTCTTCAAACTCCTCTTTGGCTTTTCTTATTACATTCTTGCACTTAATTTGGCAACGTTTATGCTCCTTTCTATTTGTCTCACTAGGATTTGACTTCCACTTTTTAAAGGAAGTCTTTTTATCTCTCACTGCTTCTTTTACATGGTTGTTAAGCCACGGTGGCTCTCTTTTAGTTCTTTTATTGTGTTTCTTAATTTGGGGTATACATTGAAGTTGGGCCTCTATTATGGTGTCTTTAAAAAGCGCCCATGCAGCTTGCAGGGATTTCACTTTAGTCACTGTACCTTTTAGCTTCTGTTTAACTAACCCCCTCATTTTTGCATAGTTCCCCCTTTTGAAATTAAACGCCACAGTGTTGGGCTGTTGAGATGGTCTGCCCACCACAGGGATGTTGAACGCTATTGTATTATGGTCACTATTTCCAAGCGGTCCTGCTATAGTTACGTCTTGGACCAGCTCCTGCACTCCACTCAGGACTAAATCTAGAGTTGCCTCTCCCCCTGTGGGTTCCCGTACCAGAGGCTCCATGAAGCAGTCATTTAAAGTATCGAGAAATTTTATCTCTGCATTTCGTCCTGAAGTGAAATGTTCCCAGTCAATATGGGGATAATTGAAATCCGCCACTATTATTGAGTTCTTAATTTTGATAGCATTTCATCATCACTATCACTGTCCTGGTCAGGTGGTCGATAATAGATCCCTATGTTACATTCTTATTAGAGCATGAAATTTCTATCCATAGAGATTCTATGGAACATGCGGATTTGCTTAAGATTTTTACTTCATTTGATTGTACATTTTCTTTCACATATAGTGCCACTCCCCCCCCACGATCTGTTTTGTCCTTCATATGATTAAATCCCTAAACAATGCACTATGTTCTTCTGATCCTTAATATATAATTACCATCTTTTTTCTCTGTGTTTATGAGCAACATATTGAGCAAAACATGCTACCAGATTAATATGTTGCTTTTTCTATTTGTGGCTAAGCTCCAAGCCTTTATGTTATTGTGGGGATAAAGTTTTATTCTAAAGCTTTTCTCCTCCGCTTTATTTACTTGCTTGCTTGTTTCCTTTAAAGAAAGGATTTACAGATAATACTGTGTTCTGGACATTTGCTGCTTCTATTTTCAAAATACAGTACTCTATTTCTGCTTGCCCTGGTGCCCCATTGTCTCAACAGAATACAAGAGCAGTATTTGTATTGTATTGCAAGCGTGACTATCATTGAAAGAACTGCATAATAGAGCAAAGAAAACAATTTAAAAAAAAACTGAGCAACATTCCAGCACACTCTTGAAAAAAAGATAAGCAGAGCTGAGAGGTAAGATCATAAACAAAAGCAGTTGTGCATCATTCCATCCTACAATTAAGGAAACAAGGGAATAGAAGAGTCTGTATGCAGCAGAAAAGCAAGAGACAAGAAATAAGAATTCTGTACTATTATACACATAGTCACAAATATTAACACAGAAGAATAGCAATCAGGAACCAAAGCCTCCACTCTACATATTGTAGTATTCCCAGCCATATCTCACAACTCCCTTTAACTTTAGATACAGATTTGCCTCTTTCACAAAATGGTCTTGAGGTATGGCACTTTGATTACTGTAAATTATTAAGATTAAATGTTGACTCACAATACTGAGGTCATGGAAAATAGGCTAGATAAATAGAATTACAGCAGGGATTAATTTCAGTGAAGTTACACCAGAGATATATTTGACCCAAAAATATTCCTGTTTAAGAAATTGAGCCCACGTTATTTACAGTTTCTTGTAGCATTGTCACAGACATCATTTTGAGACTGTGTCCCACACTTCGGCTTCAGCAGGTTGAGACACAAGTTCTCAGCCTGAACCTGCTAATATACATGATAACTTGAGCACTTTATTGCTCTGCACATTTTTTTAAAATCTCAGACATGAAGTAGTATGACTAACATAACATTGCCCATCATGCTGACCAATACTGCTTCATTGTATTCTGTCTGCTTTTTGTTTTACACTTAGATTGTAAACCCTTCAAAGCAGAGACCATCTTTTTGTTCTGTGATGGTATAGCCTCTAGTCCAGTAGGTCCTGATCCATGACTAGGGCTCCTAGGTGCTTTGGTAATGCAAATAAATAATAGTATGCTGTGTGCATGCGCATGTAAAAACAGGAACACACATGTAAATTTCCATGAAGAAAACAGACATAGTGTAGGTCAAATTTTAGGTCTAAAGATTAATAGTACACTGTATTTTTAAATTATTTTGAACTAATTTACTGTACATATATCAATATATTCACAAACCTTTCTGTACACATTTGGAAAGCTCTTCTTTATCTTAGTAACAGACTGATTAATCACCATTTAATATTATTTTCTTATAGGTTATACTCATTGGGCCAGATCCTCAGACAGCATAAATCATTGTAGCTTCACTGATTTCAATGGAGCAGTGCCAATTTACACTGAGTCTCTATTCAGTACCTTGTATGTTTTTCAATAATGAAAAAAAAACCCAACTGACATTTTAGAAGATAGTCCACAGAAGGGAAGGACTAGTTTCTTAATAAGATACTTTACATTTATGTATTTGATATATATATATAAATAAATAACATGATACAGAGAACTGCTTGTTATTCTAAATAGATAATATATTATTAAGTTATTATACATCAATATATTTGAATACTTTGTCCCCACTACTCCTGTTTCTGTTGCTAAATCATGTATGTGCAAGTGTGCTTAAAGCACGTGTTATAATACGTATTATAACATGTAAGGCCCCAATCTTGCCTTATGTGGACAGACTACTGTGCATTTGTGGAGCCACAATGAAGTAAACAGGACAGGCACAGAAGTCTACCTACGTGCTACAGCATGCAGGATTGGGGCCAACACACTACTGAGATCCTCGGAAATGATTTCATGGCTCTGTTATTGTACCCTGTAGAAATGAACAGTTCTCATAAGAGACAATTCAATATTGTACAACATCAAAAAAACATGTTTGAAAAGTGACTGAACTTAAATCTGCATTCCAAACACCATTCCTAGATTAGTAAGAAGTAAATTACTTGGTCATGTTTCTTGCTAAGAAATCCTTCCTACAGATCTCTCCCATTCCTGGAAAATGGTTGATTCTCTGGAAAAAAAAATTTGAATGTTGGTATTTGTATGCGTTTCTATCACAAATATTATAGACAAACATTTCAAACAGTCAATTAAATTAGTATCAGATTACACATTAATTGGTAAAGACTTTCTAAATTATATTCGATATCCTAGAGAGTACTTCAGTGGTTCTCAAAGCCAGTCTGCCGCTTGTTCAGGGAAAGCCCCTGGCGGGCTGGGACAGTTTGTTTACCTGCCGCGTCTGCAGGTTTGGCCGATCGCGGTTTGCCGCTCCAGGCCAATGAGGGCGGCAGAAAGCGGTGGCCAGCACATCCCTCGGCCCGCGCTGCTTCCCACAGCCCCCATTGGCCGGGAGCGGCGAACTGCGGCCAATGGGAGCCGCGATCGGCCGAACCTGCGGACGCGACAGGTAAACAAACCAGCCCGGCCCGCCAGGGACTTTCCCTGAACAAAGTGGCGGACCGACTTTGAGATGTTATGGGCTGCATTCTCCTTTCCCTCCAGATTTACTCCTATGTATCTCTACTGACTTCAGGGCAAGTGAGAGGAGAATCAGATCCTTTTACTCAGAGAGCTATATGTAAACAAATACAGTTGTCACAAACTAATGTTAAAAAGGAAGGAGATGACTTACAGACAAATACTAGGGAGAGGGGCTCTGATTATCTAACAATATACAAGCTCATATCCAATTTATCCTATAAATGTTTCTGTATTTTGAATAAAACACTCCATCTCTGATCACTCACAATGGGCCATTGGCAAGCAGAAGCACTCCTAGAACACCAAAAGATGTTGACACTAAAGGCCAAGTAATACAGAAACTTCATACTGGGAAAACAAGATAGAAATTAAAAATCCTTAGTATCAAAATATTTGGTGCAGCTGGTGTTTCTGCCTTCTAGTCTTGTGATGGGTTCAACTGACCTAGGAATACCAAGTGATTAATTCATGACTTCAGAATGGAATGTTTTTTAAAAAACTGATTCAGAAACATTAAGCATGCTGCATGTTACCTGGTAGTTTCGGAGCTCAGCAATCTTGTCTTGTTGCACAGCAGAATCACTCCATATGAGATTAGCAGTCTCATCTTCATCTCTTGTCTTCACAAACCCCAGCTCATCTATTACTAAACGAACTACACAAAAGTGATACATTTAAATGATATTTTGAAATGAACCTTCCAAATGTAAAATAGAATATTAATTTTCAGTACAAATTCACCCTTGGCCACAGAACAATATTAGCATACAAGCTAATGGAGTTCATATTGTTCAATTTATGATAATTTGGACAGTCTCCATCTGTCTATTGCATAACTAATTATAGTGCCATTACTGCTTGTACTGTAGCTGGGAGCAAAGTGCAATCTGCAGTGGGAACTGCAAAGAGCTTCTAAATTGTCCAAAAATAGTTTAGTAACAATCCACTTAGACTCAAATGGATTTTAGATTATCTTTGTTATTACACATGTTAATTTTACAGCAACAATGACTACTGGTGCCACTGAAGCCAGCAGACAAGGATGCCCCTTAAGTCAAGGGTCTAATACTTACAAATACAAATTGATGCATTGTTCTAATGTAAAAAAATAAGTCTAAGGATGTGCCACACATAAGTAATGTTGCAGGAGAAGAGATTTCCCCAAATGTAAGTACGATTTCTTTACAAACTGTTCATTCAGCAATCTGCATAATAGACTTGCGCTGATATCTTCTCTCCAGAAGGGGACTGTCCAGTTTCTGGATTTGAAGCTTTCCCCGTGTGACAAAACTTGGCCTAGTGGCCAGAGCTCCAGCTGAGTATTTGCATGGCCATCAAAAGTCTATATAACTCACTTGAGATTAGAAACATTCAATCATTTCAACAGCCAAAGTCCTTAACTAATTAAAACCATACAAGGCAATCTATAGAAAATTCTATAGAAGGTTGTGTATTGCTATATCAACATTTTACAGAGACTGGATTTACAGGTAGGGAGCTTTAAAGAGCTTCCTGATCATATTCATTCAGCAATTGGCATAACTGACTCTTAGCAATAGCTCTGAAAGGTATACCATATCCCTACTGACCTCACTGGGTGTTAACACTGAATCCCAGTGATGAACATTTGAAGTACTGAAGTTTAAATGATTTTATTGCTGATCAAAAAGATGCAAGAAAGAAGAGTGACAGCAGTCATAGTATGAAGATATGCACAGTACACACAAGCCCCACTGAGGGGAGTCAGGGCCAGGAAGCTTACCAGTGCTCAGAAGCTATTTTGAACATCAACATAAACTACTGTGAGTGGCAACTCATTCTGGTATGGGATGTAAGCAGAGCTTGGTCAGTACAGTAGGCAGAGTTTGGAAGAGTACTGCTATTTTTCCCCTTCCCATTGATTCATAGTAAATGTCTCCAAGAATCATGACCAGAGATAGAGGATGCATCCATGCCTGTTGGTCCTCCTCTTTCTTTGGATTAGCTGTTTAACATGAGAACCATCCTGTTGGCTCATGGTGAACAAGTCCATGACTAGAGTTTTCCCAACTGCTGCAAATAGTCTTGAATGCAGAATGGGCCAGCTCCCATCCACCCTGCTGAACTAGGGTTTGCTTATGCAATGAAGACCACAATTAAAAGAAGGACTAGATCCTAGGCTGGTTTTAGAGTATTCTAGATTTATGATAAATTCCAATGATAAAAGAAGAGAAACACACTTATTGAACTGCAATCTGGACCTTTGGCTTCTAACAACCAGTCATCTAAATGTGGCTGCACTTCAACTCCTTCCCACTGAAGAGCAGTCCCTATGAATGGAAGAGGATATGCTGTTATATGCTACTGGGGCTACTTGCTGTTGAAATTCTTGTATCTGGTGGGGGAGGATTGTTCTGTCCAAAGACTTTATCAGTCTGCCTGCCCAGACTGAAGGAGAGCTGAAGGCAGTGTGCCAGAACTCAGGGAACCCTGGGATCCAAGTCTGTCTCTGCTTGTGCTAGAAGGTGAAGGAGTGAGAAGGGAGCTGGGAAAACTGGCTCCATCATACCTGGTGAGAGTAAGGAGAAATTGGCAGGGGAGTGAAGAAACAGGATTGTTTCTATTACCATTCCTTGAGCAGCTGAGAGGCCTCCTTTCCCAGGGAAAAGGCAAGAATCTAACTGATGGAATGTGGAGACACTGCATATACAAGATGCCATGTTGTACTCTAGACTCAAAGTTGCATTATTTTAAATGAAGAGCCAGATTCACAAAAGGGACAGAGGGGCTGTAAGTGTTGCAGCACCTAACTTTTAGGCACCCTGCCACCTACCCTGAGTTAGGCTCCCAGGCTCCCTGTACAATGCCTGGGGAGAGTTAGGCACCTAAAAAGGGGTTTCACAGATAAAGGGAGCACCACCACTGGCATCTTTTTTACAGGTTTAGGGGTGCTCAGAGCAGGCCTCAAAGGCTGGGGCTTAAGCATAAGTAAACGTCTCCAAGTAAGTAAGGTGCCGAGCTGCTGGGAGGTGTCAGGACTTAGGTAGCTGCGCACATGGTCATTGCTGATTTTACTAGTGAAAAAGTAGGTATCTAGAGACTTTAAGCACCTACAGGGATAGGCAGCAGCTGAGTGGTGGTTTTGTCAGGAGCGCCGCCAGCTTTTCTGCCGCCCTAGGTGGCGGAAGGTCCCGCCCCGAAATGCTGCCCCCCACAGAGGCGGCGGAAGGTCCCACTGCCGAAATACCGCCGCGGTCACCGCCCCCAAAATTGTAGTGCCCTAGGCGATCGCCTAGGTTGCCCAATGGGTTGCGCCGGCCCTGGATTTTGTGAATGCCAATTATGCCTAAATGTTGGACTTAGGCACTTGAAGTGAAAGTTAGGCACTTACATTTTAACTGTGAACTTAGCCCTCATAACTGTGCAGCTGCAGTGGGTTGTTAAGTGTGAACGCTGGGAATCTAAAGTAAATTTATCAACTGTTTCAATGCTAACCAAAGCATTCTAGAAAGGAGAGGGAGAATCATGCTATGAAGATTTTACAGTCTGAGTCACAGTTCATTTTCCTATCCTGGCTCAATACATCATCTTACTTTTCCTAAGCAAGGAGATATGCCTAGCAGAGCTCAGCAGAGCACCGAAGCCCTACCAAGGGGGGAAATCAAGCCCAAGGAATGCAGAAGAACCCTTGGATGTATCTGAACCCCAAATGAAGGGAAAATAAGCCTACAGAGCCCAGCAGAGTACATATATTTTGATCATTTGCACCATCATCTGTGGATGGAGCTTATTTTGCAGACAGATTTCAGAAGAATTCCACTACTACCCTTTTTCTTCCAATTCAAACCCTGGGCCTGTAGAAGATCCTGGACCATCAGTCCACATGGGTAACAAGCAGAACGGGCCTCACAGATATTACTATAAGGTCCAGAAACAATTTTATACTCTCCTAGACCACTCCCTGAAATGCTGATATAGCTTGATGGAGGTATAAGGAGACAGGGGTTTCCTACCTCAGCCATTCACTAAGGAGACCTCCATTGGCAAGGAAATGCTTTGTATCTGGAGACTGGCCCATTTGTCTCTGGAGAGATGTCGGAGAAAGCCTACTATGAAGATTGCTACATGAATAGGAGAATATATTTTTAACATGGTCATTGTTCAGTTTTCATCAAGTAACAACAGTGGTCACCCCCATCTCCAAAAAGCTAAAATATCATCCCCAATAGCTTCAGATTTAAAAATAAAGTTAAGAAATATGCATCTGATGAAGTGGGTATTCACCCACAAAAGCTCATGCTCCAATACGTCTGTTAGTCTATAAGGTGCCACAGGACTCTTTGTTGCTTTTTACAGATCCAGTGTAACACGGCTACCCCTCTGATACTAATCTAGTTTTGTATTTCCCCCCCACACACACACACACATCATGAAGGCCAGGTATAAAATTAATGGAATAGTGGCTTCAAGTGTAAGAAATGCATGAACATAATCAGTTTCTTAGAGAGACTTATATGTAATGATTAGAGAATTTGACATTAAAATCTTAATTAAGTAAAGCAAGGTGTAAGTTCTAAATTATTTAGCTAAACTCATAATTGAGATTTTTTCCTAAAGCTTTATTAATTGGTTGTTGATATTTTAATAACAGACTTAATCTTGAGTAACAAACAGGATTTACGGGTGCAGAAAGCATGCAAGACCAGCAGGTATATAATATAACACAACACAGAAAGATTCCTATGTTCAAAAAGAAAACCAATGGCATTAATTCACTATGGGCCTGACCCAAATTCCATTAAAGTCACTGGGGTCTTTCCATTAACTTCAATAGGTTTTGGATCAGGCCTTACAACAGTGAAAGTTCTCTTTCCTTCCTGATTCTACTTTTTATTTTACCCCTTCAGTGTGATTTCATCCTTTTCACAAACCCCAGTAGCTATTAAAAATAAGAAGAATCTGTAGCCTCCTACCAATTTCATATTTTGTGCCAGCAACGTTTGCAGTGATGATTCCATTCTTTTTCTTCTTTCTGACTTTTCTTTTAATTGTGCTTTGGTAAGGCAGTTCTGAACTCAAAGTCAGACAAGAGGTTCCTTGGTTATCTTTGAAAAATAATGTTTGTAACGATCAACAATACATAAATTAGCAGTCTCATCTTCATCTCTTGTCTTCACAAACCCCAACTCATCTATTACTAAACGAACTACACAAAAGTGATACATTTAAATGATATTTTGAAACAAATCTTCCACATGTAAAATAGAATATTAATTTTCAGTACAAATTCACCCTTGGTCACAGAACAATATTAGCATACAAGCTAATGGAATTCATATTGTTCAATTTATGATAACAATACATAAAATAATGCCCATAACTAAAAGAACCATAGTACAAAAGCATGCGAATTACCAGTCAGTTACGTATTAGTAAACTTTGATTCAGATTGATTAACAGTTACAAGCATGCTGAAACACCACCATTAATGAGCCATATTAAAAATACAAGAGTTCTATAATCAATTTGCCTACCTCCTTCATTAGGCAAGGATGGCATTATAACATCGGGCTGCACAGAACCAGGTGTCCAAATTCTGTTCCAAGTTCTCAGAAAACCATGAAGGCCTTCAAAGTCAAATGATTCAAAGCTTGTGTCATACCATTTCAACCTCTGATTATGGTGATTCTCAATTATGGAAGAGACAGGTATCTGCATTAAAAAAGGATTGATTATAAAGGAATAACTGATAAAGCATAACTTGTATAGAAGCACATTTAAAACTGTTTCTTCCTTTTGTTTTTGGCAATGTGTGTACCCAAAACTGATGATTAAGCCTCTAAAAGTAAACAAGTTAGCAAAAATATGCCAATTTATTCATCAAAATGCAGAATCTCAAAAGGTAGTTTTCTGTTTAATTTATGGTGAATAAAAACTTTTTAGCTGTCTCTGTTCTTTGAAAAGGATTTATAAGGTTTCACTTATTACAGTTTGTCTATCTAAGATGTTTACATGATTTGTTATTAGATTCAATAACTCTGGGAACTTTTATCCTCAGCAAAGTGCACTGAATTCCTGGTAAGTTCCAATCATACTGAAAATTTCATGGTTTTAAATAATGTAGTACAATATTATGCACGCTCCCATCACCATGAGGGGGAAAAAGTGAGACCATTTGTTGAACGTTTATTAAATCAGTTTCATATAACCTGGGACCACAGACACTAACATGCTGTCACAGGATGACTGGCCCCTGTGACTGAAGTAGGTCCAGCATACCTGTGCCAGAGCAGGTGTAACCCATTGCATTAATTAAGGGGATGGGACTTTTTCTGGGCTATAAAGGGTTAAAGGGAGTTTCAGTGAGAACAAATCTGGAAGGGAACAGGGATACTGTGAGAAAGAACTCGCTCAGGTAGAATGAGCCACAGAGAGGCAGGAACCAGGACTGCCAGAGTCCTCTGGGATTGCTGACAGGGAGAGCTCAAGATGTGAAGTGTGAGCTGGGGACCTGTTGTGTTTGTCTGTTAAGATAAATAATAAAAGTGCATCAAAGAGAGCATGGGTATAGCAATGAGTCATTTGACAGCTGGGGAGAAGCCCTGCCTTATCACATGCATTAATCTTAACTTGTTTGATGCTGCTGCGGATTCAGATTGATCATCCTAGTGGACTATAGCCTTCATGCCATTATGAGAGGATTGACTCAAACTAAGGATGGGGCGGCAGGGAGAGTCAATTCTCCCTACGAACTGAAAAATACCCTTTCTGCTGATCAGGTCAAAAGCCTTTGTAAGATCTAGGGCAGTCATATAGAGAAGTCTTCTTGTTCTCGACATTTTTCTAGCAGTTGCCTTAGCATGTCAGCTGCACTGACTCTTTGGAAATACACATTCAGTAAGAACTTGTAATCCGTTGAAAATTTGCTGGCCGCCGCTTCCTGTAGCTCCCATTGGCCGGGAACAGCGAACCGTGGCCACTGGGAGCTGCGGGAGGCCGTACAAATGTAAACAAACTGTCTAGCAGCCCGCCGGTGGATATTCCTGATGGGCTGCAGGTTGCCCACCACTGGTTTAGGTTGTTTAAGTGCCTGAATTCTGCATTTACATACTTTAATGTTTATATTTCTTAAGGGTAACCATAACTCAATTTCCTGGGTTTTAATGCTTGTTTTGGGTATAATCACAACCTTATAAAGTACTATTTTGTTTTACCCTATATTACTGATATGTACTTTCTTCCTTACCTCCTTCTCAGTTTATTTTTGGCCTGGGAATACTGTATTTATATAACATTTGAAATCTCACATATTAAAGTGTTTTTAAAAATCTGCCTAAACACATCAAAATGCCTGGCAAAAACTTAAAAAAAACCAACTCTGAATCAGGATCAAACATTGCCTTAAATATTTTACTACACTGGCAGCATACATTCAGTTGTGCTTCCATATCACAGAAAAAATTATAAGAATAAAAAAAAAAAGCTTTGTTTGGCAAAATACCCCCCAAAAAGTGATTCAGACCCAAAATTCATGAATTCTGCATGGAAAGACAAATAGTTTAAATTGCTTCTATAATTTTTAAGTACTTGAATTTCTTTCATGCAATTATGAATGTGGTTAAAAGTGCTTTGGGATGGCTTTATATATAATTTAAGTATGTTGTATTTGCACAAATGCTTTAAAATAACTAAGACAATGTGAAGCACTCCTGCTTTATTTGCTTTAGTCTAGGATAAATGTGATGACAAACCACAGATTTCTAAAGCTGAAGCAATATGCAGATATTAAGTCACACGCATTATACCTCAGGCATACAAATGCAGCAATGCAAAAATACAACAAAGTATATTAAAACATGAAGGCTTTGTCACAAAATCAGAAACTTGAAATCAAGTCTGATACTGCCCTTTCCTCAAGCCACAAGTAAACTAAAAAGCAAACCAGTGGCAGTCAAGTGTTGCATTAATTTACACCCTATGAACTCAATGAGCTCAGGGAAGTTGCACGGGCTGCAAATCAGAGCAGAATTTGGCCCAGAATATTAACTGAGTCCTCTTCCTTTTGTTTGAGATACAATCGTAATGTACTTAATCATTTTCTGGACAGGTCAGCATTGCAGCATCGGATACTTCTAATAAGAAGCAAAAAAAAAAAAAAAGGTTGACTTGCAATTCAATGTGGGGATTTATCCTGAAAACTCCTACTAATGCAATGGGATAATAGGAACAGATTGATATAACCAGCCCCAATTAGAGACTCCATTGGGGGCCAAATTCTGCTCTGATGTTAGCTGAGCCAACCCCACTGATATCAATGGAGCTGCACCTGCCAACACCAAGGCTGAGATCTGCCTCTATATTTATCCAAGAGCCTAGATAGATTTTGATATATAAATGTAATTTTGGCAAAAGTGGTTGGGATGTAAGTTACAGTAGCTCTCACTCGCACCCCACAAAAGAGTTTTACTCCATCTGATCTCTGCAAGAAAATCCCCAGTTGGATTGAAAGTGCCTCTTTGGCAATTGATTGTTCTGGGTGAAGTCAACCAAGAAGGTGGCCCAATGATTCTACTGCCAAATGTATACCATACAAAAATTAAAAAGCCCCCACTCCTTTTTTCATTTTAGTTCATTATACATTGGGCAATAGAAAAGCCTCTTTGAAACCACTATTAAGGGAAAATAGCACTGAGTGCACAGTGACATGCTGACTTTCATCTGTTTCTCAGGTTTAGGATATTGCCAGAGTGAGAGCGAAGTTTCATTTCTGGGAAGACAAACCTGAAGCACTTCTGTTGATCAATTAAGAAGCACACACAAATTCTTGGTAGCTGCTCGTCAGCTATGCTGGCAAAAGGCTTTGAAAATTTGGGGAAGTGATAAGGAGCCCGATATTGCTTCTTGAGAAACACCAGCCTTACCAATACAATACTGTTTTAATCCCAACTAATTACAAGTTGGTAGCCCTTTATTAAATATGTTTTATAAAAACCATCAGAAGGCAAACTGCACCTACCCAACCAGTTCACACATACAGAAAATATCTTCCCAGAGTTTACCATCAATACATCGGTGTTTTCCACCTGGATCACATTGATTAAATCTGCACTAAATTCTGCCATACTATTATTCCTAATGCATGGATTATCAGGTCCTCTTTTCTGACATGAATCCACATTTAAAAGAGAGAACATACATTCAGAGTGCATCATTTTTGAGAAGCTACTGGTCCTTGAGACTGGCAAGCCAGCAGCTGTGTGGAGGCTGTGCCACCAAGATTTGTTATGTAGCCTGGGGGTCTGTGGGAATGCACAGAAAAAACCACCCCTTGCAGATCTCACGCTGTATGTGGGATCCTTGCTGCTTTTTTGCTCTGTTGGAGTTGTATGTCCCAAGCTGCTGGTAAGAATTGCTGAGGGCTCTGGAGCCAGCACAGAAACCTTCAGCAGAACCAGCCTCCATATTCACATAGATCTCAAGCTACCTATGAGATTTGGAGATTGGACATACTGCTTCTTCCATGGGAAGAAAACCCCTTGACAGAAGAATTTGGAAGAAACTTTGCCAAGGAACCTCATGGAGTTTTAGCCTGGGCACTCTTCCATGGGTGAGGCACACGCATTTTAAGTACTACCTGACCCAAATTCTGACTAAGGATTATTCTCTTTCCCATTATAAGTGCTCTCTGAACATAAAATGATATTCTCTGTGTCATTTGTTTAGGCACTAATACCTACTTTTTTTTGTGGATAGCAAACCCAGTTCTCACTTGTGTTCTGATTGCAGGAGAAGCCCCAGCAGTTGACAATGTGGTGTCAACGAGATATATAAGAACAGCCATACTGGGTCAGACCAAAAGTCCATCTAGCCCATTATCCTGTCCTCCGTCAGTGGCCAATGCCAGGTGCCCCAGAGGGAATGAACAGAACAGGTAATCATCACATGATCCACCCCCTGTCGCCCATTCCCAGCTTCTGGCAAACCGAGACTAGGGAAACAATCCCTCCTCATCCTGGCTAATAGCCATTGATGGACTTATCCTCCATGAATTTATTATGTCACACCACTAGGCTTGGAAGGATTCAGTTTTTATCAGTGTCAGTAAACATCAATTTCATTGTACACACACAAACTGGCAAAAATATTTCCATAGATAACTAAAGTTTACAGACAGGCAAAATAAGAAAAATGCTACATGAGAACTTCAAAGTTTGATTTAAGGATATTATTTATGCTGTATATTTTGATATGTGATGTTGACAGAGCTGCCAACTTTCCAATTTCTGGAAACTGAACACCCCTGCGGCCCTGCCCCACACCTCCCTCAAGGTCCCGGCCTCTGCTCACTCCTTTCCCCTCCACCCTGCATCAAGCCCAGGAACCACCACTCTCTCCCCACCCAACCAGTTACCTGCGGCCTGCCACCGTCGCCTCCCACAGCCAGGCTCTTTCTCAGGCAGTCCAGCTGCTGCACTGGGTGGCTGGGCTCTCATGCCAACCCAGAGCAGAGTGGCCAATGAGAGAAGTGGGTGGTCCCGCCTTTTGCTCCCCTGGTACATTTCCAGCTCACTCAGCCTCTAGCCCTGGCAGCAGTGCCCAGGCAAGGAGTGGGTCCATCCACTTCCCTCGCTGGCCGTTCCACTCTGGCTCAGCATGAGAGCCCACCCACAGCAGCGGCAGTGGGAGAAGGACAGACCCCCTCTCCACACCCTGGCAGGCCAATCTGGGGGGCACTTTCCCCTGCATGTCCCCTCTATGCATAGCCCCTGCTCCTGCAGGTAGCAACGGGACTTTTGATGTTCAGTCAGTGTTTCTGACTGGACACTGTCCGGTGCCATTTTCTACCAGACTTTCCAGTTGAAAACCAGACACCTAGCAACCCTAGTGTTGACAATTTGTGTTTTAACAGTTAGAAAGCTTTAATTTTTTAAATTTCAATGTCTGTCATTAATTGTCTGACACATACACCCATAATTTCATGCAACTAAATTTAAATAGATAAAAATTGGGAAAAAATGCTTGAACAAAAAATTGGTATTATCCATTGAAATTATAAAAAATAAAAAACAAATTCTGCCAAGCCTACACATCACCATGGGAATCTGCCAAATAGGAGTGTCAGATAAGTGTCTCTCTGCAAGTTTTGTAAATATTAAAACTATAGTTTCCCCAATTTGTTTATGCTATGTATTCTTAAACCAAAATGGACCCAGCTGCACACAGGCAACCTAGAATTCCCAGACAGTCATCAGGAACAACTGCCTTAGTTACAGTCGCTCCAGATTTCGAACTGTCCTCCCAGTTGCCATGGAACCTTCCCCTCTTAGCTGCCCTATCAACCTCTAGCCAAAGCCAGAAGAACAGCAGCAGATTCACCACACTGCACTCTGCTGACATATTACTGATCATCGGGTTACTAGATTAATAGATCACTGTTCCTCCATGGCATCACAGCACTGGGCAGCCAGACCATCATCTAGGAAACAGTCAGTATCTTCAGACAAGATGGTGGCTGCTAAACCAAAGAGAGAAAAAGTAAGTTTATTAGTTAAAGGGCCAGATTCTGCCCTCAGTTACCCTAATGTAACTGAGCTAAACTTGTCCTGAATGCCACCCTTAGCCTGGCTACTAAGGATATTCAGCACATCTCTTGCAGTTGATGGAAAAGATCTGCAGGTCACCATCAATATGTTTTATGCATGATTTGCTATTGAGGCCATATATCTAACCATATACACACCAGCATCCAAGATTCAACTGAGGACCAGCATTTCAGCACTTAAACATATTTACAGCGAAAACAAGAAAGGTTCAAGAGGTACTGAGTAAGGATATTGAAAATAAAAGGTTATATATAAAACACAATCACAACATGCTTTCTAGTGATTAAACTTAACTAACAGATACTCCTAGGGGAATTCTGAATCACTGCACATGCGCCTAATTCATGTTCCCCGCAGATATCTTTGCTTCCCCACAGAAAAATGAGTTCTGAAGAGGAAGCAAAGGAAAGGCGCAAGAGCAGTCACATGCCTCTCCCCGGCAGTGCAGGAAGGTTGGTTTGGGTACCTGGAGCAGCCGGTAGAGATGTAAATCACTGCCAGGGGGTGGCGGACATGCATGTGAAAGAGAGACATGCTGTCTCGCTCGCACTCGCTATTGCAGCACACTCAGCGTGGAGGGGCAGGGTTTCGGGGTGTTTCTGAGGGAAGGCTCTGTCCCCTCACTCAGAGCAGAATGTAGCAGCCTGCTTGTTTAGTGAATTGTTCCCATTGTCTTTGTGAATTCCCCCAGGAGTATAAAACAGGTGTAAAAGTTTTAAGGCTCCTTTACATTGCCAGAGTGGTGTCAAGGACAGTATGGCCTTACAAATGCTTATGGTGTTTTAGTTATTAGAACTGGTCTAAATTTTTGAATTGAAAGAATTTCCCATCAAAATGTGCTCCATGAACTGTTTGCTCGTGACCTTTCTGGAGATGGCCAGTAGTCAATATAAATTGTCAGTTTGATTTCCCAGCCCTCACTTGCTTTTCAGTTTCCTACTATGTAACACTGAGCATATGGTTGCATATATTTGTTGACTAATAAAGGGTCAAACCTAGCTACATGACTATTAGGCAAGGGGGGTTGGGGATTTCCTCCAATGCTCCCCACTCCCATTCTTCATCCATTGTAGTTTAAATAAATTACAGAAATAATTGAAACCAGAGTGATTATATTGCATTATTTTGACAAATAAAATATGCAGAATTTTAAAATATTGTGCACAGAATTTTAATTTTTTGGTGCAGAATTCCCCCAGGAGTGTAACAGGTTAACCTCCTGTTTTAAGAAGTTTATCTCATCCAAAGTCTTTTGCTTTTCAACCCAGGTTGTCTGAGATCCCCTTGACTTTCCATTGACTTCAACAGTCTTTGTATCAGGCCAAAAATGAAAAGAGGGCTGATGACTAGTTATCCACTCTTTTATCTACAGTTAAAGAATAGAATCCTCATCTGTTTAATATAGCAGAATGGATAGAAAAAAGTAATACCAGAATAAAAACTGACATATCAGCACAGCTCAAACATTTTGAGTCATGTGCGGTCCTACAACTAAGCTCATGTAACACATTGACACTCAGATAGTAAACAGTTTCAGAATGTTTGATATATATTAAATTGTTCTAAGTTTTGCTAAATACTGTAGCTACAGTGAGACAGTACAATATAACACATGAATCCAGGTATGTGATGAGCCAATGTTAAACTAAGTCTTATTGCTGCTTTGTAACCTTTCAGCCCACATGAGTCAAGGGCTCCAAAGTTGTACACCTCTAAGGCCTGTTTAACTCCTAATAAACAAAACACTCTGATGGCTATTAAGCAATACTGGAAGCAGAGGCTTAAAAGAAAATATTGCTTGATGTTCATGTATATTTTGGGGAAAGATTATATATAATTTAGCACAAACTAGTATCTGATCCAGATTCAGACTAGTTTTACCATTCTGGTCTGGTTTCAAAAAGCGATGGAACATGGCACCTGTCACCTTGGTTATGAAAGGAATGCTTGTTTTGGGGAAAATAAAGATGTGTTACCTAAATAAGGAAGAATGAGCTCTGATTGGAGGTGAAACTTCCTTGGGAACTCACACACATTATACATATAACACATTAATTGTGTACACAAATATTAACCAGAAATAAAAAGTCCATACAATATCTGCAATTTTGGAGCGCTCACATTTTCACGAAAGCCTTATCTTTTGTATGTCCTGTCTTTGTGTTTATATTGTTTTGGTTGGTTAGTTTTTGCATGTAAAATATTTGATGGCAATGAGCAGGTGTCCTCAAGGGGGCACAAAGGGGAAAGTTAGGAGGTCTGCTGTGACAAATGTTATGATGTATACTTTTCACAAGTAAACACTGCTCTTATAAACTCAGTGTACCAGAGATCAGAAACAGGCACAAAAGTAAGATTAGTCCTTTCAAGATTGCCCCTCCACGCATCCCTTTTTACAAAAGGGCTCTCTCCCAACTCCTTAACTAGACCTGAAGTACATTTTTTGTTGAAAGTTGTGTTAAGCCTTTTAAAAAAAAATATTGCTTCCAAGATGTCTTCCATTTTTGGAGCACAACCCGAGTATTTATTGGCTTGCTCCGACCCTACCCCTGAGACTAGCATTAGAGTGATAGCATGCTTCAGACTGCCAGCCAAATGCATACTTTGGAGAAGCATATTTATATTCTGCTTGCAGTCTAAGAATTAGTACACTAAAAGCTAAAATCAGACTAGAAGACTGTAGTATAAAGCAATATGCTACAGCAGCACATGCTTATACCCATTTCTATTTGTATTAGCTCATGTAATTAAACACTAGAAAATGTGCTAATTGACAAGACTTATGAATAGAATCTCTCCTGTCTGTCAAAAGCAAGAGAAATGCTGAGGAACACCAGCTTTAGTCAGTAATCACAACGAGAAGAAATATTGGTAAGGTACATTTTTCACTTATCCCCTAAAAGTAAACCAGCAACCACCCTGCTTGTGTCTGGTAAATCTAATAAATTTAGATAACACACTCCTACCATCACAAGCGAATATAAAATACCACTTTAGGCTGTCTCATATTTTCTTTATTGTGCGCTCTTTCAGCACGTAGCATGGACATGACAGTCATACTACAGTCCATTACTTCAGAAGGATTGATAATTCTATGAAACTATTATCCAGGGCAGCCCTTCATTGCCTCTAAAATAGAAATAGCTTCCTAGCCCCTTACTACCAATTAGAGTTCTGTTCAACAAAACAGATAATTTATTGCAGATAATTACCTAGAAATGCAAATAATCATTTTATCTGTATACTTTATCTCTCTCCATTTGAAATGGTGTTATAATGGCCTAGACTCTGTTTTGCTTTATATTTCATAAATGCCTCATACAGAAAGTATATACTCTTAGTTATATTAGTATATATTGACATGTATTGCATGTTTAAAAAAAAGACAGTTTTGCATCTTGTATAGTAGATATTGATGAAATGATACCTCCTTTGTAAGCAATTGAGATCTATGGATAAAATGTGATAAATAAGAATTAGGTATTATTATTATTATTATTATTATTGAGATTCCCAACTATGTACTTTGGAGTAGAATCCTTGAAACAAAAAATGGAAAGTACAGACTTTTAAAAACTGCCTGCATTTTCACTCCTCACGTTCTTAATTTAAAATAGCATCTTAAATGACTGGCTCAGTACACTTAATACATTAAATAGAACAATAGTTACAAACCTGGAGTCAAGGGATAGCCTAGGACTTATAGACCACTAATTTCTGCAGAAGTTCAATACCGTAACTTCTGGTTTAGCTAAATCTTTTAGAGAGACATCCAATCTTGATTTAAAGATTTCACTTGATGGTTAGTCAAACTACGATTATTTAGTCTGGAAAAAAGAAGGAGTTAGAGGAGACTTGAATTAAGTATTTTAAATTATTAAAGATATTGTAGCAACCTGCTTTATTTCATCCAAAGTCTTTTGCTTTTCAACCCAGGTTGGCTGAGAACTTTAAGAGAGGAACACAGGTTGCCAGAGAGAAGACTTTGCAGGAGGCACCAGGAAGTCTGCTGTGTGCACATAATTAGATTCCTAAGGGCAGTATTTCTTTAAATAGTTCTCTTAATAAAGAGTCAGTTCAGTTATACAAGCATGGAGCCCTTTCACGTGATTATCCAACCAGGGCCAGCTCCAGGCACCAGCTTCTCAAGCAGGTGCTTGGGGCGGCCGTTCCAGTCGGGGCGGCAGTTCCAGGTATTCGGCGGCAATTCGGCGGAGGGTCCGTCACTCCGCCTGGGAGTGAAGGACCTCCTGCTGAATTGCCGCCGCAGATCGCGATCGTGGCTTTTTTTTTTTTTTTTTTTTTTTGCTTTTGGCTGCTTGGGGCGGCCAAAACCCTGGAGCCGGCCCTGATCCAACACATGGTACATGAAATGGGCATAATGAGAAGTGGCTAGTTCTCGTTTTTTACCCCTTCTTTTAACATGAGAACAAAGAATCACTAAATGAAATGGAAGTGAATTTAGAACAAACATAGGCAGAATAAAAAAAACTCACTTCTGTTAAGGTAATTAAACCTTGTGCTTAAGAGCACTGAAGGAGTGAATAACTTTTCTGCATTCCCATACACAGCATATTTGGCAAGGTTCATTAGGAGGTTGGGTTTTTGTTTTGTTTTTTTGTTGTTGTTTTTTGGAGGGGGTGGGGGGAGTGATGGAGCATCATCATCTGAAGCATCAGGGATTGGGCACATTTTTTGCAGGATACCAGACTACATGCACCAATGGGCTAATCCAATATGGCAACTCATACAATTCTGTGTAAGAATGTCCGTAGTGTGAAGGCAAACTGGCATGTAACTTTACCAGCCAGGCTCAAAACTTTACTAAAATGATGACGGAAGAAAATAAGACTAATGATATTTTACTCACCTATCAAAAAAATATCACTCCCAAGAAGATAATGGAGTAGATTTGGCAAGGCTGGGTTTAAATGTTTCAGTGGAGAAAGAGCTCTGATACATAAGACCAATTTCTGATCCAGCAAAACAAAATCTTTACTCTAGTACTAATCCATTCTCAGATGTCCTTTCCAGCTCGTCTCTCAGGTGAATGTCACTTTCCTGCAGATTTACAGAATTCAGATCTTCATTAGATCGTAACTAAGTCTCCACTATACACTTAGTTTTGTATCCCACTCAAACCCTGCTTCCCTCTAAAATTTAAGAGTCTAAATTCTCTAAAGTTTTGCTGGATGGAGAAAGAAAGGAAGCACTAAAGCTTTACTGTCTTCTTCTATTCCCAAGTGCCTCCTTCCCACCCAGACCCCCTGTGCTTCTGGCAGCAGTCCTGTGTCTTTCAGCAAGACATCTGGCCCCCATAGTCAACATCCACCCTATATGCCTCTGCATCTGTTACATGCTTCCTTATGCCCAGCTGATCCCTGGTTGTCAAAATAACCTCTTAGAGTCACTGACAGCTGGTATAAGTTAGAGCAGAAGGCTTCTCAAATGCTGTCAGGTATTAGCCAACTGCCAGGATGGCCTCAGGATCAGGGATATAAACACAAAGATGAGTTAAAGCAAGTACTCCTTATCCACAGCACAGAATCTGGACTATTAGCTCTAATATATTCCAGGCCTAGCTCCATCAGTGTTTCTGGACATAGACTGCAATTTCTAAATGAGGCTTGCAGAGTCTGTGGTTGTGAATTACATCATCTAAATTCAGGTCCTGGCACACCAGAATGGTTGCTAGTCTAGCACCCAGGATGACACACCGACAGCATGATGAAATGCAAATTGACAGACACTGGCCTGCAGCCCAGAATCTGATTCAAAATGTCAAGTAACACATTCAAAGTCCAAGGTCTGGGCACAAACTAATGACCACACTGAGGGTAAAGATCTGTCTATGGTTTTCTAACATATGAAACTGAAACTAGGAGGCTCCTGTGTACATAGTGAACTTCTGCCCACCCTACAGTAATTACTCTGAACTTTCCCCACTGTTGCTACCATTAGTATAGCTTAATTGGGAACAGCAATGGTGGGAGTACTTGTGTAGATTGGTAGTTGCCAACATTTTAACCACTGCAACATTCAAATCTGCTCTAAGCAGGATAAAGTGATTGGCAGAGTATTATTGGTTGGTGCTAGCTGTGCTAGTGGTAGCAATGGTGGGAAATTTTAGGGCAAAAATGTAGTGTATACCCAGTTGTTTAAATACAGGAGAACAAAGGAAAGAAATTAAACATTGCACAACAGGAAAAAATTAAAAACAGTTTCTAAAAATAATGGAACACCTTGGCTAGGGTTTTAAAGGGACCTGAAAGAGTTAGGGCAGGTCTTCACTACGGGGGGGGGGGGGGGGGGGGTTTTATAGCACAAATTCAGCTACGCTATTTGCATAGCTGAATTTGACCTATCGGAGCCAACTTACCCCACTGTGAGGACGGCGGCAAAATCGACCTCCGCGGCTCCCCGTTGATGGCGCTTACTCCCACCTCCGCTGGTGTAGTAAGAGCGTCGATTCAGGGATCGATTGTCGCGTCCCGACGAGACGCGATAATTCGATCCCCGAGAGATCGATTTCTACCCGCCGATTCAGGCAGGTAGTGTAGACCTAGCCTTAGATGCCCACGTCTCATTGACTTTCTGTGGGAGTCAGATGCCTAACTAACCCTCCTTGGAGAATCCTAGCTTCTACCTGTTTCTGCTTTGGGATCCTTTGCATCCAGTGGGCGTTTTTTCAAACCCTCTGGGGTACACATCGTTCTATAACATGCCAAACAATATGAAAAAATGCTATTCAACATCCCTCCCATTCTTCCAAACAAAAAGACAAAGAAATCCACACAATTTTAAACCCAGCAGGCAGACACGTGAGAAATACATAGAATTTAGTAGTACTGCCCAGCTAATACACATATTGTACAAAAGCTATCCAAAAACCTTGGTAAGTGATGAAAAATTAATATTAGGATACTAGCAAGAAGACTCTACCCATGTTCACTGCCATAGTACTGCATAAAATCAATGCAAAGTTGATTTTATTGGCGGTTCCGAGTAGTATTGATGTAAAATGAAAAAGAGGCTTCAGCAGAACCAAAGAATCTTTTCTCAGTTTCTTTAAATATTTAATCAAAGAGAAAAGAATGAATATTTTAATTAACACCTTTCATCCCAAGGACCCAAAGTACCTCGCAACCCAATTGTGTGAATTCAGTCTCACAACACCCTGCAAAATATTGCAGGACACTTCTGCCCATTCTATAGAACTGCAAACAGAGACACAGATAAATTGACTTACTAGTCCAAGGTTACACAGTGGCAATACAAGGAACAGAACAACAACAACAAAATCCTGGCTCCCATTCCCTTGCTCTAACCCGGTAATACTCTGACTTCAGTGATTCAAGAGCCAAATTAGCAATCAACATTACCCAAAAGAGCCACTTTAGTGTGAATTCATGGTTTCATATATATATTATTTTCACAGCAAAATGACTGACAAGTATTCTACAATTGGTTAATAACATAATAAAAGCATCCTAATTGGTTAATAACTTAGACTGGTTAATAATTAAATCACAGTGTTTTAATTCACGCGTTGCAAAGAACTGTAGGAGACACATTAAAGAGCCACGTGCAGCTCCCGAGCCTCAGTCTGAGTATCCCTGCTCTAATCATGCTAACAGGAACAGGAGCATCCATACGGAGGTCAAGGACACCCACAGCTCCTCTGGCTCTGTCCCTCCCCGAAGGCTGCACTGCTTCCTCCGGATCCCCCGAGCAGAGCAATGTGTGAAGTTGTACCCCCAGAGTAGAGTTATTCTGATTCAGTAAGCAGAACTTCCAGATTAAGCCCTTGCGTACACTACACAGTTTTGTTGACAAGTCAGGTTTCATCAACAAAACAGTGAAGGTGTTCACACCTCCTGCCAATTTAAATCTCCTGCTATACTGACATAATAAACCCACCTCAGTGAGCGGCATAGAGCTTTTTGCAACAAAGTTAGAGCAACACAGTGTCACAGTACTTGCTTATGTGGCCTCCAGGAGGTATCCCACAATGCTCATCATGAGCGCTCTGGTAAGCAGTTTCTACTTCGTTGCCCTGCAGCCAGGTACACAGGCATGCACCCCTCCCAATTTAAAGCCCCTGTTTTTGAAATTCCACTTCCTGTTTGCTCAGTGTGGACAGCTCAGATCACATCTTCCCAGCTGACCAGCCAGCTTTCTGCAGCAAACAGGCTCCCATGTGGAGTACACTGGAGTTGTTGGATCTGTTGGGTCCGTGGGGAGAGAAGTTTGCGAAGTTGCGGCTCCAATCCAGCCGTAGGACCTTTGACACCTCTGAGCAGATTGCTGGTGGCATGGAGAAGAAGGGGTCTGAAAGGGACATGCAGCAGTGGTGTGCTAAGACGAAGGAGCTGAGACAGGCATACTAGAAGGCAAGGGATGCCAACCGCCGCTCTGGTGCGGCACTGAAAACATGCCGCTGCTATAAGAAGCTGCACGGCATCCTCGGCAGCGACCCCACCTCCACCACCACGTGCCCCGTGGATACGTCAGTGAGACTGGAGGCAGAAGCCAGCAGAGTCAACCCCGAGGACGAAGTGGTGGACAAGAAGGTCAAGTTGGAGAAGGATGTGGGACAGGTGACAGGCTTGTCCGGTGGCATAGCGAGCCAAGACCTCTTTTTGTCTCTGGAAGGATCTTCCCAGACCCAGCAGTCCGGCTGAAGCAGGAGAGGGAGCTCTGGTAAGTATTCATTTTTCTTGGATACTGCACGGTTACATGAGGTAGCGGTGTCCTTTATTTTGTTACATGATGCACATGAGAGAAGGAATCGAAATTAACAACACTAGATACTGTTTGCATCTGCTTCATAGTCCCCTGTGCAGCTATGCAATGGGGCTCTGCAGAAAAGTTTGTTAATGCACACCAAGATCTCCTGGGAATCCTCCCTAGACGTCTCTAGGAAACTTTTCTGCAGATACTCTGCAATCCTCTGCTGAAGGTTCCTTGGCAGAGCTGCTTTGTTTCTTCCTCCATCGTAGGAAACTTTGCCGCGCCAATCAGCAATTACTTCTGGAGGAAACAAAGTGGCACACAGGCATACGGACCTGCTCCGAAGCCACACACAGGCGGAAATGCACCCTTACATCTTCGGTTACCCTCAGTAGTGTGATTTCAGCTTCGATCACCCCCACCTGTGGAAAATGGTGCCAGTATTCAGAATAGTGTCCCGAGGTGCTTGTACTGATCCCCTTCTGAAACCACACAGACCCTTTGTCCTGTCTTGCACCCCCACCCCCAGGCCAAATTCACCATATTTAGTGCTCTGGCCGTGCTGCGTGCTTGCCAAGGGAAAGTGAGAAAGAAGTGTATGCAACTTTTATGATTCAAGATCGTGAGTGCACACACAATACTGACTCTGTGTATTGTTTCTTGTGCTTTGGCAGATGTATCCTTGAGGGCCAGCTACTACAAATGGGAGAGCACCTCTGTCAGATAAGGAGGCGAACGAGATGGAGTAAGGACGACGTTTCACGAATTGTTGTAATCGTCAGATCAGGCCAATAGTGAGCACAGAACATTGAGAGAGACAATAAATAAGAAACTAGAAATTGATAGCCAGGAGAGGAGACAGGGGAAGGAGCAGATAATAAAGCTCATGGAGGACCAAACAGTGATGCTGAGGTCCCTGATTGTGCTGCAGGCGGAACACATACAGCCCTCCCACAGCCCATACAGAGCTGCCTTCCTTGCCCTGCACAGCACAAACTCCCCCCACATATTCCTCTCATGTTCCTGGCCCATCACAGTACCCCTTGCACTCCATCCCAGGGACATTTTCCAGAACAACAGCTGGACTTACAGGCAGCTGTGAGATCCTCACTTCAAAGAGTGCTGCTCACTGTCACGTCCCTTGTAAAAAATGTTAATCTGTGTATTGCTGTTTAATAAAAATTTAATCTTACAAAGACAGTGATTCTTTATTTGGGACCTACACAGGGTGGTTGCAACAGAAATTCATACACAGTGGCAATTGGCACATTTGCAGACTACAATTAATGCTCAGGCATGAACCGTTACAGGAATCATTCAAGATGGCAAGTAAACAATGTCTAGCTCAATTCATTACAGAAAGACACATTACTGGGCCCATTGTCAAAATGCTGCTTCAAAGCCTCCCCGATTCAAATAGCCCCTTGTTGAGCTACTCTAATAGCCCTGGTATCTGGCTCCTCAAAATCAGCCACCAAGTGATCAACCTCAACACTCCACCCCTGGGGAAATGTTTCCCCCTGGGCTTCACAAATGTTATGCAGAGCACAGCAAGCTGCTCTGACTATGGGAATATTTTCTTCATTGAGGGCTAACCTGCCAAAAAGGCAGCGCCAGCAACCGTTTAATCTGCCAAACGCACATTCTACCGTCATTCTGCTCCTGCTGAGCCTGTTGTTGAAGTGCTCCTTGCTGCTGTGGTTTCCGTTGTACGGTTTCATGAGCCACAGGAGTAAGCGGTAGGGTGTGTATTCTAGGATCACTATGGGCATTTCCACATCTCCTACTGGAATCTTCTGGGCTGGAAAGAAAGTCCATGCTTGCAGCTTTCTGTACAGGCCAATGTTCCTGACGATACATGTGTCATGCACTCTCTCTGACCACCTTGTATTGATGTAGGTGAAAATGACCCTGGTGATCTACCAGCATCGGCAGTACCATGGATAAATAGCCCTTTTTGTTGATGTACTCCGTCGCAAGATGGGCTGGGTCCAAGATTGGGATATGTGTGCATCTATTGCCCCGCCACAGTTAGGGAATCCCATTTCCGCAAAGTCATCCACTATTGCCCGCACATTGCCCAGAGTCACAGTCCTTTGTAGCAGGGGGCGATTAATGGCCCTGAACTCTTGCATCACCACAACCCCCATGGTGAACTTTCAACTCCAAACTGATTCGGACTGACTGGTAGTAGTCTGGAGTTGCCAGCTTCCAAACAGTGATCGCCACTTGCTTTTCCACTATTAGGGCAGCTCTCATTTTGGATCCTTGTGCCTCAGGGCGGGGGCGAGCTCTGCACATAATTCAAGGAAGATGGCTTTGCGCATATGAAAGTTCTGCTGCCACAGCTCATCATCCCATACCTGCATCACAATCCGATCCCACCACTCGGTGCTTGTTTCCCAAGCCCAAAAGCGATGGTTCACTGTGTGCAGCTGCTCCATGAATGCCAACATGGCATGCAGCAGGGCAGGCAGCACAGATTCCTGTTAGAATCGCAGCTCTTGAAATACTGCAGGATCAGCTACGTTGTGTTCATAATGCTGATCACAAGACAGGATCCATGCTTTCAGGCAGAGATCGCAGGCGCAAAGTTTGCAGGAGCAGTTGAAAAATGACGCAAAATGCAGTCGGAGGCCCTTGGAATTACGGGAGGGGAAAAACTGCATCATGGAGGTGGTGATCCTGCCCCCATGATGAACTGCGATTAATTCCCAGAACACCTAGTGGGAGAAGGTGGTGATTTGCACAGTGGGATAGCCACTCACGGTGCCCTGCTCTCTCTGTCGGTACTAGAGCACCAACTGTGGACGTGCTCTGCTGACACATGTAGCTTTGTGTGAACATGCACAAGAGATATAATTACAGAGGTTTATGATCGTCAACATAACTTAAGTTGACTTAACTCTGTAGTGTAGACATGGCCTAATTGCCATTCAGAAATTCAACCAGATCTGAGGGGAACGTGCCATAAAGACCAGCTGCTTTTCTCTAGCCACAGACTTGGTACCCCACAGCACCTGCTATGGAAAGGGATTTTTATGGTGCATTATCTGCAGGGGGAGAATAGAGCAAAACACCTCCTTTCACCAACGCTTCACTGACATGGACCCAAATGTGCTGTACACTGGTAGAGCAGCCAGAAGCTACAACAACAACAAAGTATCCCATGACCAAGCTTTTCTCCTCTCAGCTTTATTCTTCTTGGGGTTCAAGATGCATAGTTGATCTAAAAACTAAAGCTTGTATATATAAAACAAAAGGAATCTAGCTCTTTCACAATGGCATGTGGAGCTCTGCCTCCTCCAAAGTCTCTTTCTTCTCACTACCAGGGAGCTGGTTTATAGAATCTCCTTTGAATGTCTGATTGGCCTTCAGTCCCTCAGCACTGCTTCATTTCTCCACTCTATCCACTGTAGGAGATCTAAGCAGGAATTAACATCTATCTGTTCGTAATGAGTGCAGACCCCTGTCATAGGTACATTTTGCTACACTCCACACTATACAGTAGAAGGCAGCATGTGATCAAAGCTTCTGAAAAATTCCTTTATTTATTGAAAAATGCAATACCTGAAGCGTGAAAAATAAAGTATATCAAACTTTCCATACACAAATTGTTTTACCTTTGTGCTGAGAAAAATGAAGCAGCATGAGAATTTTCTGCCCAAAATGGGTCATTTTTTTAGGATGCGCCTGAAAACACAGCATAGAATAAATGTGCTTTATCAGCCACAACTGTAGCATTACTAGTGCCACCCTATAATATTGAACAGCTCTATTTATAGATTAACTTTATGCTGTCTCTAAGCTACGAACACTGAACATGCTGACAGTGACACTGTAGGTTTTTCTGAATTCGTAGTTTAAAATAACTACAAAGTTTGAGATGACTGACCTAAGCATGCCCATTTCTCCTCATGCCTTTAATCACAGCAGTGACGCAGTTCCAAGTAGGGAACAATGCTGAAAAAATGCTACCTTTAGTCTTCTTCTTTCTTGGTCTGGAAAGATTTTCTTTTTAATAGCAAAATTCACTGTGTGTTTGAAGCAATGTTTAGGAAAGGTGTCCGGGACAGATTTCCGCCCACCCAAAGCCAATCCTCCTTACCAGAAGAAAAAGCCATTATGATACAAGTCCAAGGAAATATGGGCAAAAGCAAAGAAACAGAAAAGAAGGAGGGGAAATGCTGGAGCAAGCCCTCCCCCAAGAAGTACTTGATATTTACAGTAAATAAACTGTCAAAATAAAATTGGGAAATTAACATCCTTCAGCTAAAATAGAACACAACAGAGCAATTGTGCAAAAACTCAAGTGTGATGCAACCTAATCCACCAACTCCTCTACATACAAACTAGTAATGGAAGCTCAAAATCTCTATTTCTCAAAGATTTAACTGATTGGGATAAATATTGCAAAACAGTCTCTCTCAGTGATTGAGAAGTGGCACAGGTTCTTGCATTGCTGATAGATCAGGGTGATATTAGCTGCAGCATCTTCCTATTTAGGCCTGTGGCAGTGTATGCACACCCTGGTCCGAAAGAGGGATGCCAGGGGGTACGCAGACACCACCGTTAAGTCCACTTATCTATTTTGGACTTCGCCACCCCGGGGTCTATGGACCAGCATAAAGGTAATAGCCCTGGTGCCTGGGAAGCATGGCCTAGTGGCCAGAGTCAATAGAGCTACCCTTCAATACAGGACAGCGTGGGCTAGTAGCCGGAGTCAATAGCATGGCCCTTTGGTGCAGGGTGGTGTAGCCTAGAGGCCAGAGTCAATAGCGGGGCCCTTTGGTGCAAGGCCGCACTGCCTAGCAGGCAGCACCTGAGGGGCCACCAGCAAGGGTGGCTGGTAGCCCAGGTAGGGGGGTCCGGGCCCACCCTACTCCACCAGGCCCCGACCCAGGGCCCTGGCAGTGGCAAGGCAATCTGTCACTGGCTCAGTGGGGAATCCCACCAAAACACGCTGAGTTTACCTGGGTGGCTGATACCACTCCATCACCCTCCCTGGGTCACTTCCTAACGTTGTTCTGGCATGGCAGTCCATGAGGCTTCGGGGTCTCCAGGCTCTGCCACACTGGTCACTTCCGGGGGCTCCATTGGTCGCAAGGGCATCCAATCTCCGCAAGCAGGAGCCATAGCCACTCCTCAGTGGGAGCTTCCAGCACAGGTCCTTCCCCTCCAGCATCCAGCCCCAAATGATCTGGGCTTCCTCCCTTTATACTGCTGCAGCATCTGGAGCATGTCCAGTCTGGCCTAGGGGTGGGACTTCCGCTGTCCATAACGTGGGTTTAACCCTGTCTTGACTAGTTCGGGATATACACACCCCGTCACAAATCCAGTCCATTATTTTAACCTTCCTTCTTCCTAATCTTTCCTAGATTTGTTCGTGTGTGCGTGTGCAGTATATTTATGCCTATGTGACGAAGTTCCTCCTCTATCTTGGTGGGTCCTGCACTTATTGGCGGATTTTCTTGCCTAAGAGATTCACCATATGGGTTGGGGAACAGCCCAGAGACCTTCCCCTCTGGAAGAACCCATAGTCCAGGTCAATTGGGAGGTTTGGGGGGAACCCGGGCCTTCCCTCTACTCCAGGTTCCAGCCCAGGGCCCTGTGGACTGCAGCTGTCTATAGTGCCTCCTATAACAGCTGCATGACAGCTACAACTCCCTGGGCTACTTCCCCATGGCCTCCTCCAAACACCTTCCTTATTCTCACCACAGGACCTTCCTCCTGATGTCTGATAACGCTTGTGCTCCTCAGTCCTCCAGCAGCACACCCTCTCACTCTCAGCTCCTTGCGCCTCTTGCTCCCAGTTCCTCACACATGCACCACAAACTGAAGTGCACTCCTTTTTAAAACCCAGGTGCCCTGATTAGTCTGCCTTAATTGATTCTAGCAGCTTCTTCTTAATTGGCTCCAGGTGTCCTAATTAGCCTGCCTGCCTTAACTGGTTCTAGCAGGTTCCTGATTACTCTAGTGCAGCTCCTGCTCTGGTCACACAGGGAACAGAAAACTACTCATCCAGTGACCAGTATATTTGCCCTCTACCAGACTCCTGTACCCCACTGGTCTGGGTCTGCCACACCTGCAGCTGTAATTTTCACTCCATGCATCTGAAGAAGTGGGTTTTTACCCACGAAAGCTTATGCCCAAATAAAACTGTTAGTCTTTAAGGTGCCACCGGACTCCTCGTTGTTTTTACATAACCAATACTTCAACATGGATTTGTGAGATGAATTGTAAGGCACAACCAAAGGATTAAAATTTGTTTTTTTCTTTTAACTTGATATTGAAATGCTACTGTATCTTAAAATATTAACAACTTCTCCTGTTAAATATGAAATTTTGTAGACCAAGTATTACTAGAGAGAAGAAATAAATTAGAGATGGTAAACAAAAAGAATTGGTGGGATTTAATTTGAATTTAAGATTCCTGATATTCATTAATTTTCCGGCCTCAAAAAAAACCCTGCTTATTTAAATAATTTCTTTTGTTTTTACAGCATTTAAAATTACTCACCATCATCCATTTATCAACTGTTTATTTTATCCCTGAGAATCAAAATTCTTTTGCCCATCTATGAACTGTTTTAGTTATCTAGGGTACACTAACACAGAACTCGCTACCAATTTTGAGATATATACTTTGTTCTTAATTTACTCAAAAAAGAGCAGGCCCACTCTTGAAGGTGTAATCCAGTGGTGGGCAACCTGCGGCCCATCAGTGTAATCCACTTGTGGGCTGCCAGACAGTTTGTTTACATTCATACAGCCGCCCGCAGCTTCCAGTGGCCGCGGCTCCCCGTTCCCGGCCAATGGGAGCTGTGGGAAGCGGCGGCCAGCACATCCCTGTGAGCTGCAGGTTGCCCACAACTGATTTAATGTCTGTTGCAGGGTATAAGCATGCTCTGTGGTCATGGCTAGAGTGATTTCAGGTTCAGTTCCCACAAGGGAATTTTTAATTTCTAATTTTTTTAAAAAATTTAAGTGTAATCTTAACTTTAAAAATAATTTAAAGGTTGGCAGATTATGCACACACACTTTCAAAGCAAAGGAGGCAGATCTAGAAAGGTAAGGGCATCTCACTGTCAGAGTAGGGAAATAGTTTGGGGCATGGGGGTATGGAGCTCATTCTAATTTGGTGGCATTTAACGTTCACTTTGAAGAGATGCAAAAGACTACACAAGGTGCAAGGCAATGAAGAATTAGGCTATAAGTACTAGAAAGCCAGGCAATGCCAGACCTGTGAGAGGGGACAAGCTGTACTACCCTCACTCCTAGAGCTCTCTGGGCACATACAGTGATCTGTGCTTGTTACAAGGAGGCAAGAGTTGTGGTGAATCAGGCCCAGAGACACAGTTTGGAGGGCTGGGAATGTTACAGTCACACACAATGTGTTAGCCCTGCTAACAACGGTAGCACTGCTTTTCCATCACAATAAGCACATGCAGACAATGCTGGTAGCGTGATCTACAAACAAACATGAGTGGTTTCCCCCTATTGTGAATTCTAAGAACAGCTGTCTCTCATTCCACACACCTACAATTTTTTTAATTCTTATTTAGTTGTGTAGAAAAAAAATCTAGATGTCTATATGAATGCTTTATAAAATAAAAAACTAAAATAACTAACTACATTTTCTCCATCAATGTAAGAGAAATCATCTAAATTACAGTAATTCCACCAATAAGGATTGTTGCAATTTTCCTCAATCCAAAAAGGTGTGTGTAGGGGGGCTGAGAGTTTTTGAAATGAAACAAAATACACTGTGCAAATCACTCTGCAACAAAATTTATTCTTCAAAACAAAGACACACATTGTCCAAAATAAAAATCTTGCTAAGTAAAACAAGGATTGTGTCCCCAATCTACTATTTAATGATACACCTTTCTCGCTTGTATCTGCCTTTAGATATTGATACACTTTTACCATCTTTTCAATATCCAATGATAATTAATTCCACCTCATAGTCACACCTACCTTTCCAATCACCAGTGACTCCTCTAGACCAGGGGTTGGCAACGTTTGGCACGCGGCTCACCAGGATAAGCACTCTGGTGGGCCGGGCCAGTTTCTTTACCTGCTGACGCGGCAGGTTCAGCCGATCGCGGCCCCCACTGGCCGCGGTTCACCGTCCCGGGCCAATGGGGGCAGCGGGAAGCAGCACGGGCGAGGGATGGAGCTCATTCTAATTTGGTGGCATTTAACGTTCACTTTGAAGAGACGCAAAAGACTACACAAGGTGCAAGGCAATGAAGAATTAGGCTATAAGTACTAGAAAGCTTACCATGGAGAACCACGTGCCAAATGTTGCCGACCACTGCTCTAGACAATTCTGTAGCTTTCTTATTACATGTACCAAGAACCTCAATTACTTACATCACTTCCCTTTTACATTTTAGTAACTAACATTTTCATTCACAAATTAAAATATTTTAAAGTGACTTTCAAATATGTTATATTCAAATACTTCAGAGTAACATAAAAAAGTTAAAGAAATGGGAGGGGGAAATTACACAGCCTACCCAACCCCACCCACCCACACCAAGACTCAACAGGTCCATTTTTCTTCTGGATGTGGGGAAAAACAAATTTTTCATAACTCTACCACCACCTAATAACTCTTTTCATGTGTGTTGTTTTATAAGACAAAAAACACCAAAAGGCAATTCATAGGGAAAAAAAAAATATATAACAAATTAACAGGAAAAAATGCATTTGAGGAACATTAAAGACATAAGAGAAGCCTACCAAAGCAACGAAAATAAAAGCTATGGATTAGACCAACACGTAGGTCCAATGTATATTTTTCAACATTATTAGTAAAAAGGATGTTGTAAACAAGTACAAAGAGAAATGTCCTTACACCAGTGGATTGGTTTTACAATCTACTGACCTTGCAATGTAGTTTTTCTTTTATCTCAATCAATATCTACATGCGACTGTTTTAGTGTACATGAATTCAGTATTAAGCTTCCATTTGCTGATGCTATACTCCAATTCTTTCACTATAGCCTATAGGGATATTTCTGTGCTAGTTTTCAGATGCTAAAAATAACACAAACAAATGTCAATCCAAGGACAAAGCTGGAAGGAAACGTGCATTAATGTAACCAAAGAAGAATATACTTAACTTTTTGCTACTAAGCAAAGATGAAAATAACTTTGTCAACACATAGCTAGGTCTAAACTAAAACTACGGGAAAAGCCCCCTCATGAATAACTATCGATCGTGCTTTACATTTTTAAAAGACTTGCTCCGTCCTTCATGAAAAACTACCAATGTTTCCCTTTAGACCACTCTTTCCAGTACTCACAGTAAGGAGTTTCCCTTCTAGATAAGGTGTTAATGTAGCCCTTCAACAGAACAACCACAGGCCCTACTCAATTGTGGGTTATGTGAGACTCCACCCATTACAATTCTCACACTCCATGCTGAACCCGCCACTTTAGACCTCAATCCCTGTTTCCTAACACAACCTAGAGGAGTTAAGAGTGCAGCATGACATCTCTTCTCCAGAGATTAAATCCTGGCTCCAATGGCAGAACTTCCATTGACTTCAGTAGGGCCAGGATTTCACTCCTAATGATCCAGGTGGTGAAGGACTCAAACTCAGATTACAGCATGGTACTGGGTGTGGTACTACAAGACTACCACGTTGGCCCACAAATGTGAAATACAAATTTAAAAGTTTCTACTTGCTATACACAGCTGTATTCTTCCATCAATTATCAAGTAAGCAAGTCACCAATTTAAACTTTCAGTGCATTGATAGATGTAAGACCTCTTATTGAGTTCCCTGAAAAATAAATAAAGCCGGAAATCTTATTTGCCCTGACATTTACTCTGAAGGAAAACAAAAGCAAATGATTCTCAAATTAAAATGATTTTTCTTTGTTATCTCTTGGCCTTAAGTGGCACCTTCACCAATGTTAAAATGAAAGGATGCATGGACCAAGTCCTGGGAGAGAGATTAAAAAAAGAAAGAGAAAGAAGGAACCTCAGTGGCACTGTCCCAAAATATAAAATACTCAAACATTCATTAAAAAGGTAGCATCTTCAATTAGCCTCAATTCAGATTTAAAGTATTATCCATAAAGCAGATATGGTTTTGCCCCACATAAGTGAGAGTTTATCAAGGCCACACCTGCAGCTCATATTTATAAATCCTGCCTTTGAAATAGAGATATTCTTAAAGAAATACCCATACTGCTTTGTATTCGAAGCTTGCATATGGAAAGGGAAATAGTACTATCATCAACTTCAGTGACTTCACTCTGGAGACACTGAGCAGCTCAGATTAAAGCTGCTGACACTGAAGGTTTTAGAATGGTAACAGGCATGATGCCCACTTTAATTATTCCTTTAAAACATAAACTAAGTAAGGGGAAATAATGTTCCTATGCATATAATCTGCATGAAGGAATGGAGCTAACCAATTCTGACTCTGACTGCAAACATCAGGCAGAAGGGAGAACAGACTCTTATCAAATTCATGGGGCCTGATTCTCCATTGTCTTGCAGGTTGTCTCATCAGCCACATAAAGGCAAAGGGACCTGACGTGTGTCTAAATTTTAGTACTGGTGTAAATGAGTGGAGAATTCTGATCTGGTAGAGTTTTACATCTGCTTTGTACAGGTGTAAATGACCACCTACTCCATGGAGTTTCTGCTGCGTGCTCTCCTTTAAAAGGAAGGGTTTGAGGCCCTGCAGGACAAGCAAAAGGCAAAGCCTCTAATCCCCATGAAACCTGAAGATTCATGAAGACATCCCATGGATCCCATGGTCCACAGGTAGAACTTGACTAACTCAGCCATGCTCCCACAGACTTCCTGAGTGTGCAAAGCTTCCACCTCTCAAAAGGGTGCAATTGTGCTAGATGACTTTTTGCTCAGATGTCCACTAGATTTAAATGGGAGCCTCTTTCCACACTCCATGATCCTCCCTTCCCTGCCCCATTCCCAGTTACCTGCTCTTCTCTTCCTATTCACCTGCAGAATGCATTAGGCCCAAAATCACCAGAGCTGAAATATGCATTTTAACTAGTCGGACTACTCCCTCTGTCCAGCTTATTTTATAAATTATTTGAAAAGTTATTATTACTTTCAGAAAGTGTTAATTGCACTTTCATGCTTATTTTGCAGCATAATATTTAGCTCATAGATTATGGTGAGCATTCAACAAGTTACTGCGATTAAAAGTGGCAAAGTATTATAATTAGTGAAAGATGAGAGTAATGAATACAAGAGGTATCAATCTGTGCAATAAAAAGTATGCTTTTTCTCAAATGGTTTTGTCTTGACCACAGAATTGCCACACAATCGCAGCTCTTCATACTGTGGATTAGTGTACAATTACTGAGAATTAAATTTGGAGCAAGTAATCTCTTCATGGACAAAAATCAGTCCAGTATTGCACACACAGTAATGTATGATGTATGTGAGTCTGTGCTCATTTAAAGCCATCTTTATACCACTATGTAGTTGCATAATGATACAATATTTACGTACCAATATACATAATATATGCTGTGAGGCATACGATAATAAGGGAATTGGATGAATTTGCTGTTGTAATAAATCACATTTTAAATCTGATAAAAGTCTTCTCTTTTAAAAATGCACATTTCATAAAATGCCTTCATTATCATTTTACACTAACTCTTGCAGCAATAAATTCCAAAGTAGTGTTTTTTTAGTATTACATGATTACAATAGTTTAGTTTATTATGGCCAATTAACAGAATGGTTAGAACACTAAAGAGTAAATCAATTCAACAACAAACCATTATTTTAAATAACTACTGGAACCTGAAGGTATGCCTCTATCGGTTTCCTCACTAGAAGTTATGCATTAAGAAGTTATTTCACTTAGCAACTTAATAACCAGTACTTACAGAAAAAAATTGTTTGCAGCAGAAATAGGTAATGGAATGTAGCACTGCAGTTTACATTACTTATATTTTAGAGATCTCTTTAATTACCCAGCTTCTGTTATTTGAGGGGGAGAAGACAGATGATTATGCACCTATTTCCTTAAACTTTTTACAGTCATTACTAAACACTGGACCAAAGCCATTCCTGGTGTAACTCCATTTATTAACTTTACTTTCTATAAAAAGTGATCATGTACTCGTGTTGATGACAGTGATATCTAACAAAGCACTGTTACAGCATTACACTCTTACTTCAATTTTTAATGGTTTTTTGTTAACCTTTATTATGTAGCTTCACAATAATCATTATGGTGCTGTAAGCTCTTTGGGGCAGAGAAAGTCTTTTTGCTCTGTGTTTGTACAGTGCCTACTACTACGGGCTCTTGATCCACGACTGCACTGCCTAGGTGTCATCACAGTACAAGTAATTAATAATAATGTTCCATTTTATCTATTTGCTATGGACAAATCTACAAGTCATAACCTAACTAAAGATGGCTGATACTAAATCAGCCTTTTCTGGCTTGCCATTTATTCCATAAGTCATTGAACAAGTAACACAGCTGTGTATACTACATTTAGTACCACAACAATTATCTCCACCTCAGTCACTGAAGAAAAGGGTGAACATTCAGAAACATGGCAACAGAAGAAAGCAAAGAAAAAGAATTGTATTAAAAATGATGAGAGTAAAAAGATGGTTTAAGAAATTTGTTATTCGATATGGAATGTTTCTTCTCTTGGTTACTGGCTCACATCTGGACCAGGTTAACAGTAAGTAAAAATTCATGGCACCTATCAGCTGGTTGTTGATCTCAGTCCATTTCCCAGTCCACACGACTCAGTCCACATCACTCAAACCACCACAAAAATGGACACTAATAAGTGCTATTTGGGGCATTGTCAGAAGATAGTACAGTAGTAGTACAAAGAATAATGTGCTTGAGAATGACCTAATCTTTTACCCATTAGAAGTGGCCTGGGTGGAGGGACATAAGCAAGACAACATGGGTAGGTGTGTACTGTGGATAAACAGAACTTCAGTATCTCAGGCTGTTAATATGGTACCTTTTAAGAGGACTATATTTTCTTTAATAGTTTTCTACTTTCCACACAAGAGAGAGACAGTCTTCTACTATAGTTTATTTAATATGCTGCTGCTTCTTTTCTCCTTTAGTTTCTTGTCTTAACAACGGGTATCCAATTATTCAGTATCCAACAATAGTAGCAGAGCACAGAAATACAATTGTTTGCAGAAAGCTATGTGAAATAGTCATATGTAATATGATACTGCTTTCTTAAAGGAGAAATGTATTCTTATCTAAAATTATGGTTTCTCATACTAAATCACCAACCTAGATGATACTTCTGGTTCTGGTCTGCACACATTGCAGGCTGAGGTAGCAGCCTGAAGAATTTTGACCCCATGGTCAGTTTGTAGGCAGGAAGCGGTTCAATCCCAGCATCTTCCAAAACCAATATTGTTTGAAACACACATTAAGGTGTGGACGGGTCTGAAGCATAACTGAGAGATGAATGGGTCACAAACATCAAGGTGTAATAATATGTTTCTGAATTAAGATGCACTGAACAGTGTTGTCAACTCATGATTTTATCATGGGTCTCAATATTTGATGCTTCAAGTCCCAATTGCTGGAGCCATGTTATTATGTGAGAATCTCTGTTTTATTTTTTCCTCTCCAACACCGCTCCTTTCCCCCACCCCTCCTTTTATTAAATTAAGAGAAAAGAAAAGTTTCTCACCCTCATGGTTAGACAGAAGAGTTGGAAAATGTGAACCCTAAAGGCTCAAAAAACATAAAGCAAAATATAAAGGACCCAACATTTATATTTTTAATCTTCATTTTTAAGGGGGGCTATCTCATGATTTTTCAATGATTTGTAATTGGAGTAGTAATTGATAGTAATACTGATGTAAGATCACATTATGCTACCGCACAATGTCTACATTAGAGAGTGCACAGAATTGTAATCAATGTCCTTAATGTAAATAAGGCCATAGCTAAAGTTGCAATTAAGTCCCTATTTTAAGCACATTTTGCCACATACTGTCCCCTGCCCTCCAAAACCCATTTTTTAAAAAGAACAAAAAATCAGATTCAAAATGAATAAGTTACATTTGGGATCAAGGTAGAATTTTTTTACCTAACTGAAAGTGAATTAAACAAAGGGGTCTCTGTTTTCTGATTTTATTAGAGAACAAAAAACCCCTCACTAATTAACATAAGAATGGTCACACTGGGTCAGACAAATGGTCCGTCTAGCCCAGTTGCCTGTCATCCAACAGTAACCAATTCCAGATGCTTCAAAGGGAGTGAATAGAACAGGGTAATTATCAAGTGATCCATCCCCGGCTGTCCAGTTCCAGCATCTGGCAGTCAGAGGCTTAGGGACTCCCAGAAAATGGGGTTGCATCACTATACATCTTGGCTAATAGCCACTGATGGTTTATTTATTTAATTTTGCCAACTTTATAGCAAAAAATGGAAAGGAGAAAGATATACCTACTTTACTAGACTCATTTGGTTGAGATCCAGTGCACAAAACCAAAGATTAGTTGATTACAATATTAAACAGTTTTATCATTGGAATGTAAAAATAGCTCATTGTTTCCAACAAGCTTGAAGGGACCCTCCTAGTGTCTGCAGAGAAAAGGTTGGAGAGCATCCCCATAAGAAGCCTCTTAAGCTTTGAAGGGAAGGAGGGTTAGGGGACTCCAAAGAGCCTCATAATGCTTATGGAGATCCCATTAGCCTCCCAATGCCTGCAGTTTGGATTTTGAAAGGTCCCTTCTACCCTGCCCCCAAGCCAGCTTGCTAAAAGTCAAGATTAACATGGAGCTCACAAGCCTCCAAACATTGTGGTTCGGAAGACCCTGATCAGCCTCTTAAGTTTTGACAGATTGGATGCATTTGTACAGGTGTAGTGAACTTCCCTAACATTTTCAGAAATGGGCTCCCCTCATGTGGGCCTCAGGAGGTGCACAGGAATGGGAGGAGCCATGCCCTATCACATATGCTTTGCTTTCTCGAGTCCCTTCCTCATCCTGGAGACCTAATAAGGTGCCCAAAAAGGGATCCCTTCTCCTGTACAGTTCCCGAGATTATCAGGAGTGGGAGATCCACTCCTACAGATTTCATGAAGTCAGCAAGAAGAAGGAAAATGAGCCCTCTCTATCTCAATACCTGCTTTCCCTACTCCCATTTTAGGGCTATTTAAAAAACAAAGGGACTTCCAGACAAAAAAACTTTAAGGTGAAGTTAAGGCAGAGTATACATATATAAGTATAAATCTCCCTATAATAATGTGGCAGTTTGTAAAACCACTCCATTAAAATGCAAGGAAATTCCAAGTTAAGGCTGGACTTACAAGAAACCCAGACATCTGAAAGCATGGACATACATGGGTATGATACCCAAACTACCTTCTCTGCCTTTGTAGCAATACACTTCGAAAAAACTAAAAACGTATACTACCTTATCCATCCATAATAGAGACCTTCATCTTATCAGTGACCATAAGAACAAGAATGCCTTATTATTAATCAATGAGTGTACCAACTCTGGTCTTCTTTAAGACAAACCACAAGAAAAAGAATACTTTGCTATTTTTTCAGTCTGGAATTTATTCGTTCATTCCTTTTTAAGAGTCTGATCCAAAGCCCTTTGTGTATCCTATTTTACAGTATAGATTAAATCAAAGATTCACATTTAATGAGAAATTGAGGCTTAATCCTGGCGACAATAACTACTGGTAGTAAGCACTGCATTCAGTAGTATGCATTAAGCATTCACATCTCATCCTTAATATTTACTATGTCTTTCACTGCTAGCAAATATAAAGATCCTAGAAAAAATATATAACAGATTATAAAATGATTTATTATCCCACCATTTGTAACTTCTTCATCTTTCTCGGCTTCAGACATGACCATAGCTTATTCTGCGTTTCCAGTTCTAACATTACTGGCTTTGGAAGATGCTGGGAGTCAACCACCTCCTGCCTCCTAGTTGAGCAGGGGCTCCAAAATTCTTCAGGCTGCTGCCTCTGTCCAAACTTCTAGCAGATTGGACCCAGAAGCATCTTCTAGACTGGTGATGTCCTTATTATTTGCATCTGAAGAAGTGAGGTTCTTACCCACGAAAGCTTATGCTCCCAATACTTCTGTTAGTCTTAAAGGTGCCACAAGACCCTCTGTTGCTTTTTACAGATTCAGACTAACACGGCTACCCCTCTGAGGCTTATTATTTGTGTTACTTTACCGCTCAGGAGCCCTAATCTTGAACCAGGACCCCATTGCGCTAGCAGTGTGAGAACACATAGTTACAGGTAAGACTACACTTCTTTAAGAAGCATCTAGAATATCATATATTATTTTCTGAAAACAATTTTATTTCTCTGCTCTATTTTTAATAGTGCATCATTGTCTTAAGTGTCCTACCTCTGCAAATAATAGTTTCAGATGCTGCTATAACAAACATGAAGTTGCTGACAATACCCTTGTTTGCAATGTGGCAGAGACCCTGGTAGAAAAACAGCCTTCTGTCTTTGTCCTTTGAAGTGCTATTTTGAGCCTATTCTATTCCTGCAGGAAACCTTTACCCTGGAAAGTCAACAAGGGCACAAAGCATCTTGTACAGTCATTCTGCACATTTTGATATATTCTCTAGAATCCATGTTCCCCCCCCTTCCCTTGAGAAGGAATTTCTGATCTCCTGACAGTGCTGCTCTATTTATAATTAATATTAATACAGATGTCCAGGTACATAAAATCAATAGTATCTTTGGGTGGGCAAGAAATATAGTATCAAGCACTAGTTTTGTTATAAAGAAGAACGGTGCCCAAATTAGGTTTTTACTTTGCAAATACATATCAAAGATACACACACAAAAGTCTCACATTAGTTTGGTGGAATCTAATAACATATATTTGAACTCTGGCATCAAATATTTGTATGTAGGTTATCAGGTATATTGCTTAAACTGATGTGCAGTTTAAGACCATATGAATTACAAAAAGAAGCTTTACCGATGACAGATGTTAGTCTACCAGCAGGAAGCTGAAAAAGAAGTACTCTTTCATGTCCATGGATTTCATTTGTTCTAAATTTGAGCATTCACTAAATGCTACTGCCAAGAAATGACCCCACCATAACCTTGCCCTTCTCTGCAGAGACCTTAGTTAGGCTCTCTAATATAACTTACATAAGCTATTTTTAAATGGACTTCCTCCCCCACACACATACACACATCAGTAATGAGTAAATTTTATTCTGAAAACCAGCTGATTTGTTAAAAATATAATATGCTCACAGACAAAAAGATGTGCTTGCTCATCATTCTTCAGATGAAATGACAGTCCTAAGATGTTCTAACATAAATTATTAAACCGGCTGCATTTATGAAGCTCTTCAGAACAGTCTAAACTGACCGGAAGCATATGCCGCATCCCATTTGGGGCCCAATCCTGAAACCATGTTTCAATGAGATCAATCATATTATCATGTAAGTCATTATTTGTGAGAGAAAGGTTTACTGGAAGGGGGCCTTTGGGGGGGGCATTTTTTACATAAATTGTACTCCAACACTTAACAAGCCAAATAACAGCAGAGGGAGAGAGAAATTAAGATACAGTATAGGCAGATGCTCCCTCTCCCTTCTCCTCCACCCCCCAGCAGCAGCAAAGCTAACATTACACCTCTATGGGGAGAAGACCCCAGCTGCGCATCACATATAAGCATGAAAGGAGAGAGGGTGAATAAGCACCTTTGACTCTGAGTTCTTTCTATTCTGGGTAATTGAAAGGGCCCCTTTTGGTGTCCGACCTCCACCTCCTCCCCCAGTGGCTCGCAGGGAATGATGCTGAATCACTATCAGCAGCTGTTCCTCATCTGGCCTCTCCCTTTGACGCCCATCTCCCCGCAGCAGAGGCTTCGCGTCCCTGTACCTTTGCTACCACGGGGGAGCTGGGGGGAAGGTTCAGGGGGCTCTGGGTAGAACAACCCCACCCGGCTGCTACAGCCGCCCCGCGCTGCGCCCAGGAGGGGGTGACGGGCAGTGGGAAGGGACCGGGATTCCCCGGCTTTCTTGCCTGTACCTTGAGGCTGAGGGTCCCCCCCGCACTCCGCTCTGCAGGGTCGCTGCGCTGCACCCGCCCGCCTGCTCTCTCTCGTGCCGGTGTCTGGGGCCCCTCCCCGGCCAGCAACACCTGCTCCGGAGCCTGCCAAGGCTGGACGCTGGAGGCAGCGGCGGCGGCAGGCGGGGACAACTGGGCTGCCGGAGCAAACCATTGGCGCGCTGGGGGGGTGCGAGCTGCCGGCCCGGCGGAGGGAGGCGGAGACGGGCTCGCGGGGCCGGTGGGTGCACGAGGCAGCCGGCGGTGGCTCCCGAAGGGCGGGCGAGGGCTGCGGAGCGGGCCCCGCCGCCGGGACGTGTCTTACCTCCCGCGAACTCCTCCGCCAGCCCGGGTAGCGGCGGCCCCGCGGCTGCTCCGCCCTCGGACGCAGAGGACCTAGCAACCCGGGCGCGACGGGCCGCTCACCCGCCCTGCCCGGGCACGGGGGCCGGGGCTCGTCCGGCGCTCACCCCGCCCGGCCTCGCCCGTCAGAGCCAGCGAGCGAGGGGAGGGGGCGCCCTGCCCTGCCCTGCCGGGCCGCCGCGGGATCCCGCCGCACCGGCTAGCGGTACCCGGCTCAGGAGCCCCGCGCCGCATCCCTCGCATCCTAGCGCTCCTGACCGCCCCCGGGCCGCTCCCTGCGGAGCCCTGACGCTGCTCCCGGAGTAGCTCCCCCATCACTGCTCTTCCCCCGGCCCCCTGCACAAAGCAAAGCAAAACTGACCGGGGTGCAAACCTTCCGTTCCGGTAAGGATCTGATCGGCCTTTAGGTCAGTGGTTCTCACCAGGGGTACAGGGACCTCTGGGGGGCACGCAGGGGATGGTGAGGGTTCTGGTAAGACAGACATGCATGTAGACTTTGTTTTAAAATCCTTTCTCCCTCAATACTTTGTTCCTACTGTTAAAGTAAACAATACTTTGGTTCAATCTAAGGCCTTGGCTACACTTGCGGATTCACAGCGCTGCCTTGAAGCGTGAGTGTAGTCGCGCCGCCAGCGCTGCAAGTACTCCACCTCTCCGAGGGGAATAGCTTGCAGCGCTGCAAGTGAGCGTGCAGCACTGCAGGCGCTGATTACACTGGCGCTTTACAGCGCTGCACTCGCTTTTTTCACACCTCTGAATGCAGCGCTGTGAATTGCCAGTGTAGCAAAGGCCTAAGGGTATGTCTACACTACAAAATTAGGTCGAATTTATAGAAGCCGGTTTTATAGATATCGATTTTATACAGTCGATTGTGTGTATTCCCACATAAAATGCTCTAAATGCATGAAGTCGGCGGACCGTGTCCACAGTACCAAGGCTAGCGTCGACTTCCGGAGCGTTGCACTGTGGGTAGCTATCGCACAGTTCCCGCAGTCTCCTCCGCCCATTGGAATTCTGGGTTGAGATCCCAGTGCCTGATGATGCAAAAACAGTATCGCGGAGGGTTCTGGGTACATGTCGTCAGGCCCTTCTCCCTCCATCAGAGCAACGGCAGACAATCGATTTGCGCCTTTTTACCTGGGCTACCTGTGCAGACAACATACCACGGCAAGCATGGAGCCCGCTCAGCTCAGCTCACCGTCACCATATGTCATCTGGGTGTCAGCAGATGTGGTACTGCATTGCTACACAACAGCAGCTAATTGCCTTTTGGCAGTAGACGGTGCAGTATGACTGGTAGCCTTCATCGGCTATCTGGGTGCTGGCAGACGTGGGGCTGCATTGCTACACAGCAGCAGCCCCTTGCCTTTTGGCAGTAGATGGTGTATTACGACTGGTATCCGTCATCATTGTATTCCAGCTCAATCAGAGGCACCTGGGCAGACATGCTTTGTCTCCTGGAGACTCAGTCCTGCCGGCAGTCCTATTGAACCGTCTTGACGATGATGGTTAGCATTCGTAATGCAGCATCTTCTGCCAAGCACCCAGAAGATGCCGAGGGCTATCAGTCATGCTGCACCGTCTGCTGCCAGCTTAAGATGTAAAAAATAGATGTATTCATTTGCTTCCCCCTCCCGTGAAATCAACGGCCTGCTAAACCCAGGGTTTTGAGTTCAATCTTTGGGGGGGCCATTCTGTGTGACAGTTCTTTGTGTTTCTCCCTGATGCACAGCCACCTTTGTTGATTTTAATACCCTGTACCTGTACGCCATGTCGTCAGTTGCCCCTCCCTCCCTCCATCAGTTTCGCTCCTTTTTTCAGACCAGACGCCATAGCACTGGGATCATGGAGCCCGCTCAGATCACCGCGGCAATTATGAGCACTATGAACACCACGCGCATTGTGCTGGAGTATATGCAGAGCCAGGACATGCCAAAGCAAAACCAGGACCGGCCGATGAGGCGATTGCAGCGTGGCGACGAGAGTGATGAAGAAATTGACATGGACATAGCCCTCACACAAGGTACGGGCCCCAGCAATGTGCAAATCATAGTGATACTGGGGCAGGTTCATGGCGTGGAACGCTGATTCTGGGCCCGGGAAACAAGCACAGACTGGTGGGACCGCATCGTGTTGCAGGTGTGGGACAATTCCCAGTGGCTGCGAAACTTTCGCATGCGTAGGGCACTTTCATGGAACTTCGTGACTTGCTGCCCTGAGGCGCCAGAATATCAGGATGAGAGCAGTCCTCACAGTTGAGAAGCAAGTGGTGATAGCCCTGTGGAAGCTTGCAACGCCAGACAGCTACCGGTCAGTCGGGAATCAATTTGGAGTGGGCAAATCTACTGTGAGGGCTGCTGTGATCCATGTTGCCTGGGCAATCAAAGACCTGGTGATATCAAGGGTAGTGACTCTGGGAAACGTGCAGGTCACAGTGGATGGCTTTGCTGCAAAGGGATTCCCAAACTGTGGTGGGGCGATAGACGGAACCCATATCCCTATCTTGGCACTGGAGCACCAAGCCACCGAGTACATAAACCGCAAGGGGTACTTTTCAATGCTGCTGCAAGTCCTGGTGGATCGCAAGGGATGTTTCACCAACATCAACGTGGGATGGCCGGGAAAGGTACATGATGCTTGCATCTGCAGGCACTCTGGTCTGTTTCGAAAGCTGGAGGAAGGGACTTTCTCCCCGGACCAGAAAATAACCGTTGGGGATGTTGAAATGCCTATCGTTATCCTTGGGGACCCAGTCTACCCCTTAATGCCATGGCTCATGAAGCCGTACACAGGCAGCCTGGACAGGAGTCAGGACCTGTTCAACTATAGGCTGAGCAAGTGCCGAATGGTGGTGGAATGTGCATTTGGACTTTTAAAAGCACGCTGGCGCAGCTTATTGACTCGGATAGTCCTCAGCGAAACCAATATCCTCATTGTTATTGCTGCTTGCTGTGCGCTCCACAATATCTGCGAGAGTAAGTGGGAGACACTTATGGCGGGGTGGGAGGTTGAGGCAAATCGCCTGGCCGCTGATTACACGCAGCCAGACACCAGGGCGGTTAGAAGAGTACAGCAGGGTGCGGTGCGCATCAGAGAAGCTTTGAAAACCAGTTTTGTGACTGGCCAGGCTACGGTGTGAAACTTCTGTTTGTTTCTCCTTGATGAACCCCCCGCCACCACCACCCCGGTTCACTCTACTTCCCTGTAAACCAACCACCCCACCCTCCCCTCCCCACTTCAAGCACCGCTTGCAGAGGCAATAAAGTCATCGTTACTTCTCATTCATGCATTCTTTATTAATTCATCACACAACCAGGGGGATAATTGCCAAGGTAGCCCGGGATGGGTGGGGGAGGAGGGAAGGAAAAGGACACACTGCAGTTTAAAACTTTAACACTTATTGAAGGCCAGCCTTCCAATGCTTGGGCAATCATCTGGGGTGGAGTGGCTGGGTGGCTGGAGGCCCCCCCACCGTGTTCTTGGGCGTCTGGGTGAAGAAGCAATGGGACTTGGGGAGGAGGGCTGTTGGGTTACACAGGGGCTGTAGCGGCGGTCTCAGCTCCTGATGCCTTTCCTGCAGCTCAGCCATACGCTGGAGCATATCATTTTGATGCTCCAGCAGCCGGAGCATCGACTCTTGCCTTCTGTCTGCAAGCTGACGCCACCTATCATCTTCAGCCCGCAACTTGCTCTGTTCAGCCCGCGATTCAGCCCGCCACCTCTCCTCTCGTTCATATTGTGCTTTTCTGATGTCTGACATTGACTGCCTCCACGCATTCTGCTGTGCTCTTTCAGCGTGGGAGGACATCTGGAGCTCCATGAACATATCATCCCAAGTCCACCGTTTTCTCCTTCTAATCTTTGCTAGCCTCTGCGAAGGAGAAACATTTGCAGCTGGTGGAGGAGAAGGGAGAGGTGGTTAAAAAAGACACATTTTAGAGAACAATGGGTACGCTCTTTCACATTAAATTTTGCTGTTCACATTACACAGCACATGTGCTTTCATTACAAGGTCACATTTTTCCTCTTATTTTGAGGGCCTGCCGGTTTGGTGTGAGAGATCACTCACGCAGTGCCAGGCAACAGAATTCGGCTTGCAGGCAGCCATGGTAAACCACAGTCTTTTGGCTTTTTTAACCTTCATAACGTGGGATGGTTTCAAACAGCAGTGCCCTCATTTCCCATACCAAGCACCAGTTGGGTTGGCCATTTAAAATGGGTTTGCAATGTAAAAGGAGGGGCTGGGGTTTCCGGGTTAACATGCAGCACAAACCCAACTACCCCCCCCCCCCACACACACACACACACAATTCTCTGGGATGATCACTTCACCCCTCCCACCTACCACGTGGCTAACAGCGGGGAACATTTCTGTTCAGCCGAGCAGGAACAGGCACCTCTGAATGTCCCCTTAATAAAATCACCCCATTTCAACCAGATGACCGTGAATGAAATCACTCTCCTGAGGATAACAAAGAGAGATAAGGAATGGATGTTATCTGCATGCCAGCAAACGCCGGGACCATACGCTGCCATGCTTTGTTATGCAATGATTCCAGACTACATGCTACTGGCCTGAGGTGGTAAAGTGTCCTACCATGGTGGATGGGATAAGGCAGCCCTCGCCAGAAACCTTTTGCAAAGGCTTTGGGAGTACATGAAGGAGAGCTTTCTGGAGATGTCCCTGGAGGATTTCCGCTCCATCCCCATACACGTTAACAGACTTTTCCAGTAGCTGTACTGGCCGCGATTGCCAGGGCAAATTAATCATTCATCATTAAACATGCTTGCTTTTAAACCATGTGTAATATTTACAAAGGTACACTCACCAGAGGTCCCTTGTGTGCCCTCAGGGTCTGGGAACACGCCTTGGGTGAGTTCGGGGGATACTGGTTCCAGGTCCAGGGTGATAAACATATCCTGGCTGTTGAGGAAACCGGTTTCTCCGCTTCCTTGCTGTGAGCTATCTTCATTGTCTTCATCATCATCATCTTCTGCGTACCCCGAACCCGCTTCCCTGTTGTGTGTTTCTCCACGGAGTCAAAGCACACGGTTGGGGTAGTGGTGGCTGCACTCCCTAGAATGGCATGCAGCTCCGCGTAGAATCGGCATGTTTGCAGCTCTGCCCCAGACCTTCCGTTTGCCTCTCTGGCTTTGTGGTAGGCTTGCCTTAGCTCCTTAATTTTAACGCGGCACTGCTGTGCGTCCCTGTTATGGCCTCTGTCCTTCGTGGCCTTTGAGACCTTTTCTAATATTTTGCCATTTCGTTTATTGCTACGGAGTTCAGCTAGCACTGATTCGTCTCCCCATATGGCGAGCAGATCCCGTACCTCCCGTTCTGTCCATGCTGGAGCTCTTTTGCGATCCTGGGACTCCATCATGGTTACCTGTGCTGATGAGCTCTGCGAGGTCACCTGTGCTCTCCACATTGGGCAAACAGGAAATGAAATTCAAAAGTTCACGGCGCTTTTCCTGTCTACCTGGTCAGTGCATCTGAGTTGAGAGTGCTGTCCAGAGCGGTCACAATGAAGCACTGTGGGATAACTCCCGGAGGCCAATAACGTTGAATTCCATCCACACTACCCCAAATCCGACCCGCAAAGGCCGATTTTAGCGCTAATCCCCTCGTCGGAGGTGGAGTAAAGAAACCAGTTTAAAGGGCCATTTAAGTCGAAAGAAAGGGCTTCATCATGTGGACGCGTCCAGGCTTAATTTGATTTAACGTTGCTAAAGTCGACCTAAATTTGTAGCGTAGACCAGGCCTAAGAAGGCTGTCTGGTCACGACAAGACTCCGCTGGTTGCAGACTGCCAACAGGAAGAATTGCAAGTGCCAAGCCCAGTTGGATATGCTGGGTAAACACAGTGAATACACCAGGTACCATAGCCCAGGGCATGGTCAAAGAGTGGGAGAATTGTGGAATTCCACTCCAGAAGAGATAAAGGCATGAGACCTGAGAGTACACTCCGAGGCAGACCATCCAAGAAAGGGAAGAAGTTGCAGCTAGCCTTGCAACAGTGACAACTTCATCTCTCAGTTGCCCATCTGTAAAATGTATGAGTGTTGTAACAAATTTATTAATATTTATGAGATGCTGAGTTACCATAAGAATGCAGCCATACAAGAATTTGCAAGATAGACTGGAAATTTAGTGCAAAGAGCTGCCCCTTGACTACAGGGTGGAAATCAGTACAAGGGTCGGGGGACGCAATGCTGGGTGCCGACAGGGTCTAGGCTGAAGCAAGCCTGGGACAGGACAGGAATTGGCTTAGGCAAGGTTGAGCCAGGAACAGGAATAAGTCTGAGATCCCCTATATGGGAGACTAGACTTCAAACAAGAAGAACCCTCACAGTAAAATTCCTAATTTCTAATGATTTAAGAAAATTGTTGTCCCCTTTTGACTCGAGTAACTAGTCAGAATTCAGGGCTATGAATGGGAATAGAAATTGATGGTGGAGACTGGTATTTTGTTTGATGCATTTTTGTTTATTTACTAGATATATAAACACAGGAGGAACCAAAGGCCAACAGAGTCGTTTCTTATCTTAAAATCCCCTCTGCCCCCATGCCTCTTTAGCCAGTCCAGACCCAAAAGCTCTCTCTGCCTTCTGCCAGGGCGACACCCTAGTTATAGCCTTTTGTTTGGATTTCTTCTGGTTTTCTGTCACTTTCTGGTTCTGTCTTTTACTTTCTCTCTCCCCCCACCCACCAACAATACTTAGTTTAAGTGCCTCTAACCACACAGTTCAAAACTCCTGGTGGGATCACATCACTTTTGTCTTAGGTGGAGGTTTGTGATTAATTTATCCTTACAGTTATGTTAATTGACAGGTCATCTCACATATGTCAGTTTCAATCAGGTTACAACTCAATCCATAACAAGGTTTCAGCCTGTAAGAATTCTGTTTTCATAGATATAAAACCCTGGAAATAGTGTATTTCGGAAATTCACTACACAATCCTAAATATCCACCACAAATGAAGTACTGTAACGTGCAGAGTTAATAAACTGTTAATAACCAAGTAGATTTCATTATCACCTGGATTGTTCATCCAACGAAAGTAACAACATTTCTCAGACTCAACAAGGTACATAAGTATCAGAGGGGTAGCCGTGTTAGTCTGAATCTGTAAAAAGCAACAGAGGGTCCTGTGGCACCTTTAAGACTAACAGAAGTATTGGGAGAGTTAGCTTTCGTGCGTAAGAACCTCACTTCTTGCACCTGAAGAAGTGAGGTTCTTACCCACGAAAGCTTATGCTCCCAATACTTCTGTTAGTCTTAAAGGTGCCACAGGACCCTCTGTTGCTTT